>NW_004524577.1:35242432-35248500 GCF_000260255.1 Octodon degus | reverse complement strand
GCTCCAAGGGAAGACAATAATGTGGAAAGCAGGCATGAGCCCAACTTGCTGGACATTAATGCTGATGCCTAGAAAAACCCACATTCAGTAAAGTGGAAGGTACATCCGACCACCTTGGAGAGCAAGGCATAAACTTAGTTAGGTCAAATAGCTCTTAATCTACCATTTGTATTAGACCATCAAGTGGGTGGACACAGCAATATAATAATAATTTTTAATTCACTCTAAGGGACATTTCATCTTTTTAATATATTTTTAAATAATACAAGATATTACCAAGACAAATAATTTGCAATTTTATACACAGGGAATATGCATGCACTTAATCATAGCCAGAGGCCATGAAGTAAAATTATGCATAGTAGAAGAATATCTGAGGACAGCATCTGCATACCTGAGTTTGAGTATTGTCCTGACCATTAATGAGCCCTGTAAAGTGACCTTATTTTCCACACTGCTGATTTCTTGCTTATAAAGGTGCAGAACAAGCCCAAATTCATCATAGTAGTTACTTACAATCTGGATTAGTTATACAATTGTCTTCCACTGTAAAATTAAACAAAATATCTGAATACAGCATCAAACTTTTTAGGTTAACTAAACTTCTTGTATGCATTTGATACAGGGTCTCACTATGCAGCTCAGACTCATAGTGATCCTCCTGTTTTCAGCCTCCCCAGCACTGGGATTATAGGTATGCACCACCATTGCTGGTGCTGCATGTGGTGCCAGGGATTGAACCCTGGTCACTGCGCTTGCCTAAGCTTAGTCCACTGAGCTATCTCACTGGCCCTTGAACTTCTTATTGTGCTATACTGGAAGAATGCAGGAATTCTTTAAAGATCATAACGTCTGTTGCTGTACAACCCTAATAAGAGTGTAATATGAAGAACTCTGTAATAAAAATCCCCAAAACAACAATATCGAAAGACAGAGAAAAATGTTTAAAAATGTAAAGAATTCAATAGAACTGGCACCTTCAAAATTTGAGGAATTTTGGATTAATGTAGTCAGTATAGGGCTGGGGAGATAGTTCCACAGTATGAGAACCTGCCTGGCAAGCACAAAGTCCTGTGTGTGATCCCTGGTACCAGGAAAAAGAAAAAGAATTCATAAATGATACAGTCAATGTGGGACAATATCAGGGACTAAATCACAAATACTATTCCCAAGTGAAATAATGCAAGTACAAGAAATAAGTAAATCAGCTCTGAAGCCAGAAACAGAACATTCCAGAAATCTTTATTAGAGTACAAAACTCATTACCATGGATTAGAAACAGTTTGGGTTTCAGGGGTAGACCTTCCAGAAAAAGTGACAGCTAGATCCAACAGACAGCTTGAGAATGACATCGGATTTTATGAACCACTCTTATGAACTTGCTCTTATGTGGAGCAAGAAGTGACAGTAATGTCAAAGGCACTTTGTGGAATGCAGAAAAAAAAAATCCATCAACCTAAAGAAGGGAAACACAAAAATGACACTGGCCTATAGAAAGGAAAAGACCTTTGTCCTCGGAATACCAGCAAGTGGAGGACATTCATACATAACTGTTGGCGGGAGAGGAAAGCTAGTGCTTCCCTGAGGCAGGATTTCTCTCCAGGGTGAGCAGAGCACTCTGACCCGGTGTGACCGGTTCACTTTGACCTAGAAGGAGCAATTAAAGAATAGAGGCATGGTTGGTATGAGACACAATGCTTCTCCTCAACCAGAAATCTGCAGTCCCATGAAAAAGATCCAGAAGGGCACAGACATGCTTTGCATCTGAAGTAGAGATTTGTTCAAATTGAAAGCCAAAAGCAAAACCTGCTTCCTTGTACAGTAATTCCAGTGAAGCAGAGAAAAAAAATCATACAGGGGAATTTTGCTATCCTCCAACTAAACCCAGTCTCTACTCCCATCTCATTTAGAAATATAGACGCTCAAGTTCTGAGTTGGTATTATCCATTTTCTCTAATGTTTCTCAGAATTCCAAATTAATTTCTAAAAAGAAGATCTGGATAGAGGCCATGGAAACAGATGAGAAAGTAAGCGGCTCGTTGTAGGATATTTTGGGAAATCAACCCTGCCCTGATAAACTTACCCTAGTTTAGAACACGCTGGAAGTTAAACAAGTGGAACAGAGATGCTGAATATGTTCATTCTTTCACTGTAGCTAGTTTAATATACATTCTTTATTCTTGGCACTGATAACTTTTTTTAGACCCCTATTTGCTCTCTTTGATTAAGATAATGAAGTGACTCTGAGCTTACCTTGTAGAATATAAATTTTTTCAAAGCAAAAATTAATTTCAGTCATGAATCTTGAAACCAGCTGCCTGAGAAACATGATGCAGCATAACATATAATTACTGTAAAAAATACAGATTTTATTAACATTTACATCAACTGGTGAGACACGAAAAATTTAGGTATTTTGAAAGTTTCTTCATTATTCTTCCTATAACTTGCTGGGAATAGGTCCGTTGTAATTTCACCAACTAAAAGGCAGGGTACAAAGAAAGGAAAACAGGAGTGCTAAAGATAGACATCAAGATCTCCAGATTAGAAAGTCCATTTCAATCCTGTTCATATAATTGTACAGAATATCAGATGGAAACTTTTTGTCTTGTGAAAAAAAAAAAATGAAGCGTGGAGAAGTTAACATGTCTTGGCTGTCACAGTCAGTGATAACCTCAGGATTTGAATCCAAGTCTGATGCCAAACCATAGCACTGAACAATATACTTTACTACCTTCTGAATTAGAGAATATTGGAATTAAAATTTTAGAATGAGCCCCAAACAGATACACAGCACACCCACCCTGCTCATAATTATTCATGGAAGAAAAGAACACCTCAAAAAATGTGTAAATAGAATTTAAATTTGACTGAAGTCTTCAAAACAGGGAACAATTTTGTTTGGACCTGCTTTGAGATTTTACGTCTCTGAACTATTCAGGGAAACTGCACATCTTTAAGGGCAAAATCAGTGCTTACCTAATTATATCAAGCTGCCAAACCACAAAAGTAATTCTCCCAAACTGAAAGGTGATTTTTGCTAAATATTTTTAAAGCACCATTCTTGTCTACATTATCCAAATGAACAAAACCACAATCATCCTGTGAACCCTTTACAGCTGCACCCAATCACTGAGCTTCCCCGTAGGACTCTACACAAGCATGATTCATTGCTTATATCCCATTCCAACATGATCAAAATGCAATAGTTTTATAAAGAAAGAGCTGATTTGTGACCTTTATCTTACAGCCTATTAAAACCTTTAAGAAAAAAAGGCATGTTTACTGGGCCCTCCTCGCTGTAGTTCTCAGATTTTCTCTAGAAAGCCATTCATACACTCAGACAGACTGGCTTCTCCACTGACAATGACTTTTACGCGGACAATTATGTATTCAACAACTTGTCTTCCTGACCCAACCATCAGCTCCAAGAAGGCTTGTGTCGCGAGTTTTGTTTACTGATCTCTTTCGGCCATTAACACAATGCTGGTTGTCCAATAAATATTTGTTTGACTGTTTCAAAAATGGGTATACTTGCAGTGGATACAAATCAGTTACTAGGTCTCTTATCTGATATTTTCATTGAAATATTAAGTAGGTCTTGGAGCTCTATCTTTTTTTTTTTTTTTCCAAATAGTAGTGAATATTTATTGCTGGCTGAAAAGGTAGGTGGTGTTATAAAAATCAAGTCTATAAATTAATCCCTGATGAAGAGTGTTGAAATCTCAAGGAATCCATTCAATTTTCATTCAAATGACAGAATCGCTTTTAATAACCTCAAGAAAAAAATCTGGCTGTGCCATCAACTAGATTCAAATGATCTATTTCTAGAGCATTAAGGATCTTCATGCTCCTGCTTCTGCCAGGAATTGATTATTCCTGTGGAACTATTTGTTCTGAAGAAAAGCACAAACTGTCTGTTGAAGTGATGAGCATCATTTGGTCTTACAACAAAGTCCAGGGGTAAGTTCTTTCCTCCCCTGTCATGTTGATTTAGATTGAGGCCAGTGATTCATTAACTCAAAGCAAATATTCAGTGAGTTTAGCTCCACAAATCCCAGTAACACCATCCCCCCAAAACCATAAATTTCATATGTCAGTGATATCTCAGGAATAACGTATGTGACAGGTCCCCGAACAACCCAGTGTTGATACTACAGCCACTGGACCCCTCTAACCCACAACGACCTTGGTTTTAATCTCAGCTGTGTATCTCCCACACTTCCCTGGAAGGAATCGCAGCTTCCATTCCTGGAGGATGAGCAGGATTTGTCACAGAGGTGATCACCAAGGAGAGGCAGTGATTTAGGACCCTCTGCAGCAGGTAGCAGTACTATGTAGCTCTCTATCTGAGGAAAGGGAAAGAGCCCCTCTCTGCTTGGGGTTCTGCAGTTCCCATGGGCCTCTTTTAGTTACTTAGCTTTTAAGGACCAGAAACTAATTTTTTTCACCAGTGCTCTTGAACAGGTGCTCCAACTGACGCTCCTCCATTGGCAAGTTCCTCCTCAAACTCTGTAATGAACCCCTTTCCTGCTGGTCATGTCACTGTAAATAACCCAAAGGTAGTTGGCAGGCAGTTGTCCATATACCTGGGACCCAATGCTTTAGGAGAAATAGGAGAAGGTGAAAATGTTTCTCCATATGTAACATCCCTCCATGCAACTGTGCTTCTCTAGATTTCTAGAGTCATAGGTGTAGATCAAGAATGCAGATCATTCTATGATTATCCTCTCTGGTGAAATGCCTTGTTGATCTTTGTGATTCTCTGTCCTACAACATGATAAAACTGAAAGGTTACTAAATATACCTCTAAGTAAGTCTTGAATGTCTGAATGTACAAGCTTTAGCATTTCATGACAAATTGGTTGTTTGCAAAGATATAGGAGAAAAACACAGAAAATAGATCATGATTTGGCTTTGCTGAATTTCCCTTTTTCCTCCTCATTATTTTCTTTTTGCATCATTATAATATGATGAATTATCCATGAGTCACAATCGCCCCTACAGCAATGCTCGGGAAGCTCTCTGGTAGCCTCTCTTGACACGTTCCAAGGCCCCAGAACTATGTCTCCATGTGTTTGGAAGAGAAGACACCCCCCAGAACTGCATGGTTAACTGAGGAGTAGTCGTTGTGGGGAACTGGGGGTAAGGAAAAAGAAGCAGAAAAGGAGAGCGAGTGGTATGCTTGTAAATCACGGAGAAAAGGAGGAAGAATGTTCAGAAAGGAAAAGAATGTTCCCATCATCCATTGTGAGACACTTGTTATGAAATTCTTTTAGTTAACTCTATTTTATGAAGCTGTTTTATTTTATATGCACCTAGTTGCCATGGAAACTCAACTACTTAGACGCAGTGAGTTATTAAAAGTGCTTCTTAGTTCCCACCAGTGTGGTAGAAGTTACCTCGCATTGCCTTGAAGGAAAGGTGATGAATAACAAGCTACAGATAAACATTTCAAGACTTATTAGATTACCAGCCCAAAGCCATCCTGGGGTCAACGGCCTTCTTTTCGCCATCACTCTGCTACTCTTTATACTCAGGCCTTACAGTAAACCTTAAGAAATAAAACAATTTTATGTCTGTCCCTATCTCCTTACATGATCATTGAAATACATGCAAACCTTGGCGTCTCCCCCTAAAGCAGAGAACATTCCTTCCACCTCCAGTTATCACATACACATTGTTTTATGGGCTCTCTTACAATAACCTGGCAGCATTTGCTTTTGCATACTCTTTCATTGTGGGTTCTCTCATGCCATTAGACTACTTTTAAGACTTGCTTGCTTAGAGTAAGAGACTTTCATAGATTTAGGGCAAGTGCAGAGGACACCATGCATTTAATTCAGGTCTATAAGCGATAGATTTCTTCATGGTTTTGCGCAACTCTTCACCAAGAGCTTCAAAGGGTTCATAACACCCCTTCCCTAACATCTTCATTTAAAAACTGGTTCATTAAAATATCTACCTACTAGAAATTCCTATCAATGCTAAACTTTCTTTGCATCCAGATAAAAAAGAAACTTTGTTTGTAAAGGCTCCCTTTGGTGTCTTTTTTTTTTTTTTTTTTT
>NW_004524577.1:35229064-35241216 GCF_000260255.1 Octodon degus | reverse complement strand
GATTTTAATTCCTTGAACAAGTTGGATTTTGCTGGTGAAGAGAAAGCCTATGTGTGACAGTTTTGACAGAGAAAATAAGTTATCTGCCAAGAAGAAAAGCCCAAGCCCCACCCGAGGGCAATCATCACTTTGCAGCTTGATGGTGTTTTACTGGGAAGGTGATTATCTGCCTCAGAGAGCAGGCTTCTCCAAATGTGTATTCAATCTGGTTTCATGGAAGGACGTCAAATCATTTCAGTAGCACAGAACCTAACAGAAATCAGGTACAGCTGTTAAGGCAAGTGCTGTATTGAATGCAGTAGTTAGCACTGGCAAAGAGAGAGAAAAGACAAGTGGGCATTTCTAACTTATAACTGTGAATCATCTAGAGAAAAACTTATTATCAGTTTATAATGGAGAAAAGCACACTACACAACACAAAATCTCGGAGTGCAGCTTTTTCAAAGCTGTTGGATATAACAAAGTTTCTAAGACTGTTTTCTTGAAAGTAAGAATGGAGGAAATGTTAGCATCCTCATGGACTGAATTTGGCAGGGTTTAGAGGCTTAGCTTGTCAGAAAGTTTCATCCGTACCTGCCTGTGCATGCTGCTACTGAATTCAGTGAGGAAACAGACGACGCCTGTAGCGGGGGAAGAACCAGCCATTCAGCGCCTTCCCTCCTCTTCCTCTCCTTCCACTCCCTTCTGCTTTCCCTGCTTTCCCTGCTGCATGCCATGCGCATGAGACAACAGTGCCATGACTCAGGCAGTGAGCCGAGAGTGGCAGTTGTTGGGTACAGATATGCCAGGGAAAAGAGTTATGCAATAGTACTGCCTCGCAATGTTCTATTTGTCCTTCTACTAACAGGATGGAGAATAAAATACCCTTTTACATTCCTAAACAGGGAAGTCCCATACCCACAAAGCAGACCCTCTGGAGTGAGAGCACATAGGACATTATTGCTGCTTGTCACAGCTTTGGCTGGTCTACGAAGCTTGGCTTGGGCGTCTGGAATTTACAACTAAATCTCAGAAGCTCAAGCTTTCCCTTCTCTGCTACCCTTCACATGCACTTCTGGGTTTTTTATTATGGTTAAACTTGCTAAGCATTGGCAGAGGACTGAGGACTAGCTCCTCTCCCTCCCCTGCCCCACAGATGTGTCCACAGAGCATGAACTTGTTATTTTATTTATTATTATTATTATTATTATTATTATTATTATTATTATTATTATTATTATTTGTACTGGGGATTGAACTCAGGACCTTATGCTTGCCAGGCAGGCACTTAAACTGCTGCGCTATCTCCCCAGCTGAACTTGTTATTTTAAATGCTGGCTTCTGCTTAGCTGTTATCACTGGTATGAATAGAAGAGTATTCTTTTGCCTGTATAGGGGGCCATTTACCTATAATGTAAAGGTAATTTAGTCATTAACCCAACTTTATGGTGATAATTGTTCATGTGAATACTAAATAATTCCTTCAGTTTCATTATGTGAAGTTCTCACCAGAGGAAAATATATGAAGTTAAGAGGGACAAGGATTGTATGAATAAGACAATAAATAGCACAAGCTACCAGGTCTGTGTTTTGTTATTTAGGTCATGCATTTGCATTTAATGGATACTATTACAAGAAAAATTCCTTAACATCAAAGAAAAGTTTTGTTTGTTTGCTTGTGCCTTTTTTTGATTTGATTTGATTTGATTTTTGTTTTTCTGGAGGGAAAGTCTTGCTATGTAGTTCAGCCTGGACTTGAATGAATTTTTTTAGTCCAGGCTGACCTTGAATTTACAGCAATCTTCCTACCTCCGCCTCCCAGGTACTGGAATTACAGGTATGCACCACTGTTCGTGGCGAAGTAAAAGCTTGTGGTGGAAAGGCAGGTCCTAGAGGAAGGTGTGTCTGGTGGAGGTCTCTCCTGGGATGTGTGAAGGTTGAATTGAGAAAAGTCAATGTCCAGTATGCCTTACTGAAGGATGTGGCCCTGGCTTGGTCACACCATTAAATACAACTTACAACCAACCTGAATCATTGCAGAAAATATCTTTGTTGAAAGAGAACTGTGGGCTGCACTGGCCCTGCCCCCAGGGCATGCTGAGAAGGCAACTGAGACTAGGTGTGGTGGTGTGTGCCTGTGATCCCAGCACTTGGGAGGCTGAAAATAGGAGGATCACTATGAGTCTAATCTGCATAGTGAGACCCTAAACACCCTGTAAACCTTGTACCAAATACGTTAAAAAAGAGAGAGAGAAAAAACTATGAATTCATTCTGATGACCAACACTGTCATTGTCTCACCAATCTCATCTTAACTAGAACTCTTCAGCGGAAGAGGCTTTTTTATTTATTTATTTATTTTTACCATATTTCCTGCTGTCTTTTTTTTTTTTTTTTTCCTATATTCTAGGGAAGGGTCTACAGGGTGTTCAGGGCCTCACTACACAGATCAGACTCGCAGTGATTCTCCTCTTTACAGCCTCCCGAGCGCTGGGATTACAGGCGCGAGCCACCACACCCACTCTGTCACCCACTCAGCACGGCCTGGGGGTGGGGCCAGCATGGCAGGCCCGCCTGTTGTCTTTTTGAGTGTACAAAAATCTTGGAATATCAAGTGCAGTCTACTTTCTCCAAAAGCATTTAGGTTGATTATTATTGCAACTCCAATGTCTATCTTTCATCTCAAGTACGCCCTGTGTTACGCTACTGTAAGCACTTAAAACGCTCATACTAATAGCATTTTTAAACATTCAAGTCACATTTCACATACTCTTGATAAATTTGCTACTTAAGAGTACTTACTGAAAAGCTTTCTCTAAGAAGGAAATGGCTCTCTAATTCCCCAATATTGTCAGTTATATTTTTTCTACTGTATTCTGTTAAAAGGAATTAGAAATGGTTTGAGAAAGAATCCATGTGTGCTGTACCTTACTATGATGATAGCTCACACATGTACACTTTCCATGCCAAACTAGAAGGATTTTTCAGTAACTAATTTATAGGAAAGGTTTTCTCGGTCCTGCCTTTCTCCTCTTTAAGAAGAAAGTAAAGATAGATCAGTAACTGTAGGCTATAGTGTAACTATAGATACTTTTCAACATTAAGAATGATTATTCAGTGTGAGCTCCTCCATGTGGAAGAGAAACTAGAAATTAGGTGTGGAGCCCCAGCTAGAAGATGGGGTAACATGAATGCCAAGAAATAGGAAAGATTTTCAGAGTAGAGAATTAGGTGAAAGGTGTGAGCACATCTGGATCCAGGACACATGCAAGGCTGAAACACGCTTTTTCCTATCCCAAAACTAACCACCCCCTTCCTTTTATTGTATTTCCATCAATGAAAGGATGTTCTTCCAGCTACCCAGGGTTACAACCTTTGAGTCATCTTTGAGTCAGAAATGCTTAGGCCTTGAGATCCGGGGGAAGCCTTAAAGGATACCAAACCCAGTCCCTGTGCTTTGCAGATGTGAGCGTGACCCTCGAGACCCCACTTTCTGAAAGTTTGGGTTGCAAGCTGCAGAACCGGGCCTGACACATGGTCTCTTAAATCCACCCTTTCTGCAAAGGTCTGACTCTTCTTTCTTGTTTATACAAAGTTTTCAAGATTTATCATAGTGTCTTATTAATGGGGGTTCGGGGGGAATGTTCAAACAGGAAAGCCTGAAGTCTGAATTCCCACTCCTGCTCCCTCCTTTGGCAAGGGCTGTGCCATCGCCCGTTCTCCTAGATGAGCCCACTGCACCCCTCCGCTGCTGCTGCTCCCCATACTTGCCACCTTGCCGATGATCTCAGCTTCACCCCAGCCACAATGGCTCAAGGACACTGTGGGCTTTGGAGCTGCCAGCATATGTGTCCTATCTCTTGCTCATTGTCATGCCCAGCAACACAAAACTGTCCCATGGAATTGTGGAGTGCATGAGTGACCCGAAGATACTGCCCCATGCCCCTAAGTGTTCATCCTGTGAATTCCAAGCATGGATTTACCTAAAGGGAATTGCAAAATCACAACTGCAGGGAGACTGAGGAACTCAGCAAGGTCTCACCATCCTTTTTCTGAGGCTGGCGCTAACTGTTGTCACCACCCGTTTATCAGGCTTGCTTTCCTGTTCATCACAAACCCTCCTCTTCCCTCCCATGCTTGTAAAATCTGGGCCAAGCCACAATGATCCTCTCATAGGTCTACTAAGATCCCCATGCAGATACCACAATTTCTGAGCTGATGGAAGCTGATTTTCTCTGGCAGCAGGGCAAGTTCTGAGTGGGACTGGGGCACTGCCCAAGAATCTAAGCCATTTTCCCTCTCCTCCTCAGCCTCTTCTCCCCTTTTGCAAATCACCAAAGCTCACTGTACTTCCAATAATTGTTCTCAGGTCATAGAGTTCTCATCCCTCCAGTCAGAAGTGTCTGAATTAGCGTAAATTCCTTCACATTGGGTGTGGATGTGTTGGCTTCCCCAAGAAGTACAGCTCCTTCCTGAGCAAGCAAGCAGAGGCCAAAGCCCAGCCCAAGAGCTTCCCCAAGGCTGGGCCCGGGTACAGGCTGAATCTGCCCAGAAGGTTAGACACATGTTGAAATCTGGGCAGAGCGTCTCCTGTTTGCTAAGCCCTGTAGCTACCCAGGTGAGGACATTCTACAAGTTGCATAGTCTCTAGGTTGGCCAACATGCACCACAGTAGGATATGGTGGGAGTCAGATAAACTCTAGTTATTACAGCTACATCACCCAATCCAAATAGAAACTGCCTTGAAGAGACTATCTCAGAACAAAATTAGAAACATCAAGTGTTCAAAGCTTTCTGTTGGTGGAAATGTCCTCCCTCCACCAAAATGGGCTGTGTTCTAATCAATCGGTCTCTCACCAGTCTGATTTTTATTGTCCATAAACTAGACCGAAACAATTCCTGGTTATGGTTATTTCAATGAAAGCTCTTTTTAAACAGAAATCTTATTCTCAAAGAGAATCTGCTTCTCTGATTTTAATTTTAAAAGATATGCTGTCTGACTCAGTTACCGGGCAGCTTGCAGACTTGTCTTCTGACAGTCCTGTATATAGGTTTAGCCCTTCAGGTCTTCCATTCTCTTTAGGAAAGAGTGAGAAATACTAGGGTGTTTCACACAGAGAGGGACCAGAAAAAAAGTGCTTTCCTTGCCGCTGTAAATGCTGAACAATGGAGTCCTCAGACATGACATCATCAGTTTCTGGTTTCACAATGGAGAGTGTGCTGCTCAGGAGAGGATGGGGAGGTGATGCGGACGTATCAGAAAAGGCAACCTCCGGCTTGGAAATTTTTATACTCAGGACAATTACTACTTTTGTTCTTTAGAAGTATCCACTTGGAATGCATTCTCCAGGAATTCTACAATCTTTGCATGGGAACAAAGACACACCTAGAATGACAAGTTTATGGAAATAAAGATATCCAAGAGTTATTTAATTTGTAACGGGGTTGTCATCCAAGTGTATGACATTGTACACTCACACAAGACTTTGGTCTAGTTTCAAGGAAATTAAACAGTCACCAGAGAGATTTAAAGAAATGCCTAAAGCCTATTGTTTATGAATACTCATAGATGAATTATACTAATTTTAAAGAAGCTAAAGAAAAGAGATACAGATATTTGGGTTTCGAACCATGCTTTAAAAAGTCTTATTCAACATTTTGCATTCAGAGTCAAGGATCTGGAGAGATATCATTAAAGCTACCTATGGTCAAGGACAGATAAAGCATGTGTCAAGAAAGGACTCTGGGTCCAAGTCTACTGCTCACAGTACAGACATACCCTGAGCAAAATATGGGAGAAAAAAAAATACCACCCAATATGTAAGTTCACTGAAATATCATGACATATCCCTATCCCTAACCCTGCAGTGAATTTATTTGCTTGGCACCTCAACTTCATCCAGCACTTGAGCTGCAAAAATGCAATCATTGCGAGTCTCACAGCTTGACTGGGTTTGAAGAAACCTCTGTGACCTAATAACAAATAAGGTGTGGTGGGAGCCAAAGTGGAAAATCAGGATCCTGGCCACGCCTGGCAGCGTGTTCTCTGCAGTGGGACACGCTAAGCCGATCTCAACCAAAAGCCGTAAAAACTCTACAGACTCACCCTGACTAAGAAAAGCTTCAGTGTCTCACCACCGAGTCAGTGAAAATGAGCAGCCCTGTTTTTCCTGACCCCCGAGAAGGCAAGGGCATCCACTTGTTTTTCTCCATTTGCCAGCAAGATTCCTTATAGACCTGTCATGAATGTGTCCCACTGCCAGCAACAGAAGCCCCAGGTGACCGACGGCTTACATGGTTTAAGGGTTTAATGTATTTGTACAATAGCAGGTTCAGGGCGGCCCAGGGCAGGCTCAGGAGCTCCGCTGCATCAGTCAGACAAGGAGGCTCCTTCTCTTCTGTTCAGTCACTTACTGGGTGACTTCTACCCACTCCTCATTGCACTGTCCTTGCAAGATGTAGTGGTCCAAGCAGGTAGAGCAGACGGTCATGCCAACTGGGGCTGCCACTGTGATCTCCCCGCCACACCCCAGGTGCCTACTCTGCATATGACATCAGACAAGAAGATGCTCCCCATTGTTGCTCGGGAAGCAAGTAATATACTTCAGTTTCTTTTCAATCTGAGCATCATATTTTCCTTTACTGAAGAACAAGAAAGGAAAAGAACAATGGCTAAGGGACAGGCTGCGCTCTCTGTTGACCTCAGCCTGGCTCCTCACAGTCAAGTGGTCCTTACCCAGATGGTTCGGTCTGCTCAGGCCCACAGCCGGCCTGAGACCTGTCTCAGCAAATCCCTGCTAGCCATACTGACACAGCGCTGCAGGGTCTAATACGGCTGCCTTCACAACTTCACTGCACAACCACATACAAACTCCAGCTGCAAGCCTGACAAATAGGAGAGGAAGAGAGCACGGGCAAGAGAAGTTTTAAGTCCCCAGGTGAAGACCCTGCCTGTTTCAACCCAGTAACATCCTCTTTCTCTCTCTAACAGTGAAATGCAGTTGACTTGGCAGTGACCCATGAAGTTCCAAGTTAAGGGGCTGGCCAAAGACATTCACAGACCAACTATGAACTGCTGTCTGCTTTTGTCACTTTTGATTTGTTTTGAACACAAATAAGCCCACTCTTTCCAGTGGTGGTGAATCTATGGCACGCTTGCCGGAGTGGTACTTAGACCAAATGTATGGTTGCTTTTTCTAAACTAAAACCTCAGCATTCAGGTTTAATTGCAGGGTTGGCACTTGGCAGGAAACAAGTGGATGCTGGGTTGTAGTTTGGGCGCTCGGTCTCTGAGAGGTTGGCCATCACTGACCTACAGGCTCATCCCTGCTGAGTAGCTGCAACAACCTACCTGAATTCCAGGTCCTAGAATATGGACTGTGTGCGTCTTCACACAAGCATGTTGGCTGGTCCTTTCCCTTCATGACGGCCCATGCTTGCGGTTATTACCATCACATCGTACCTTACTCGATGACACCCTTTCAGCGCCCAGGCTTGACTGGGACACCTCAAACTTGACAGCTACTGGAATATTTTTGAAGGTATTTTTTTTTAATCATAAAAACACAGTCTCTCCTTCCTCTCTTATTTTTTCTTTGAATGGCTATATAAAAGCCAGAGTCATAGCAGACAACTTGGGGCTACAGGGAAGAGCAGAAATCTCACAAAGACATTGAACCTGACACCCTTAATCCTCTAAATCCATGAGATAACAACCTATCCGCAGGCTTCTTCTGGGAAAAACGTAAGTCTCTGTGTGGGTAAGCGCCACATTTGAACTCTGTTATTTACAGCCGAATGTTTCTCTAATGATAGCCTCTAAGTCCAGGAGGTGCTTTCTGATAACTCCCATCTAAACAGCAGGAAGACTGAAGCCAGGCACATATATTGTGTGGTTATTTGGAGCGCTGCCTACATTTTCCTGTTTAGCCGCAAACTTTATAGTATTGTAGAATCAAGTACAATATAATATTTTAAGCACAAAGAACCTCAGATCTTCTGAGTTGCTCCATCTCTAACCTATATCTTGGAATAACTTAGAAAAAGATAGTTGACTTATTCAGAAACTTCCTCATCTGTTAAATAGAAAAATAAAATGCCCATCTCAAATGGATTTTATGGGGATTAAGTGAAATTATGACTGCACAGTGCTCAGCTAGAGGGGTTTAAATTATTGTTATCTAATTGATCAGTTAATCTTGTGAGGCACTGTGGTACACATCTGTAATCCCAGTGCTCAGGAGGCTGAGGCAGGAGGGTGTCTGTGAGCTCCTGGCTGGCCTGTGCTACATAGGGAGATAAAGCCAGCCTGAATTATACAGTTAGACCTTGTCTCAAAAAAAAAAAATTAGCTATGATTATTTTAATTATTTTGATTCCCTTCATCAATAAGAATAACATTATTTAATGAATTACATATATCCTGGGATTTTTTTTCTTTTTCTTTTTTTTTTTTTATCCTGGAATAGTTTAAAAAAAGAATTAAAAAAACTTTTCCATGAAGGATTTATTAATTTGACCCTCTATTTAGAAAGTTTAATGTTGGGAACTGCAGACACTGGACATCAGTCAAATGTGTGAGAGGAAGACGAGGCCTCAGAGCCTAGAGCAGTCACATTACCTCAGTCCTGAGATAAGCCTCCTGCCTGGTTAATGTTGGCTATCAGTCACTAGGTGACCTTGTGTTACATGATACTAACTTTGCAAAGGTATAAATAAACACCCCTCCTGTTGTCTGGGGGGTCATTTTGCCAACCAGGCAGACCAGCCACCTCCTGACTCACCTCTTGTCTTCTTGTGTATCTTTTCTTCATTTCTGCCATTGTTTCTCCCCAAGGTAGACTAATGGAAGCCTACAGTTCAACGCATAAAAGTCTACCTCTTCAGAACCTACTCATCTAGAAAAAATCCCTCAGCATGGAATATAGTATGTTCTTCTCCCTACATTTCTACTTACTCCTTTAAGCCCTCTCTTTCTTCCCTTCTGCTGTATTGCTCAGCTATAAAGCTAGCCAACTATATGCACTGAGAACTCACTGTTTTAAAAAATTTCAAAAAAAAGAAAGGTAGGTAACTTCTGTTAACACAGGTCTACAGCCTGACAGCTGGAGGTGTGAGAACCTGGTAAATTTAGAGCCATATACTTTCATAATTTTATGATTTAGAGGAATATTTGAATGACAGTACTCTGCATATATTATGTAGTGACCTCTAATAACTAATAACTCATCAGAGATCTAGACCATCATTTAATAAGTACCATACTACTGCAGTATAATGTATTAATATTTACTCTGAGATGAAGAAACAAGTACTATAAATATAATCTTTTCAAAGATAAGTTCATCTGAACTTTGTTGTTAAATGATTCAGGCCAAGTAAGACCCCACCTGATGAGTTTCAAAACTCTTCATTTTTTTCAGCTCTTCCATAGCTCCACAGAATTTAAGAAAGAAGATTGTAGACTTGTGCCTATCGTTCTAATGCCACTTGAATAGATTAACGAAAAGGGTTTTGTTTTTTTTTTTCTCAATGAACTTTTCATCATATAAATTAAGCCAAATGCAGGCATACATTTCTTCAGGTGTTTTTTTTTTAAAAAACTATAAAAAGAAATGTAAACAAGTAGATCTTAAAAGTGCTATTCAATATCTTGCTTTCTAACTACAAATTTCAACTTTGGAAAATCGCAACTGCAACAGCTTAAAAAGAAAGTATGCATTCTACTCAGAGAACCACATATGAACAAATGTGGCAAAGGGCCTTATTCTTGTAGTTTGAAAGTAATTTAAGTATCTTTTTCCTTTTAATCCTCTTGAAGTCGTGAGTAAAGGAAAAGAACAGGCTATTGTCCATTCATCGCTTACTTCTCTGTTTTTGAAAATCAAACAAGTACAGTTCCAATGCCCAGAAAATCTACAAAGAACTATTTTCAGTCATCCTTTCCTCAACAATTAGCTCAATTTAAATTCAGCTGGAAAGTGGGGGAGCTATTCTAAGCTAGAGAGGACATTAACCTGGCGTAACATCTTTGTGGATCGCTTAAACCAAGCATTGCAGTTAGAAAGCTGGAGAGCAAATTGTTCTTGTTGGTATCAGTTATTACCTGAAATGCAAGGTGAAATAAAGTTTGATAAGGTATTACGTCACACTCAACTAGAGTCAAAGTCAAAATAGCAGTCTTCTTGGAAAATTTCTAAATTTACACATTGGTCCCAATCTGGATATTTGATTATTTTATTTCCAGTAACCTATTCTACATAAATATCCCCATGCAAGGTTTGTCTCAATTTTGAATCTCTGGCTTTATCTTCTTTTGAATCAAAAGCAAATTCCCCCTTACTGCGGTATGTGCTTCTGGTACTTTTGTGCAAATTACAAAGTGATGCTAATTGGAGAGGATGCATTGAGCAGAATGGAGGCAGGGCAGGATGGCGGCACTCAGTGCCTCGCCCCTGAGCTGGCAGCTTCTGTACAGATCACACACCCTCCACTGTGGAGGACACTAGTAGAGTTGCCATCAGAGAGAGAAAATTTGCTGTCAGTGACAGCAACAGTGTAATTGCTGGGTTTCTAAATGTCAAGGCCATTGACCAAAATCATTGGTCTCCATATTCGGATACTGGTGCTGCCACCATCCTTTTATTTATTTATTTATTTATTTATTTATTTATTTATTTTCAGAACCAGGGATTGAACCCAGGCCTTCGTGCTTGCCAGGGAAGTTCTTATTCTACTGAGTCATCTCCCCGGCCCCTCTGCCACCACCCTTGATGCCAGCTGTCCTCCCCCTCTACACCTTGATGACAGCTGTCCTCCCTGCCTACCACCTCACCCTGTCCACCATGGAGATTAAGTCTCCCTTGCTGCTCAGACTCCTGGCTCCTCCAGAAGCAGCTTCCACCCTTCTGTGCTGGGCTTCATGGGGCTGATCTTTACTAAGTGTTCTACAGGTCCCCTTGTCCTCTAGTTGGGTTTGGCCAATAAAAGATACGCAAGCTGGAAGTGAAGGAGAGGCAGAAATGCTGATTCCCAAACTCACCCACTCCAACACACACACACACACACACACACACACACACTTCCGTCTTCTGTACTGGATTCTGGTATTCCACTAGGATGATGCATTTGGAATCCTCAGGTGGCCCTACCTCCACATCTCCAGCTCTGCACCTTTCTTGAGATCCAATAACACTGTTCCTTTTTACTGAAACCCTAATAACATCAGATGACGATAGGGTTACCGTTTCCCAAGAGTTCCACCTTTCACTGCTTTTTCCCATAGCTCAGCCCACACTTCAGCTGGGAATTAAAATCTTTTAAACTCTCTGAGAGAAAGGGGCTGGGGAGATGGCTCAGTAGAATAAGAGCTTGCCTGGCAAGCTCAAGGGCCTGAGTTCAATCCCTGGTACCGAAAAAAAAAAAAAAAAAAAAAAATTCTCTGAGTGAGCTGCCACACTCCCTTCAGCTCTTCTCTATCACATTAAAAATATATCAAATTGGCCCCACTCCATTTGCCAGAATCATCGCTAGATTACATCTAGTCCCTAATACAAAGTTAACAGCATGTGAACAGCCATTACACTATAGTACCGAGAAAATAATGCCAAGGAGAAAAGGCCTGTACATGGTCAGGATAGATGAGATCTTTTTAAACACCGTTAGTCTATGATTGGCTGACTGTGTGGACGCAGAACGTGTGTGGGCGCTCTTCTGTTTCTGTCCCTAGTCTCACTTACCCTTCAGAGCAGCAGCCACGCTGAGCCACTGCCCACCAGCCCTGCCCTTCCACCTCAGGACCCCTCCACCCCACTGGAGCTCATGCGGCTAACAAATACTAGGTGAGAACTGAGTCTGGAATTATTGTTCCCCTTAATGTCTTTCTTTACTCTTCTGCTTCTTCCTTCCTTTTACCGACCTGTTGCTCTGTTTCATTATATGGCTCCAATTCCAGTAAATAATTCTACCGAAACAACGGTGAGATTTTCTTCTTTTTTCTTCACTTGTCATTTTCCCCTCTGTTGGCCTTGTGAATAGGAGGGCCCCAAGGCATATCACTATAACTGGAAGATAGGCCTGCTTGTATTAATAGCCTCAGAAGGAGAGAGTGAAGAGAGAAACAGAAAGAGAGAGAGAGAGAGAGAGAGAGAGAGAGAGAGAGAGAGAGAAAGGAAG
>NW_004524577.1:35222405-35228774 GCF_000260255.1 Octodon degus | reverse complement strand
GGAAGAAGGGAGGGAGGAAGGGAAGGAAGGAGGGAGGGAGGGGGGAGGGAAGGAAGGAGGGAAGGAGGGAGGGAAGAAAGGAAGGAAGGAGGGAGGGAGGGAGGGAAGGAAGGAAGGAAGGAAGAAAATAAGGAAAAAAAGGAGAGAAAGGGATGGTCTTGTTCATGTTGTAAAGTGCAAATATGCTTTTGTGTGACACACGAAGACAGTGTGATTTACAGAAACCATTAAGATTTTTGTCTCAGAGATCCAGGGATATTTAGTAAATTTGTGTAATACTTTCCAAAGTTCTATGACATGAGTGAAAACTTTTTATTGTGAAATTTTAAAGGATAGAAAATTAGAAGGGGAAATAAAAAATCTTAAAGGCAACAAATTCAGAAATAAAGGACTATGGATCTAACTTGAAAAGTTAAATAAATAGAACATAATTAAGAATTAAGATATTGGAATGTAACTTCCATTTGGCAACTGGTTCTCATAATTGTCATTTCAGAATAGAGTTCAAAATGCACTGTGTGCCGTGCCAGCCCCACCCTGGGCATGTTGAGTCGGTCACTGAGACCAGGCATAGTGGTGCATGCCTGTAATCCCAGCACTGGGGAGGCTGAGACAGGAGGATCACTATGAGTCTGAACTGTGTAGTGAGACCCTATACCAAATACATTAATAATTAATAATAACAATAATAATAAATACACTGTAGGTAAGTGGCAATGCTGAGACCATGACGATCTACTCACAAAATAAAATTTTCTGCCTGCCGTGCCAACCCTGCTCCCAGGGCATGCTGAGATGGCAACTGAAACTGGGTGTGGTGGTGTGCACCTGTAATCCCAGCTCTTGGGGAGCTGTAAACAGGTGGATCACTACAAGTCCGATCTAGTAGTGAGACCCTGAACACCCTGTAGACCCGTCCTTAAAATACAGAAAAAAAGTCAAATTTTAATTTAAAAAACCTGTAGTTGGGGGGCTGGGGAGATAACTCAGTAGAATAAGTGCTTGCCTGGCAAGCATAGGGTGCTGAGCTCAATCCCCGGTACCTCAAAAAAAAAAAAAAAAAGAACTTGTATTTTTAAAAAGTCTGTTGCATCTAAATGTCTTTTCTAGGTGTCAATAGTTCAGCTGTGAGAATCAGTAGATATAGTTGCTGATTTTGCTGTTACAGAGTCAATAGTCCAGTAGAGAAAGCTTTTAGCCAAATGTGACCTAATATTTGTGTTGGTTACCTAATACATTGTGAGTCACTGTCTCACTGTTCTGAAAAACTGTAGAAAAGTTCAGTTCACTTAATTCACTATGGGGAACTTGCTATTACTGCCCCCAGTTTATAGGTTACTTAACAAGCACAGCAGTTAAAGTTCCCCTCCATCAAGGACAGAACCGAACTCAGACCTCTGCAATCTGGTCCAAACATGAGTTCTTAAATACCCTGCTGTGCTGTAACATAGAGTAGGAAATAATCAGTCACAAAAACATTCTAGAACTTCTTTTGTTATTCATAAATGCCTTGAATCAATTGTATAGGGTGGATTCACCCTTTTTTCCGACCTAATGCTAAACTCAACCATACCATAATCACATTTGTGAACTCATTTGCAACCTCTTGGACCAATGTTTACTGATTTCCCAGTGTGTACTTGACATTGTCCTGGATGGGAAATCACAGGACAGAGTGCTGGGCTTCCCTGCGTGTGGAGGTGAGGAGGTGTTGGCAGGCACAGAGCTGCTCAGAAGCTGGCTGCAGGGGCCAAGACAGGTCTGCTACTCCTTGATCCTCCACATTTCTTCCAAGGCCCCAACCTGCTCTCCACAGCTCAGCTGCTAACATCAGGGGCTGAAGGAGGAGACAACGGTAGTACCACCTAATCAGTTTCGGGCTAGTGAAATTGAAGAATTTTGCAATTTAAAGAAGCAGAAAAGAAGGACACCAAGGCACAAGGTGGGGTAGGGGGAACGGAGGGTGAAAGCAGCCTCTCAGAACAGGCAAAGTTGCTCAAGAGAGAAGCAAAGCTGTTTACTGATCCCATCCAAAGATATCCTGCCTTATCTTTCAGGCTTTCTAGTGGATTTTGATGCTGTGGTGGAGGCAGATATAGTCTCAATTTTCATGGCTCATTTTTGAGAGAATGTTAAAGTATTCCTTTGGAGGCACTGTAAACAGTGGTCAACAGGTTTATTTTTTTTAAAAAAAATGTATTTAGTACAGGGTCTCCAGTGTCTCACTACCCAGATCGGACTCGTAGTGCTCCTCCTGTTCTCAGCCTCCCAAGTGCTGGGATTACAGGTGCACACCACCATGCCCCAGTCTCAATCCCTGTTTCAGTGTGCCCCAGGGGTGGGGTCAGCACAGTACCAGGGATCAAACCCCAGTCACTGTGCTTGAAGAGGTTCAGTTTTAAATTCTTATGTGTCAGAGGTTGAATTTCACTCTGTTATTTTGAGTTGTATAAAGATGTATAAATTAGCTTTTTTTTTTTGAGACTCAGTTTTCTACATGGGATTTTGGGGGGCAGGGATTTGTTGTTGCTTTTACTTCAGGGGTGCAGTTCTCCTATTTATTTTTAAATTATTTTTATTAGTCTATGTTTAATGATTCCATTCATCACAAGAGGTGTTCCACATACATAGCACATCTTAGTTTGTTTAATATTTCCTTTCCCCATTTCCATCCCTTTGAATCTGTCTGAGAAATCGTAGTTCTAACAATAGCATGCATTTTATAAAATTATAACAATATTGCACCCTAACACTAGTCAAGTGCACATTTATAGATTGATTGACAGATGAAGTCATGCATCAGACACTGGTAAGTGACCAAATAAGATTATAATGTGAAGGGCCAGTGAGATAGCTTGGTGACTAAGTACCTGCTTAGGCAAGTGAAGGCAGGCGTTCAATCCATGCTGAGTCAGCCATGGAGTCCCAGCGTGGTGGCGCACGCCTGTAATCCCAGCACTGGGGAGTCTGAAACAGGAGCATCACTATGAATCTGAGCTGTGTAGTAAGATCCTGTGCCAAATACATTTAAAAAAAAAAAGATTATAATGTGAAGTGTGGACTTCTCTGTGCTAAGTAGAAGTTTTAAAGCTTTGCCTCAGAGACATTTGAGTTCCCTAAATTCTGAAATGATGGAGAAAACTGAGAAGATGCTTAACTTCCTCGGATCATCCTCAGGACCATATGAGATTCATAATCACCCCTTCAAATTCAAAAAGACATAGAGCACTGGATTTTTCCACAGGAAGAAAGTGGGACTTGCTAATTATGATTTTACCTAATTATTTAGTGATTAGGTTTGAGTGATGTTCATATTTATCATACTGATTGTATCTCGAAAATAAAAAGAAAAATGAACCTAATATTTCAAAAACTTCTGTAATAACATAATCGAAGACAAAAATAATTTTGATAGTGAGTTAAAAATGAGGAGATGAGAGAACACTGAAGAAGGACAGGAAACAAAAATATTATCTGAAGGCTAAATTGTCTTTATGACTTTTTTATTTGCTGTAAGGCATGGGGTAGCCTTGCAGTCACTTAATATGGCCCCACTGTAGCTTAGTGCTTATAACACAATGCCTTTCACATAGTGAAAAAGTAGATGCCAACTTGACTCAGAAAAGCTAGAATTCATATTTAAAACAGTAAAAAGGTTTACACTTAATCTTAAAATGCAATACTGGTTCTTTCCAAGTCAATGAAAAAGCACTGATTTTAAGATCATTTGGGTATTTTTCTGATTGAACATGAAATTTCCTGGGACTCTTCCCTTCCACGTACTACTCTACCTATCTATGAACAGTGCAGGCCACAGACAACCTCTCCTCCGCAGCGAGGAGGAAGTAAGGAAGGGACCCCACATTGTTTGAAAAGCTCCTCAACATGAGGACAGGGCACACACTGCTTCGAGCAGCTCATTTAATGAGTGCATGAGGTTGGCGGTGGTTTCTCTCATCTTACAGGTGTGTAGAGTTTTGCAGATTGTCATGGAATTGTCCTCCTCAGGTCAGCAGAGAGCTGATGGCTTCATACTTCTGAGCCAAAGCGCTTGCCCTCATGTGCTATCATTCTGCCCATATAGAGCTTTTAGACAGCCTGGAAAAGCATGTTCCATTCCCTCCTACACAAGCTTTCCTGGGACACAGAACCATGTCTATACAAGGGGTGACAAAATACAGTGAATTCAGGTCTCATGTGCCACCCAGCGAGAAGGAAGGCCGCTCAGAACCTTCTGGTCTGCCTTCAATGATCTATTTTGGCAGATCCAGAACCTTGACAATTCCGGCTCTTCCTTGAAATCAGAATGACCACGAAAGGTAGTGTTACTGAATTGACACAGGACATTGGGATAGCCATGACAGAGCAGCTAAAGACATATAGTAAAGTGGACTTCAGAGCTGCCTCATGAAGTGGCCAGAATGTGTTCAAGTAGAAGGACTGTTCTGGAGGGAGATTTGTGGAAATGTGTCGCTTATTATAATCAAGTTGGGTAAATTTTAGCATTAACTGAGGTCTCTGTCATACCTTGTACATTAGGATGAAAAAGCATAACTTTAGATAATTTTTATGAACAGGTTATAAAAATTTAAAAACACATTGGACATCTGAAAAGGATAAAAGATAGAGAGGGGGAGGAAGAGCCTATGAAGGAGGGGTTAGGGTGCTGAAAACCATTTCCTTACTGTATTTCCTTCAATAAGAACTGCTGAAGACAGTACCATTGATGGAATATTCCTTCTACCTGGAACAGTAAGCCAGTTAATGCTGCTATTATCCTCCTATTACATAACCTCCAAAATAACTTTTGTCCATCTCTAAAGCTGTAACTGTAAGATGAGCATGTGGCACATAGCTGTAATCCCAGTACTCAGGAGGCTGAGGCAGGAGGATCGCCATGAGTTCCAGGCCACTCTGGGCTACATAGTGAGTTCAAGGCCAGTGTGAACTACAGAGTGAGACCCTGCCTCAAAACAAACAAACAAATAAACAAACAAAGCTACAACTGTAATCCAGGAAGTAATGAGAGCTCTTAGATAAACTGCTTTTGAAATAACATCAAGATAGAATAATTGAGTTCACATTGATTCAAAAAAGTTTTGGGGGTCAAGGAGATGGCTCAGTAGAATAAGTACTTCCCTGGCAAGCACAAGGGCCTGAGTTCAATCCCTGGTTCCACAAAAAAAAAAAAAAAAAAAAAAAAAAAAAAAAGTTTTGATTTTTCCAAGGTCATGATAAAAATAAACAAAAAAGCAGAATGCATTCATGACCAGAGAATCACTTCTAGCTAGTGTCTTTTCACAATTTCCCAAATAAGCCTTCTATAAATAGTCATATTCTACCCAGAAAAATTCAGTTGGGAAATTAATAGCTGTCTCAGTGAAAGATTAATCCATGCCAGTTAAGTACAAAATTTTGTTTCCAGAGCAGCTGAAAATTGGACAGCTACCTCCCAGAAGTGTAGTGCTTCTGTACTGTGATGTAGTGTCCCTCTTGCACATGGCACGATGCTTGGGGCAGATTTCTCTCCCTGTGACAAAATAGCTGGGAAAAACAACTTCAAGGAGGAGCGGGTTATCCTGACTCATGGTTTCAGCCTGAGGTCAGCTGACCCATTACTGCTCTGCTCGCAGTGAGGAGGATGACTGTGAAGGAAGCGGTGTGTGTGGAGGAGGCTGCTCACCTCAGAGCAGCCCCAAAGCAGAGACAGGCAGATGGCAGACAGCCAGACAGAGATGGAGAGAGACAGACAGACAGACAGACAGACAGACAGACAGACAGACAGACAGACAGAGATGGAGAGAGACAGAGATAAAGAGAGAGAGACAGATAGACAAGACAGACAGACAGAGATGGAGAAAGACAGAGATGAAGAGAGAGACAGAGAGAGGGAGACAGACAGCCAGACAGAGATAGAAAGAGACAGAGAGACAGAGAGAGAGAGAGACAGAGAGAGACAGAGACAGAGACAGAGACAGAGGCTGGACCCCAGGGTGTACTCCCATGACCTCTGCAACTAGATCTCTCTCATTTCCTAAATCTGTCACTTCGCAATTACAGCATCCAAGCGTAACCCCACCAAAAGGTTCTCCTGGTGATGAAGTCGGGGTCCTCATGAACTGATAACTTCTGGAACATCCTCTTCTGCACACCGCTATATTGAGGACCCAGCTTCCACCACGGGAGCCCTCAGGGGGAGTTCTGGATCTAAACTGTAACGCACTACTTCTCAAAAACTGCCACACTGTAGCTCCTTCATCCTCTCTCTCTTCTGTCTCTCTGTCTCTCTGTCTCTGTCTCTGTCCCTCCCTCTTGCTCTCTCTCTCTCTCTCTCTCTCTCTCTCTCTCTCTCTCTCTCTCTCTCTCTCT
>NW_004524577.1:35174548-35222305 GCF_000260255.1 Octodon degus | reverse complement strand
TCTCTCTCTCTCTCTCTCTCTCTCTCTCTCTCTCTCTCTCTCTCTTTCTCTCTCTCTCCATCCTGGAAAGTAAAACCAGATGCATTATATCCTCAGTCTTTATTTTTAGACATGGTCTTGCTAAGTCACTGTTTCCTGGGCGGGGTTCCAACTTGCAACCCTTCGGCCTCAGCCCCTTGGCGTACTTGGACTGCAGGCACACACCACCACACCTGGCTTGAAGAATGCACCCTGAGAACCATCTCAATGTTACTTTAAAATGCAGTGTCATTGTATAAATCTGTCACCTCAGGACCATATATGTGATTTAATGGCTTGTGTTCCATCAGCTCAGAAAAAAAAAACAAACCCTACATTTGTTCTTGTATTTTTTTTTAATGAGCACAATATGTTTATTGACAGAAAGCAAGCTGGTATCTGAGACAGGGACAGGAGGGGGGCTGGAGCAGGTTGTCCCCAGGAAGCTGTCTCTTCCAGGGACTTTTATAGAGTAAAATCATGTAGTGAGGCGGGTCTAAGGTGGTGGAACATTGGAACTTGCTTAGGTGGGCATGAGGTGGGACAAAACTCTGGTCAACCAAGGAGACTGCAAGCACCATTGCTCAGGTAAAGTTGATTGAGTCCAGGACCAAATGGGGAAGCGAGTCACATAGCAAGCGGGCATGACTTTATCTGGCAGCCATCTGGTAGTAGTTGGGTTAATGCTTCTTCCAGGCTCCTTCAGGGTGATGATCTTGTAGTTCATCTGAACTCAGCACTAACTTTCCTTGTGCAGTTTTGCTGCACATAGAAAGAGAAACAGAGGTCGGAGGTTCAGAGTGTTCCTTAATGCGTTGCAAGGGCTTGGGGACAAGGCACCTTTTCTTTATATGGCAGAGCCCTTCAGAAGACCATCACCCAGGATTGCTGTCACCCTCTGTAAAAATCCCAGAGAGTGTGTTCCAAACACTGCACTTGAATGACTCTTCTTTCTGTTCCTCTCCTCTGAGCTGACCTTTTGCTTCACTGTAGATCCTATAAATACCGAACAATAAGAGACTGATTTTATTGAGAAACAAATAGCAATGAGACAGTTTCAAAACAGGTTAGTAGGACAGTTATAATAATAATACATTGCATATTGTTGTCTTACCTGCTCATTTACTTAATAAAGATGTATTGAGACTCTGATAAAGCAAAATACTGCCAAAATTCCTACCATCTCACATCCAAGAAGAGAGGTCACACACGGCTACAATACAAAGCCATACATAAGAGGCTCCAAAAGCAGGTGACAAGGTGCAACCCAGTTTCAGAGACGTGGCTGGCTGATGACCAGACTGCTCAAACGAGCGAATGTTACTCATCTACTGGCAACTTGGAACGTGTTCTGTTCCCCTGTGTCATTCCTCTGTATCACAGATCCTGCAAGGTATGAGGTTCCTCTCTCTGAATTCCTTGCAAGCAGGATTTTATGTTTCTCAGTCAATGTTGATAATAGACACTTATATGAAATTTGGAGGCAAAAGGAGCCAGAGCCACACTATTGTCCCTTTGACGGCAGCATGTCAGCTGGGTGAGTTACATATAATAGAGTGAAGGTGTTTCACGGCTCTTGACATTTACCTAAAAATTACTTAGGTTCATGATGGAGGGAACGGTGAACTTGGACTGTCATTTCCTGTGGTTATTTGAACTTCCTGATTCCATAAATGTGAGTGGCAAATCATAGGATTGGCAGTGGCCTTCCCTGACCTTTACTTCCTGCTGTCCTCTCAGTAACCTAAAGCTTATATAATTTTTTTCTTACCTAAAATGACTACACATGTGGCTCTAACCGAACCTGTAGCAATAAGGAGGAATTGAGTAAGGGGTGATCCTAAGCATTATTGTCTGGTGAGTGGCTCAGGTACAAGTTCACCATTTTACCACCATGACCATCATCACTGCAAATATTTATAGGCAACTTATTATGCACCAGATACGCCTTTAAACATACATTAACTTTACACTTGATCTGAGCCCAAAAGCCGAGAAGCAAAAACTTTAATCTTTAAAAAGATCAAAGTAGGTTCTTTCATCATAAAGAGGAGAAAAGGGGGTACCAAGAAGTTTTACTTGAAATTGTCAAGTCACGGAAGTACCAAGTGTGGGGCTGGGGAGATGGCTCAGTGGAATGAGCTCTTCCCTGGCAAGCGCAAGGGCCAGAGTTCAATCCCCGGTTCCACACACACACACACACACACACACACACACACACAAAAGTACTAAGTGGTAAAATCCATGTCCATCGTGCTTGGCCAGTGAAGGGTACACATTAAAGTAGCTGCGGATGTGGCCAGATTGATCCAAAAACTGTGAGAAGCCTTAAAGGTTATAAATAACTGCTTTTGTTAAACATTACCTATTTTTAAAAAAATCTGTCTACTCGCTGGCAGTACAGCAGAACTTCAAGCAAGAAGGGCTTTGCTTGATATAAACTCAGTATGGGTTAATATTATAACATAATCATTGAAAATGATCCTATGCTGTCTTACTACAAATCCAGCTCGCAAAGCCAGGTATATTGGTGGACACCCATAATCCCAGCATTCAGGAGGATGAGGCAGGAAAGTTGCCACGAGTTCAAAGCCACCCTGGGCCACTTAGTGAGTTCAAGGCCAGTCTGGACTACATAGCGAGATCCTGTCCCAAAAAATGAAATTCAGAGTCCAGATTTGCAGTGATAACAGTGTTACTACAGTGTCCATCATGTAGAATCTAGTTAGGGATTGTGCTCACTTATAGTAAAAGAGACAGGCAAACTAGAGGACTTGAGAAAAATGGATGAAGACAGACAGGCAAAGTAGAGGAATTAAGAAAAATGGATGAAGACTGAAGAGCAACGATCAAATGTCAGAAATCCCTTTATGCAAAGAAGGGCTGCGAGAGTAGGCAGGTACAACCTTGAGAAGAATGAACTAGGCCCACCCAAGGTCAGTTGCTAATCCAACGCTTCGTGTCGCATTTGCTCTTGATCCTTAGTGAACCCAACCTCTCATGAAGGCAGAGGTTGTATTTTCTCACTTGGAGAACTCTATTTTCAGAAAGCCTTCTGTGATTCTTGTTAGCCCCCTTCCTAAATATCCACAGCATTTATCAAATGGCCAGTGTAATGGAGTTTGATGATTTGAAAGATCTGTATCCTTAGCAACCCCCGGACATTTGCCGCAAATGTAAACAAGGCCTGGGCTCCGCCTCAGACACACTGAATCTGGAGCTGGATTTGCAGTGAGCTGTCGGGTGGGCCGAAGCGTGCTGAGCCACCTGGTGTCTCACTGTTCCGAGGACACTGCTTGCTCTCCAGCCACTGTCCTGCAGTATCTGTGTTTACCTCATCTGCATACCCCCTTGCCTGGAGCTGTGACCACAGAGTGGCTGAGGACAGGCTAGTGTGTCCTCCCCAGCCAACGCTTTTGACCAACTTCCCTAATGAAGACCAGGCCACAGAGCGCTGAAGTGTGTCCCTGTGACCCCCTCACCTCTTCTGCTTTCTCAGAACAATGGGGCAGAGTGGTTCCAGGAACTGTTGTCTGTCATGATTTCAGAGAAGTAGCACATCATCCAGAAGTATTTATTACGTAGCTATGTCTAGGTGGAAAGATACATGGCCTCGGCTCCTCAAGCATTTTAGCGTCATCAGAGCACCCCTGTAACTAAAGGGAAAATCCTTGCTCCTTTTTCTTTCCTTGGCCTGTGAGCCACCGTGCTTAGGGACAGGTGCTTAGGGACAGGTGCTTAGGGACAGGTGCTTTGGGCCAGGTGCTTAGGGCCAGGTGATTCTGCCATATATGACCCCAGGTTTCCTGAAGGGCTTTCTAACCTTCCCTGGCTCAGGGGGAAGAGGCGATGACTATCAATCTCTTGCGCTCCTAAAGATAACCGGAGAATATGTTTTAAAAAATATGTGCAGGTCATTGATACGATTTAGCTCTAAATTGGCCCCCAAAAGAGTCTACCTTCAAGGTGGAGCTTTTTGAAGGTGATTGGGACAGGAGGGCTGTGTCTCATCAGTGGATTAAGTCACAGGTGAAAGCATTCATTAATGCATTAGTGAGAGGTGAGGGGAACCCATGAGGTGGAACGTAGGTATAGGGCGCTGTGACCTCTAGCACTTCTCCTGGCCCCCGAATCCGCCCACGCTGCCTTTTTTGCTCTCTCTGCTTCCCGACTACCGAAAGGGTCGCAGCTCTGCTCGGCCACACCCTTTGACTATCACGTCCCGCTCCATCGCAGGGCCATGGCAGTAGGGCCCGCTGCCCATGGACTGTAGACTCAGAAAGCATGAGCCAGCGTACATCTACCTTTCCTTTAGCTTGTGATTTTCCTGGATTTTTTGATTACTGCAACAAAAAGCTAATTAACATAATCTCCGTATTTTGTCGGACTGAAGGATTGTTTGTTTGTTTTGTTTTGTTTTTGCTTTCACTTTGTACTAGTCAGTATGAATTTTTTTCCAAATTTTTTAATAAATACAAATTATTCTTTTTTTGGGCGGGGGGGGGTCGGAACCAGAGCTTGAACTCAGGCCCTTGTGCTTGCCAGGGAACCTCTTATTCTACTGAGCCATCTCCCCGGCCCACAAATTATTCTTGTGACCAGGAATTATTAGAAATAAAAGCAAAGTAGGTTATACAAAAAATGAAAAGCATTCATGTAAGATGATTATAGAAAAAACACATTGAGCCTGAATGCATCTACTGAATATCCCCTATGTGGATATTAAATTCCTACAACCATATCCTACAGAACATCTTATTAACTGTGTGATTCTGGACAAAATGCTACATTTCTATGCCTCACTTTTCTTATCTGTAATATAACATGATCATAAATAAATTGATACAGGGAGACTTCTAAAATGTCTACAACACACTCGATAAGCCTTGAATAAATTTCAGTTATTATCATTGTAATAGTTACCGTGAATTGGTATGTCACCCTACTTATAAGTCATCACTTCTGATAGAATCTAATTACAGATTAGAGGTTCTTTTCTACAATGGCCTATTACATTCTTGAACAGTCATACTTATTGATTAGTTCTGCTTTATGCTTTATCAAAATAGGCTTCCTTGGGATTCCTACCAATGAGCCTCTCTTTTTCCATTATAGCGCTGTATTGCAAACTAGCACCCTGTATTCCTATATGCATCTCCGTTGCTTGGTAACTGTTTTTCCAATGGTATAACAACAAGAACAATAACACACTTTAAAGTCTATATTACATATGTCACTGGAGCTTCTCAACAATAGTGTGTAGGAATATTATCACCAACATCACTTTATAGCTCAATAACACTGGCTTGGAAAAGCTTCCGTCTCATGCACTGTAGCAGCTAGCAGGTTGGGGTGCTGAAAATTGAACCCAGAAAATGTAACACTCCACCTGCACCCTAAAGGACTCACCCATGCTTTCAATTACATTATGTTGTTGTTGTAAGCTGAGATGATTATCAGTCAGAATCCAGCCAAAAAAATAAAAATTGCTCTACAATTTCCAAACATGGAGAACAACTCAAGGAATTTGGTTCCGTATGTTACGGGACAGTTGAAGAGATGAACAAGAGATGCAGAAGCAGCCCGAGACCAGCAAAAGCAGGGACTCGCGGCCCTGCCTGGGACCCAGAAGTGGAGCCCAGCAGCCTGGGCGACCTGGCCGGAACTGGGAGCTAAAACTACAGGGGCTTCCTGCACGTGGCAAGGAAGGCCACGGCCCCAGGGAGGGCAGCCTAGAAACGCTCTGTTCTCCACGCTTCCCACCTCCAGTCCTCAGCCACAGTCCTGCCCCAGCTGAGCGTAGCTGGGAAGTGCGATTCCTGGATCCTAGGGAAGCAGCGGGGTGCACACTGGGAACCACAGGGGTTGGGGCTTGGTTTCTTCATAACCCACAACCTCAGCTCCTTTCTAATTCACATGAAGCTCCTGGTCAAGGCAGGCTGCGTCACTTTTCCATGCCGTCTTAATAAACTAGTTCTCTTTGTATTTGTTAATCCCATTTTTGAATACAAGTAAGGTCTTTACTTTTCCCTTATATTTAAAAAACAAATTCTTTTTTAACTCAGTCCTTCATGCCAAGTTAGATCCCCAACCCTTTTTGTTGTTTATTTCGGGACAGGGTCTCACTACATCACTAAATTGCCCAGGATAGGCTCGAACTTGCGAGGCTTTTGCCAGAGCCTTTCACTGTGCTGGGATTATTCATGCGTCCTTGTGAAAATGCTCTGCTGATTATTTTTTGCCCTTCTGTCATTTTTTAACTGTTACTCTTCTTTCTCACCCTACCTACCTTGACATAATCAAAAAATTAACAATTATTATTATTATTATTATTATTATTATTATGTATTTAGTACAGGGTGTACAGGGTCTCACTGCATAGACCGGATTTGTAGTGATCCTCCTGTTTTTAGCCTCCCAAGCGCTGGGATTACAGGCATGGGCCATCACACCCAGCCTCAATCGCCATCTCAGCCCACCCTGGGGGCGGGGCCAACACAGTCACCAATACTATTTACAAACCCATATACACAATTCATATGTATATATTCAATTGTATATGCATATATGCTTATCAAAATCATTTTATCCCACAAATATCTCCAAATCAACAACCTTTTGCCAAATGTGGCAAATGTTACTAGCTCCAGGGCTGCCTGGCAGGAGCGACCACGTAGCACAGGGACAGTAGGGTAGAATTAGAACTCTTACCTGGTGATAACTAAAGTATTTTGCAAATTGTGTGAAGTGTGCATCCTTTTGGACATGACCTGATGTTTTCAGTCCAAGCAAGTCATCCCTGCCAGGGACACTGTGGATGTGCAGTAAACCCAGCTCGGGATTTAGACAAAATTGAACTGATCTGGGTGAAATCACCCAGCGTCATTCTGTACTGTGCACATGACGATGCAGTTCTCATTTCTTCCAACGTTAAGTCCCACTTTCTAAAAAAATGCCTCTGCTCTGCCTATAAATTAATGGAGGTGAAGGTTTGCATTTACCTTCAAAGGTTAAAATCCTACTCTGCTTTTTGAAATGAGATCTGGCTATTTTAAATCAGCTTGGAACACGGACGAGAGACCAGTAGAGTTTACACCACAAAGCAAATACATTGTCGTGGTTTAATCTGGTTATCAATGACAAAACATAAAAGCTGTGGAGCATTAATTTTCCAAAAATGGATCTTACCATCGGTTACATGCTCAAGGGGAACACGTCTAAAAATACGGTTGTCTCTAGTCAGATTAAGGGTTTTATAGAAATGATTCAAAAATGTTAACATATACCTCAAAAATTTGAATCCACATGCTGAACAGTTTAAAGCTTATCCTCTTTTGAAACAATACTTTTGCTTTTTACAGAAGATGGAAAGATCTTCTACAGTGAGCATTGTTATCGATGTGCGACAGGTGACAAGAAAACCTGAACAAGATGAATTATGTGTAAGAAAATTATTTTTAGCTGTTAATCTTTAAAATGGTAAACACCTACTTCAGAACAAGAGGTGCAGTCTGACTCAGCTCATCTAAGTACATGTCATTGCCATTATCAAAACCACCCTCAGACTAGAGCTTTTCTTTGCTCAAATCATGGTAACTTTCAATTCTCTTAAACATAAATGTGCCAGTTCATTCTAATCAAATACAATCTGCATAGTTTCCTGCTGCTTGATACTTAAACACTAAATTTGATTACTTAATTGATGCTGAATTTTGAACAATTTAAAATATTAAAGCAAAATAACATTGAAGCATTTCTTTGTCACCGTAATGTAACACCACTCTCATTTTATTGAAGCTGTGTTGTTGTTTTGAAAAGCACCTGATTTTTGCCAATGGCATATAAACACTATTTCTTTTCATTGTTATTCCTTCTAGCAAATGATAACAAAATGTTATTATTTTGAAAAATGTAAGGGGCCAGCCAAATAGCTCAGCAGATTAAAGTGCCTACAAGCAGGTGCAGGGGCCGGGAGTTTGATCCCTGGGCCTGCCATGCCAGCCCCGCTCCCAGGGAGGGTTGAGGCAGCAATTGAGACTGGGCGTGGTGGTGCATGCCTGTAATCCCAGCTCTTGGGAGGCTATGAATAGGTGGATCACTACAAGTCCAATCTAGTGGTGAGACTTTGGACACCTTGTGGACCCTGCCCTAAAATACAGGAAAAAACAAAAGAAAGAAAAACAAAACCAAACAAGTATATATAAATATATAATTCCAGTCCTTGCACTTGCCAGGCAGTCATTTATTCTACTGAGCTACATCCCTGGGTATAATTCTTGATTTGTGACTGTTAGCATTATATATATGATTCTTAGTTGTTCTCATAAAAGCTCTATACTTTATCTGATCAAATGTAAACATTTGGTTTCACTTCTCTGTAAAATTATAGTTTTTAAGGTAAACATGAAAGATTTGTGTGTAACTATTGACTTCCTACTTTAAAATGCTAGAAGCACTATTGTAGCAAAAGGTGAAAAAAATTAAAGTACACGGATATCTGACGCTATCACACAGTCCTCCATGGCATAAGGTGACCCAACAGAGAGCAAATGGGCATTGCACAAACGCATTTGTAACATCTTGGTGCTATCTGTTTTGTTTATGCAAAAGAGGCTAAGAAAGCCCCTAAAAATTTGTTCAGCCCGACATTCATATGGTGATAACAAGCTAGTTCTTGTCCATAAGACAATTCAATCGCTTGTGGCTAGAAACAGAATTTATATTAACATATTCATCACTATCCTTTGAAACTACTATTGACACTCATGACTCATGAACCAAAGAATGCTGGTGCCAGGAACTCCTTTGAGGCCATTCTCATAACGCAGGGTTTATTTCTTTGGCCAAAACTTTCTACGGCCAAAGCACAATTCAGAAATTGAACTGAATGCTTCAAAGTGTCTCCTTGGAAAGAAGATAAAATTGAATTTTGAAGGGTTTTTAACTTCATAGAATTAACCCTGAAAAGATATTATAGATGCAATTAAGAAGGTAAAAAATAACTCTGATTTGTTTTATATTAGCAGAGATGTCTAAATACTCTTCCTGACCACATTCACGCGTCCAACATGCATAAAGAAAAAGTTAACACTGGTAGTTCCCAGCATAGAAAAGCATAAAATAATTTCTCATATTCCATAATAGTAAATAGTTTACTGGTAATACTTATTTTTAGGGATAAAAGAAGGTCTTTGATGTTACACCTACCATACGCTATCATTATTCATAGAGCACTTTTGCATTTCAGGGCATTTTGATGAGTCTTGCCATCAGTTTTCATTGTATCATTTTCAGTTTTTTTATTCCTCTCATTTAATACATGAAGAATATTTATGCTGCACCAAAATATCCTTTTAAGTCCATCACCATAGATATCTGGTAATGGATGAAAACAGCAGCAGCTCGACCAAGACATTTTATACTACATGAGCAATAAAGAACCAGACAAAATAAAGGCATGGGTTTCTAGAGACAATATAAATGAATTGATTATGATTAAGCGGTATTTGTGTTTATTCCAATAAAACTTCAGACCTTCTCCTGCCTAGATGTGGATTAGTTCATTTGAAAGGTTAGATCTCTGAAGTCTACTCTTTAAGAGCTTAAATATATAATTGTTTTTATCATGTATATGAAAGCTTTTATCAAATGAGTTGCTACTACATTCTTTTGAAATTAGTCTATGTTAATAGTTACTTATTTTCCAACTATCAATATGTTCAAAAAAAATAACTGCTTATGTTTATTGTATTTTGACTGGGCCAGATACTATCATGGGTTACTGCACCTAATCTTCAGAAGGCTAATCATTGCCCTACAACAGGAATTGCATTTCTAATTTGCAGGCACTATGATAGAGGGACAAAGAAGCCAAAGGACATGCATAGCATCATGAAATGAGTTGTCACATGTGGGACGTGGATCCAGCGGTCTGGCCACAGGCCAGCACATTCACCAGAGGTCAACACATTGATCACCCAGGTTTGCTCCAACTGCCAGCCCCATGGACTCGTGCCTCGTTTCGAGGTAGGAGTGCTATGAGTAAAACCTAAAATCATTGGTTTCACAGTCTCAGGAGAAAACATACTTTAATATTCAGGGACAAAGTGCCACTCAGTATGGGGGTGGGCAGACACTCTCCCCCTTTAGCATACAGCACACCACGTTGCCAGCCCCTAAGTGTTTGGCACGTATGCTCCCATTAGGCACACGGAAGATTTCAGGAAAAGCATAGACTATGGCTTAGGATGGACCTAGGAGGAGGCATACTGAGAGGGTGAGCGGATGGATTAGAAGAGCAGAAGGAGCAAATGGGCTCGGAAAAAGCACCAGGAACAGTCCCAGTGGGAGTGCTGGTGAGACGCCCCCAGCGAGTGCAAGAACATCTGGAAGGAGGATTTCATGGGCCCTTGAGGTACACAGCAGTAGGTTGAGGTGAGCACCCAGAAAATCTGTGTCATAACCATTCATCCCATGCCATGTCTACCTCCTCACAAAGCTGGAGAAACCTAAGAGAACAAATGGTACAAAAATGGCTTAGTCCCTGCTAGGGCCTGAATGTATCCCCAAATTGCATAAGCTGGAGATCTGATCCTCAGAGCAATGACACTGGAAGGCGGGACCTTTGGGGAGTTATTTATGTCATCGGGGTTCTTCTGCTCATTCTTTTATAAAAGTGTTTTGCTTTCTTTTCCCTGCTGTCATACAAAGACACAGTGTTCCTCACTCTAGGGGACATACGACAGAGAGGAAAGGCTCCATCTTGCAAGCAGAGAGCATCCCTCTCCAGACCCCTTAATCTTAGGCTTCCCTGTCTCCAGAGCTCTGAGAACTAAATTTCTCTTCTTTATAAATTACCTAGTCTGTGGTATTTCATTATAGTATCACAAGTGGAGATCTTCCCCAACGACGTCTGTGTACTACTTCATAAACACCTCTCTGTGCTTAGGATGCCTCTAACTTTCAGCTTTTCATTGTACATGTGCTGATTGTGCATTACCAGAAGAATGATGGACTTCAATTAACCCAGCCTGGGTTTTAACTCTTCAGTACAGCACAGATTCATTGTTTCTGGCCAAAGACATAAACTGACATTCAAAGTTAATCCATAGAATTAAGACATAATCTAAGTTGCATTCTCTTAATGAATAGAATGATTTTTTCTAATGGTGTTTATAAGTAGGATCACAAGTCTGCATCTTGTACAGCAATTAACCACTAAGAAGAATATAGGCAGTGTATTATTTGTTGAAACTGTACTTTCGATTTGATTTGAAACTGTCTCATTGCTATATGTTTATCAATAAAACTTTGAAAAGAAAAAAAAATCAAAGAAGAAAACTGAAATAACATAAAAAAAAAAAAGAAAAGAAAAGGCATCCGCCACAGAGGTGCAAGAAAGGGACCAAGCAGGGGCTATTACCCAAATATCATCTTTGTTTTAAAACCTTTGATTTGTGTTTAGGTTTGTGTTGTTGCATCCTTCTGACATATTTGAGGGTCCGTAGATGAGAAACCGGTACTGTGTCTCAAAGCTTTTACTGTTCTCGAAAATTCCTAATAAAGAAAAGAAAGAACCAGCCTGATCTGAAGACTTTTGTATTTTCAAAGCTGAAATTGTGGCCAGATCACAGTGGGATGTATTATACAGAGCACTTACAGCATGCATGAATACACACACACACACACACACACACACACACACACTATTTAATGGTCTTTGGAAGACTATGTACCACACATCTTTGTTCTCCGTTGGTAATGTCAGAGTGGAATGCTGGTCACAGTAGGAAGCCAAAACAAAGAAAACCAGAAAGGAACCATCTGCACCAAGGGTTGGAGTCCCCAAAGATGTGGACATCAGTACCTGCTTGTTACCGTATGATACAGAGAAACCTGCAAATGTCACAAGGAGAAAAACTGTGATCTCACAACCTAAAAAGTACCTGGGATGACTTCGTGTTCTCTAAAACCAAATGATGAATTTTAGGAACAAATAGAGGTCGTGAGCAAAATATACTTCTTGAGAGAAACAAAGCTTCTGTCCAAGAGAGAGACAGGTGGGGGGCCCCCGAGCAGGTTATCCCCAGGAAGCTGTCTCTTCCAGCGACTTTTATAGAGGAAAATCATGTGGTGAGGCGGGTCTAAAGTGGTGGAGAACATGGGAATTTGCTTGGGTGAGCATGAGGTGGGACAAAGCTATGGTCAACCAATGAGATTACAAGCACCATTGCTCAGGTAAAATTGATTAAATCCAGTATCAAATGGGGAAGCGAGTCATGTAGCAAGGGGGCATGAATATGGGACAGGGTCTCTTCCTGTTGGGGGTTAGGCTAGTGACTCATTTGGGCTCTTTCAAGGTGATTGATACCTATTTAGAATATCAATCCCTGATGCCCATCCCTAGGGAAGTATGTAGCTGTGTTTTCTCTTTTGTGTTGGTCTTGAGGGGTGACCCATATGGGAGTGTCTGTCTCTTCCAAGTTGCAAAGTCACCTTGTCTTCCATCTTGTCTCCTTGAGGGCCTGACCCTGTCTAACTGCCTATAATATTTCTATCTAATTCAGCTGCCTACAACACTTAGATATGTACAACTTGACCAGCTATCAGCATTGAATGAGTCACTCCAGTGCAAGGTGATCTCAAGAGAATGTGAACTGTGGCTTCCTCAGATGCCACTGGACATCTTCACAGCCTTCCCTGATGTGCTGACAGAAAGGCACTAGCCCTGATTTGTAGACGGGGACATGAACTTAGTCAAGATTCAGTCTAGGTCAAGTGGCCCAGGAAAGTCAAAGGCAGCACCAAAACACCCTTCCAGCTGCTCTTGCCAGAGCTCCAGTCAGGCCCTTTCTAGATGTAGCCAAGCTTGAGAAGAAAATTCAGGGGCCGGGGAGATGGCTCAGTGGAATAAGTGCTTCCCTGGCAAGAGCAAGGGCCTGAGTTCAATCCCCGGTTCCACCAAAAAAAAAAAAAAAAAAAAAAAAAATCACACAGGAACAGTGACTGAGGTTCAATCCCTGCCATGCCAGCCTAGGGCACACTAAGATGACAACTGAGACTGGGCATGGTGGCACGCACCTGTAATCCCAGTGCTTGGGAGGCTGAAAACAGGAGGATCACTAGGAGTCCAATATGTGTAGTGAGACCCTATAAACCCTGTACTAACTACATTAAAAAAGAAAGAAAGAAAAGGAAGGGAAAGTCACACCTACACTTTCAGTTTTGCTCAGCTTAATGCATTCAGTGGCAAGTGTGGCCTCTTCAAATAAAACTTGGATGCAGTGAACAGAGAGATGAACTCCATTTACACTTCTTATCTGCAGCTTCTGTTTGCCACTCATTCTGCAGTGATGAAGAAATAGATTTTTTTTTTCCTGTGATGATCAAGGTGTCTTTAAAATGAAGAGAATAATGCCACCCACATGCGCCAGAGTGAAGAAACTAATGTTTGGAAATGTCATGAAAGATGTTCTAGAAATAGAAATGTGATATTTACAGGGAACACAGCTGAATGGGATTGTTTTAACTAAAATTAAAGCTTTACCCAAGATTCTTGCCACACTAAATTATGATTTGTATTATTATTATATTTTTACTGTTTTTTTTTTTATTTTTCACTTAATGCAGCAATGTAGTAAATGGACCTCTTGATTTTAGAAATCCTGCCATTTGGCCTCGGACCATGAGGACTACAGTTTTTTTACCTTGAACTTTCTTCCTGAGACTTCATTTTAGCTGTTATAGATACAAAGTCTCTCTTTTGCTCCTCCTAGACCACCCCACACTCTATGGACAGTGGCCCGGAAAAGAGCACATGATGATGAAGCAGGTTTTGCTTCCCCATGCAAAGTGCCCCTGAGTTACATAATCTGGCGGCGGCCCAGCCAGGCTGCTATCCCTGGTGAGCGTCACATCCCAGCGAAGCTGGTCATCAGGCTGGCAGGCTCCCGCCAGCTGCACTCCAGGGATGTGTCGCCACTCTAGGAAGAGTCCAAAGTACAGTGGCCAGACAGCCAAGGCTGCAAAGGGATGGCTCCGTTTCAACAGGAATCACCTGGGAATCAACCATCAAGCCCCAGAGAAAGCTACAGCTTACAGATTTGATCTGGTATGCTAATTCTTCAGAAGGCGTTTGAAGATAAGCAGCACAAACTTTCACAATAGACAGAGTGCCTAAAGCACCCGAGCTAACAAAATGTTCCTCCTACAGGAGCGCTGGGCTCTTAAGTTTGACCCTGGAAGGGCACAGCAGCATTTTTCTCAAGAAACTTGGAATTCTCAAGGTCATGGACATTACTGACAATTTTGGACAAAGTAAATTTTTTCTAAAGGGAGTTACTGCTGGTTAGGTTTTACATCTTTTTCTTATTTTTAGAAGGACAACGAGTTAGTAAGTTAAAAGGCTTCTGAGAAATAATTACATTTACTCTGTAAAAGAGCTGTCAGGACCAGCCAAATAGCTCAGTGGATTAAAGCACCTGCAAGCAGGCGCAGGGGCCAGAGGTTGGATCCCCAGGCCTGCTGCCCCAGCCCCGCCCCTCAGCGATTGAGACTGGGTGGTGGCCTGTGCCTGTAATCCCAGCACTTGGGAGGCTGTAAACAGGTGAATCCAGGGGCCGGGGAGATGGCTCAGTAGAATAAGCACTTCCCTGACAAGTGCAAGGGTCTGAGTTCAACCCCTGGCTACTCTAGAGAAAAAAAAAAAAAAATTAAGTTAACGCAATGCAGTGTGTTTAGTTAACATTGAAGTTTTACTAATATGATCCAGAGAAACTAGGGTTAAACTCATACAGAAACTCCCATTTCTCTGAGTTTCCACACCATCGTAAAGCATAGTTTAAGCATGTGCAAATCAATGGGATTCATTTTTCCTGGATCATATCTCAAATTCTCACTTTTCCCATCAACTTGTTTTCTTATATACACCTAAATTAGAGAAACTCACTTTCGTTTGAAGCAGGGAGTCCCCGTTGCTGCTTCAGTGCATCCTCTCTGGAGCTAGGTAAAGTGAGGCTGCTATTTAGCGCAGCCGTGTTGCTCCAAGCTGGAATTAGAAGGAACTGGGTATGAGTCAGTCTCCAGAAGGTTTAGTGATTAGCGAAATCGTACCCTACCCAGTGTATTTCCTTCGTTCTCGCTTACCCGATGGTGACTATCAGCTTCCTTCTCCTTCAGTACTGGGTTTTAAAACCAAAAACACTCTTTCTGAGGCACTGTACATCCCAGCCTTCCCTACATGGGGCTTAGCTGCTTAAATTCACACGGCATCCCAATATTTCATAGGATCATCACACGCTTTGCACTGGTACAGGCGTGGCTAAGATTTCTCGGATAAACTGAGGTACACAGTCACCCCATAAGCTGTCTCACATTTTCCGCAGTGAACAGATATTCAATACTAGTGAGAAAAAAAAAAAGCCCAGTGTCACCAAAGAGGACATTAAAGGACACTCTGCAGCTAAATTGGAACTCTAAAGTTATGTTCTATAATGTCATATGAGGAGCACTTAGCTATTTATTCAGTTTAAGTTTCTTGACTTTTTTCACTGATCTGTATTTCTATATTTGCATGATTTTTGAAATTTAAACAGAGAAATCATCTTAGCCTCATATAACATATATAATAAATTTTGTTGTCACATGTAAGTGACAACAAAACTTCCTTTATTTTGATTGTTTTGTCATAACATTAAAAGGGGAGTGATATAAACTTAAAACTAGAGGGATATTTGGCCTTTTTGGCAAATTTAATGCATCGGTGTTTGGCTTCATCTAAGTGGTTCTCCGAGTTTAAAAATTAAATAAGAAAACCTACATTGCTGTGTAATAACAGCAAATGTCCCTCTCCATGGACATACGCACATGGCAGCAGGGTGAATTGCTATCCTAGGTGCATGCTGTGTTTTGCTCACCAAGTGACACAGGTGCATCTGACACCAGGAGTTAGCACCGCCTCATGCCCTCCCTACAAGGCTTTCCATTGTCACCCATGCCATCCACACTTGGCCTCGAGCCCTGAGCAACTGAGTCATGAAAACTAAAGTAAAAATCACTTAAAATTGTTAAAGTGAATGACCTTAGGGGGCCACATTTCTAGCTGTCTAAGTCCTCCAAGCTGGAATTACAAGTAACTGGGTACGAGCCAGTCTCCTGAAGTTTTAGTGATTAGTGAAATCGTATCCTGCCCTGGGTCCCATGGGTTGCAGACCTCTTGCCAGAGGAACCAGCTGAGTGACACCGTCAGGGGAGTGTCATGAAGAGGGCTTGTCCTGCTCGAGGGGTGGGAAGCTGCAAGCTCCAGCTGATTTCCAAGGTATAAATGTAAATCCAGTATGACCTGATTGTGAAGGGGTTCGAACTTATTTGGAATTTATAATTTTTTTCTGAAAACTTTCAATGACTAAGTGATGCTAATTATTGGGAAATAGCTTTAAAACTTACCTAAAACACTCCGCATTCCAGCTAGATGTCTTTCCATCGGCAATTTCTAAGCTCAGCTTTAAAATTCTGCCACACTGTCCTTATGGGTTGCACACTCTCTTTCATTTCTTCGTAGCTCATGACTGCTGTTCTCCAAGACATATGATTAGTATACAATTAGGTATTTGGATCAGAAGACAGCAGTGATGTTCATCTCCAGACACAAATGCCAGGGGAAATATCTTGCCAATGAAAATTTTTAAAAAGTGATTTGATATGTATAAATTTACATGGTCTTTAAAAACTAACATTGAGTGTATTAAAAATCCATCTTTTATTTGCAGTTTTAAGTTTAGTGTGAAAATTTTGCTTTTTGTTTTACAAAAAAAGTTTAAGGGGATTTTAATTTGTGATTTTACTTAATTAAACTCCCTTAATTATTGTGCATATATTTATAATTTATTTGACTTCCTTTTAGAATACTGCATTGTAACAAACTTGTAAATATTTAAGCACTACTATAAACTGAATAAATTAGATTCATAGACATAAGAAATTAAAGTTTTCACATATTATAACACTAAATATAAATGTTATAATTTTGAAATTAAGATTTTAAGTCAATGTTACTAAAATTTTAATTTTTCATTTGAATTATACTAAATACATTTCTACATATGAAATACTAATGCATAATTCCAATGTTAGGCCTAACATCTCTAAATTCTGTAACAAAAATAACTAATTCCATGATTTTGAGTTGCTGCACCCTGTGTAAGGAGCAGGGTCTTGAGAGAGGGCAACTGGAGATTAAGAAAAGACAAGACACATAAAGTGAAAGCTGAAAGGCTAGCTAAGTAGCTCAGCAGATTAAAGCACTGGCAAGCAGGCTCAGGGGCCAGGGGTTCAATCCCAAGGCCTGCTGTACTGGGCCTGCCTCCAGGGTGTGCTGAGACTGAGATTGAGACTGGGCATGGTGGTGTGTGCCTGTAATCCCAGCTCTTGGGAGGCTATAAACAGGCAGATCAGTACGAGTCCAATCTATCAGTGAGACCCAGAACACTCTGTAGATCCTTCCCTAAAATTAAAAAAAAAAAAGAAAGAAAGCTGGGATTGGGCAATACCTGACCTTTCTGATGGAGGGGTAGTGACAGTGTCCCAACCCCAGCATCTTTAGACAAAGTAAAAAACAAGAAAATGTGTGGAATGTGTGCAAGGTCTCAATGTTTTGCTGACAACACTAGGTGAAAACCCTCAGAGCCATCTGCACTATAGTTAACAAGAACGCCTATTGATAGGCAGCCGAGCTAGAGGTCAACTTACTTACACAAACTGTCTCTGGCATTCCATGTCCTTGGACTGGTTTTGTTTTAGTCTTGAGGAATTTGTCTACCTCAGCCCAGCCGTGGCTCAACCCAACCCCTCTCCTCATTGAGATCCTTCAACATTTATGTATTTAGTCCTACATTTTTTCAAATTGGAAGTACTTCATTATTTTTTTTTTTGCAGCATTTTTTTTTTATTGAGAAGGAAGTACTTCATTTTAAAGAAATTATTATGTCACTTAACAAAATTTTGGTTGTAACCTTGGCTGAGATTTTGTAAACAAGAAGAGATACGGACCAAGACAGGTGCTGAAATACTATCTGTGATGCTGATGAACATACCAACCTTTACTAATTATTCAGAAGTTAGGGGTGATCACTTAATTCTCATGTATAGTAAACATGTTCACATTTGAGTCATTACTAAAGCTATTCAGGAACTCACATAAGGTAAGGAGAACTGATTACTAAGATTTCAGAAATTGTGAACACATTTGTTAAGACGGCCATTATTAAAAATTAAAATCTGTAAATTTACAATTAAATATTTTTAAACTCAGTAAACACTCAACATTAATCTTTATTGAATTGTTTTACCAGGTTTTATCTGTATTTCCTGGAGTTGGGTCTTTTTTAAAAAAATTCCTACACAATGGAAATACAATACAAATTCGGTGTCTCTTCCCACCTCCATTTTCAGGGTCATCACTCCAGCATCTCGCCGTCACTCAGGTGAATTTCAGCAAGTGTGACCATCCGTGAACTCTCCACCTCCTGCGGAACAGGTCAGTCTTCAGCAGGGCCGAGCGCACTCTGTCACCGTCTTACCAAATCCGCTTTCTCTTCCACCTTCCACGCTACTCAATCACTTGTTTGGACTTTGGATGTCTTTAGCACTTGAAATGTTTTAGCATCTCCTATGCAGTGCTAAAGTTCTCAAAATTTATCTAATCCTGCATTTTTGCCTTCTTTTGTTCAGCAGGATCGTGCATGTGCATAATTTATGGATAGCCTAGTGAAACACAGGCACATCCAACTCTGAGATCTCAACTTCAATGGTTGTGCTGTTTCCACCAGCCCCAAAGGACTGAAAAAGAAAGCCATTGAGCATTTTTTTTTTTTTTTCATTTAGACTGGGTGCTTGATTTCCCATAGTACTAATTTGTTATAGAATTAGAGGAGAGAATTTGTTCTGATTTGCATAATTAGGTTATAATAGCTAATCATTGGGCATTTCACAGTAGAGATAACTCAGTAACTGTGTTATTTTATCTCAATTTAAAAGGGAAGTTATTCTGCCTTAATCACTGAAATCAATCTCGATCTTTATATATGAAGATATTAGAAGGCTTATCAAAGGGGAAAAATCAATATACATTTAACAGAATTGCAAACATTGATGAATCATATGATATTTCTACACTATATATGAAAGTTTAAGTTTGTAATTTGAGTTCATTAACAATTAAATTGTGGCAATTCAAATAAAGAAATGCTTTTTATGATAAAAGTTAAGGCATAAAGAAACGTTAGAATAAGACATGAAACTATGCGTATGTAGACTAGTATCTCTTTCAAGTCAAGGAAAATCAATAGAGATTTTTTTTTTTAAAGTATGTTTAGTACAGGGTCTGCAGGGGCTCACTACACAGATTGGACTGGTGGTCTGATCTCCTGATCCTCCTCTGTTCAGCCTCCCAACCGCTGGGACTGCAGGTGCACACCACCACTCCGGGTCTCAATGGCTGTCTCAGCACACCCCGGGGGCAGGGCCAGCTTGGCATGCCGGGAATTCAACCCTGGTCTTTGTAGGTGCCTAAGCAGGCACTTTCATCTGCTGAGCTATCTGCCTGGCCCTAATAGAGTTTTGTTTATAGAAGAACTTATTAAAAGCTTTTACTGTCCTCAGCATGGGGGTACCTTAAAATTCCAATATTGATTTCTCTGTGTACCTTATGAAAATGAATCTGTTCATTTTAGTCACATATTTTTTTTTAGATTAAAATCTTCATAATGTAAAAAGATCTGATGATGTTATAAATTATAGAGGCCTAAGTTAAAAATGAATCATATGTTAAGAGATAGATAGATATTATGAGCACATCAGGAATACATTCATTGTGCTTAGTTTGCACATGCACATGTCACGTTGTACTTCTTTTGCTGTCCCCTTCTCCTCCTTTCTCCCATCCTCCATCTCGTTGTCCCCTTTCCATTTATTGAAGATCTACTGTCCTATTTCCCGTTGTCTATCTTTTGTTTTGCTCTTTGATTTATTTATACTTTGTGCTTCTGAAATAAGAGAAATCATATAATTTTTATTTCATTGAATGTGGACTCAATGTCTATCCATTTTCTTACAAAGGTCTCAAATTTATCCTTCTTTCTGGCAGAGTAGTACTCCATTATGTATAAATACCATATTTTATACATAATCTATTGAACATTGCTGGCCATATAGATTATTATGAATTGTACTATTTAGCTATTATGAATTTAGCTATTATTTAGCTAAATTAGCTATTATGAATTATTTAGCTATTATGAATTGTACTTCTATAAACATTGACATCTGTGCATCACTATCTTATCCCTACTATTTTTCTTCCTTTAATCTTCTTCTGCCTACCTTCCTGCTGCCTAGCTAAATAGCATAACTCAGCAATTAGGTTTCTTTTGAATTTAAGAGAGAGAGAAGATGAGGGCCACAAAATTAAGGGAAGAGAAAAAAAAATAAGAAAGGAAGATGAGCCGTGCATTTTCCTATTAAGGCTCAGATCCATTTCCTGGCCCATTCTGCCTTTGTTCTGAGCTACAAGGAGGACCCTTGCAACTCTATTACTCAAATTGTCCTTTTACACATTTCAAGATCCCTTGGTCGGTGGGAAACCAAGGGCAGAAGGAAGAATGAATCCAGAACATTCCATCCCCTGTCCGCCTCTGCTTGGTCATCACAAGCAGTGGCTGCATTTGCCTCCGCACTTCAGTACTCCATTAGGCAATAAGTGCCGGTTTCTGCCAGGAAGCCACAGTTCTTAGCCATAAAAATCCATGTGTTCCTCGAACGCCACCTCTCCTACTGTCCTTCCACCTCCCTCGGCTTCCAAAGCCTCTGTCAGCAGTATACTAGTGACCTCCACTAGCTTCCTTCTCTTTCAAAATTTTGAGACGATTTTTATATTTCTGGCTGAACCACGGCTGACACAGAAAATACATATATTGGAAGAGGGAAAAACAAGAATAAATCAGTTATTTAGGTTATCAGAGTTCCTGTCTTTAGACCAGGTGGAAAGTGGTAAAGAAAACAGAAGGTGAATGGGTGTAAATAGTTAGCACTGTCATGTGCGTGAGCTTCCAGTATCTTTTCATTGGCATAGGTGAAGAAACCAATGTTTAGAGAGGTAGGTCTTTACTGACAATCACATTGTAATCACATGCTGAGGAAGGAATTTGAATCCAGGCATCATTCCAGAGATTTTCCCCCTGGAATATGCTTCCTCTCTTGACAGCATGGGTTACATTCATCGTTATAGAAGGATTCAGGAGAGGAAGGTAGGAAAGTAATACATATCCTGTAAGTCGAGATCCTAGCTTGTGCCGCAACCACGTCAAGTTTAGCTGAAAGTGGCTCTTCTCCTGCGTCAGCACTAGTTTATCTTTAGAGATGCACGTTCAGGATTTGTGATGGCCAAAGAAGAAACAGGCTTGGGAATCAAAGGTGCATACAAAAATCACCCGTCTCAGTTGCAGTCTCAGCGTGTCCTGGGGGCAGGGCGGGGACAGCAGGCCCAGGAATGGAAGAACCCTGGCCCCTGCACCTGGGCTTTAATCTGCTGAGCCATTTGGTCAGCCCTCCCCATTAAAATCTCTTAGTGGTTCTGCACAGCACTCAGGATGAGGCACATACGCCTTGAGCTGTGTACAAGACTCATCGCTTCTGTGGCTCCCAGCTTCACCTACCACAATTCAGACTGACACACCTTTTTCTGCGATGAGCTCTTTCATCCTTGGGCTGCTGGACTGAGCATTCTCACTACTCCTAACACTCTTCCCCAGCTCACACTCCTTTTTAACCCATGCAGATCTTTCACAACCCAGCACAAACAATTCCCTTCTCTGGAATCTCTTCTTACTCCACCTCATGCCCGGGGCTCTTTCCTTGAAGTTCCTGTTCTGGGTTCCCACACCACCAACTGCATACCTTCTCCTACTATCAGCACTCAGCCGACTGAGAGGCAAACGCACTGTCTTCCCCTCTCTATGTTACTTCCTGGAGGGTAGGGAGAGCCCTGTGTTCACGCTACATCTCCATGAGCGAGTCCTAATCCACTTCCCAACACCAGCCTTACACTGAAACTCAAAAGGAACAAATAATTTCTACTGGTTTTCTATTGCTTCATATTTACTCATAAAGCTTAAGTTCTACTTTCGTACACTTATTTTTCTTCAGCTGGTACTATAATCCACTTAGCAAAAAATAGATGGTCAATCAGAGAACTCTAGACAATAGGACTCCATCATTTGTGAAGTGATAAACCCCAAACTTGGCTTTCACTAACAAAGGATGCTGGGCAAAGGATCTGTTAACAATTTGGGGAGAAGGTCAGCATACCACCCCTATACCACCCCTATACAGGAAGATGACATAAAGCCCTAAACCTAGGTGCTTCTCTTTCCACAGGATAATACTTTCTTTATAGTGGGATTACAGATGAACAAAGAAATTATTTGCTCTTTACACAGGTCACTTTAAGTTCAGAGGATCAGGATGAGCAGCTTTTCTTACACCTGTCACAGAGAAAATCCCGCTAACAAAATGTCTATACATTTGCCTCTTGGATAGTTTAATAGTTTAAAAGAGAGCCCATTCTCCACTCTGGCTAGGTCCCATGACACTCAACAACCAGGCACCAGAAAGAAAGTGAAACGATTCTTTTCTGAAGCACTTCCCATTACTAGAATTATGTACTGGGGCTATCAACGGCCCAGCAAGCACTTTGGCAGGTTAAACTGAGTAATGGAATTGGGTGGTAGGCAGGTGACAGCTTTGCCCATTTTAAGATAAACTTCAGGTTCCTACTGACAAGAGTTCTTCACTCTGCCTTTCAGCTCTAGATTAAGCATGAGAAGGTCCTAGGAAGACACCAGTTGCAATCAGAGTGACATTTTCACCATACACTTCTCATGTTAGAGCCACTCAGAAAGTCTGTTATCAGGGCCAGCCATATAGCTCAGCAGGGGGCCAGGGAGATAGCTCAGTAGCATAAGTGCTTGCCTGGCAAGCGCAGGGTCCTGAATTCAATTTCCAGTACTGAAAAAAAAAGAAAGAAAGAAAAGACAAATGGCCCAGTGGACTAAAGCACCTGCAAGCAGGCACAGGGACCAGGGGTTCGATCCCTAGGCCTGCCATGCTGTCCCTGCCCTTCAGGGTGAGCTGAGATGGCAATTGAGAGTGGGTGTGGTGGTGCATGCCTATAATCTCAGCTCTTTGGAGGCTGAAAACAAGTACATTACTACAAGTCCTATCCAGTAGTGAGACCCTGAACACCCTGTAGACCTTCCTCTAAAATACAAAAAAAAAAAAAAAGTCTGTTATAATTTCAGTATTAGCAACTGAGTCTCTGAAAGCTACTGGTAGAAGTACTGAAGCTCTGTCTTTCTGATTTGCTTCTGTGCCCAGGGTCACAGCATAGTGCCCAGAATCCCTAAGTCCAGGGGTGAGGTGGCAATGCGCAATACTCAGAACAGGAGGCCAGCGTTTGTGCTTTTTCATATTCTTTATTGCCAACAATTTAAAATGACCAACATAAAAAAATGAACATTTTGATAATAAATACTGCTCTTTGGGCTGTAATAAATAAAAAGTTTATTAACAAGGAATGCACTTCTCCAGCCACAAGTGTATTCAAAAATAACAAAAAAAAAAAAAAAAAATTGTATATGGCCATAGTTCACAGTTAAGCAGCCAAAAGCTGCACCAATTGCAGCCTTAAACAAGATGGGAGTTTCCTCCCCTCTCCCCTCCCCTTCAGGAAGTATATTCACAGTTCCAAGTCCTCTGGCTGAAACGCTCTCAACAGCGAGAAGTTAAGAGTCAATGAACCTTTCTGCAGAATTTTCTGAAAAACTCTTTCGCGTCAGGTATCTCGAGGGCAACTACTTTCTGTTCACTCGTGGACTGTCCCAAGTCAAGACCTGTACACCTCGGCCTGGTCTGGTTCCAACCAGTCCAGCAGGCCATAGAGGGATTGTTTTCGTACCACCAGCTGTCTTTCTTCTTCAACATGCTCTAGGTCATTCAGCTGGTTTCCCTGTTGATCTCACAGTGGAAAAGAGGAGTCCCATAGGGTCCATTGGAGAAAGCTTTCAGTTACATCTCTGTAAAAGCATGTTCAGGGCATATTCCATTCGGTTCTTTAGTTCCGATGAACAACCAGACATCAGCAGAGTTGTCAGTCTAAGAGTCGTCGATATCCTGTCTTCATTGATGTACGTGAGAAGGTATTCTTCATTTTGGCTGCAGATGATGATCTTTGTGTGATCATGGTAGAAATTCACCTTAAGAAAGGAAAAGAGATATTAAAGCTCTCTTTGTCATCAAGAATTAAGACAGTTCAGTCAACTGAACTGGATAGTTATAAGTAAGTTTTAGGCCCTTAACATGTACTTCTGCAGAGAGTTCAATTACCTGAAAGGTGCCATCATTGAAGAGCATCATTAAGGCCTTATCAGACTTTAGCCACTGAAGGAGGTAGAGCCGAGGTCTTCGAATATCAGTAACACTAGGGAGATCACCGCCCTGAAAGAAATAAAGAGGTGTCACTGCCTATGCAGACTGCATAGTGTGCGCCACGCTCTTCTAAGCCAATGCCTCTCCAACTAAAGCAAGCGCAAGAGTGGTCTGAAGACTCCTGCCCCTGCCTCCCAGAGACTCTGAGTTAGTGATCTAGGGCAGGACAAGAGCATCTGCGACTCTACCAAGCTTTGTCCGGATGCCGGTGGCACTGCTGTGCACACCACCCTGCATGTCCCTGACCTGAAGCCACGGTGCTTACATCCATGAGGTTCTCCTCCATGTAGTGGGAGAAGTACTTCAGCACCGTCACTTGACTGATGAATTGTTCGGGGGCGTCTGTTGCCGGGAACACGGAGCACTGCCCAAGTTCGGCGTAATAGTGAACGGTTCTAAACAGCAACAATGACAAGAGAGAAAAAGAGAAACAGCGGTGAGCTTTTGGTTCAGATTTCTTTAGTGCAAAGTAGAAAACAGACAGGCGGCATCATCAGGAACACCTACTTTTTGTCCGGAAGGAGGCTCATGTGAGCTCCGTTGTTGAAAAGGACTCCAACCGTGTGGTCTGAGAGCTGGTAGCCGAAGCCATACTTGTTAGAGTAGTCGACCCACTTGGTGACCCACTGAAACGACGTGCTCAGCTGCTCCTTGGGAATGGAGTCGGCTTCTGGCATATTTCCTAGACACCCTCGAAGGACTCTTGCCACGGTGTCTGCAACACTTCCCATAGTACTATCTTCAAGGCCTAAGAAGTCAGACAGCGGCAGAAGTTACAAGACGTTTAACAATAAAACCTTCGCTTTGCTAAGGACTGAATTTCTCTTCACTGCTTCTAAAGACTTAGATTTTTATCCCTTTCCAATTCCTCTGCTATTGCTTCTGTGTTAAATTAAGCTACAAAGCACACTGATTTTGCTTACTATATACCAAAGTATCATAATTGTATTACTTAAAATATGATTAACACCCACTTACACTCACTGCTACTGCTACAGCTGCCGAGTGTCCCTCTGACTATCATCCGAATGGCATCACCAATCTGCTGCTTGTTTTCCACCGCAGGTGCCCCCGATCTGGCCACTGTCATGGTAGGTGGCTGGAGTTCCTTACAAGAGACAGATTATGCAATGAGCTCAATATTTCAATTCATTTACGGCCAAGACTCCAGATTAAGATGAGTTGATGGCAATTGCAGGGAAAATTAATCAGAAAGCAATAGACACCAGCTGGGTAAAAGATAGCAGAACAAGCCAAGCGCATGCGTTGTTAAAGTAAAAGACAGTACCTTCCCTTCTGAAGAATTAGAAGTATTTAGTAAATGCAACATGCCTCAGTGGCATAAACGTGCTAATTAACAGGGATTGGAAATGGTCTAGTGTGTGCATATCCATATTATGCTTTTGCAATATACCTCATCTGTCCTATGTTTGCTTGGTTGCTGAGTTATTGAAGTCTTTTTCAAATCATGCCTAAGCTTGTAAATGTCTTCATCTTCTTTAGACACTCTATCTGTAAATCAAAGAAAAGTATTAAGAGTGTTAATCTACATCTAAACAAGGCAGGAACTGAGCTAGTCATTTTGACTAGCTTACCAGCATTTCAGGCAAAACCAGCATTTTATCAGTGCGATCAATGGAAACTTGTGCAGAAGGCACACTTTAATGTTTACAAAACAAAAGGCTGTCAATCCCCTTTGGAGGTGTGCATTTCCTAGGCCAGAAACATCAAAGGTCAATGGTACTACACAAACACACTGTCTTAAGTTTTGCTAAGTCTTTTAGAACTCATTTATCAAGTTTAAATGTAATACTAGAAGAGAAGTAGAACTCACTGTGTGTATCAATATATCTTGCTTTGTCTTTCTTGCCACCAAAAAGAGCTGCCGCAGCTTTCTTAAAAAAATTCTTAGCAGGGCTTGATAAATGGAAATCTGGAACAGTGTGACAACAGCTCGAAGAAAGTCTGTCTGGAGTGAAGCCCTGTGGAGTATCAAGAAAAGACCTTTAGTAACCTGTCAGGCAAGTGCCACTAACAACACGAGCAAGAAAACAGAAGCTACTGCACCAACCTGCAGAAAAAAGTCATGTCGCATGATGTCATCCAAAGTGGGCCTGTCCTCTGGGTTTTTGGACAACATGCTAGCGATTAAGTGCTTCGCAGGAGCCAGCAAGGACGATGGCATCGTGTACCTCGCTTCTCTTATACACCTGTAAGTCTCTTTCAGATTTGTCGTTTCAAAGGGAGGCCTTCCTAGCAGCATCGTGTACCTGCAAAGAGACAGAGTTTTAGGAATGGTCCTAAAGCAACTGTTTTTTGAATGTCAAAATCTGAACTTCATTTACTTTTTGATCATTCCAGTGCATTGACTTACATTACACAGCCTAAGGCCCAGATGTCAGATTCACAGCCGTGTCCTTGTTTGTTGAGGACTTCGGGAGAGAGATAATTTGGGGTACCACATATTGTTCTGAAAAGAAAAGCACCAAGATCTCGTTAGGCACTTCTCCATTGTTTAAACTATGGGAAAGAAAGTACTAGATGCCATTTCTGTTTGGCAAAACTCGATCTGTGCTGCTTGAATAACTGAGTTTTGCTCATTCTGTTACAGTAACATGCTGCTTTTACAGCCCATACTGAGACTAGGGACAGATGGCACATTTTTATGTATTTCAAGCAAATATATAAGACTGCTTTGTTTTAATAATCAATGCAGCAGAAACATAAGATTTCCTGATCCAGTTTGAGCAATTACTACTTGTTTGTTTCTACTACAGATATTGTTGTGGTTTACAGATTAAATGTCAGCCAGGCTTCTCTAAAATATTAGCTGGAGAATAATGAAGTGTGTGTGGTCTTCTCAGCATGCTGGTGGGATGTCTTTCTCTTACCTCCTTCTGTGCTCCAAAGGCTCCAGCCTGGCGGCCAAACCAAAGTCTCCAACTTTTAATTCCATGGCTTCATTAATAAAAAAGTTCCCTAAACGATAAAACAAATGTGATTCCCACAATGAGGTCTTCTAGTGAGGTACACACGCATCTGCTCTGAGGGTGCAGGCAGATGCGCCATTAAAGTCTACCCATTCAAAGGCAAGGTTGAGCAAGAGCAACCCCGATGAAAAGCACTGCTAAGAAAAATGGGACCGAGAAAAAGAAAGCCTACCCCTCCAGCCCATCCATCAGCTCACCTAGCTTGAGATCTCTGTGCAAGATTTCTTGTTCATGAAGGTATTTCAGGCCAGACACGATTTGCCTGAGGTAGTATCGGACTTCCGGCTCTGTCAACACCTTTCTTGCTTTTAATATATGAGCCATTGACTGAGAAGAAAAAGAAAAGAATGCATCAAACAAAGTTACCAAAACCAGTGATTTCCTTTTACAGGAGGAGTTATGAAAACTGACCCCCTGGTATAATTAACTGCCACGGCTGAGATAGAGAAAAAAATATAACCTCAGTAGGTCAGCATTTGAGAAGCAAAAGTACCGAAGCAGGACTGAACACTCACCCTTCTGCTGCAGTATTCCAAGAGAATGTAAATGTTTTCTTTGTCCTCAAAGTAGTGGTAAAACTGCACTACATGTTTATGATGAAGGATTCTGTGAAGCTCTATTTCTTTGTCGATCTAAAAGAACGCACAAGGTAAGGCTTATTAGCTTTTCAGCCTCTCTGCTTCCACAGGCAGAAGACATTCGTCTAACAGGGTAGGGCCATCCCTTCACACAAAGAAATACTTTCCTTCCTACTCACACACACCTTTTCCCTTTGATGAGGTTTTGCTACTCGGCTGTGAGGAATAATTTTTGCAGCGTAGACTTTGTTGTTTGTCAAATCTGTCATTTCATAACATTTTGCAAAACCACCCTGAAAGGAGACAAAGCAGAGATGGCATTGAGCATGGCAGGAAAATAATAGTAATAATAATAATAATAATAATAGTAACAACAACAATAAAAGAGGGTCGATGTTTAAAATGAATAATAAATAGATGGCAAAACACCGGAGAAGGGAACAGTGGACAGATACAGTCTACTTTGTAAAAAGGTCCACCCCAGAGGGAAACTCATTCCTGGACACAGCAGATCCAGTTTCTCTTCTCCCTTTACAAAGGAGCCGCTTTATGAGGGGGGTGGGATGGGGAGAAGCGGAAAAACGAGGTGCGGAGAGACGTGGCAGGGAAATTCCCTGGGGAGCAGGTGGAAGGCGCTGCCGGGTCGGCCGCAGCACGCCTCGCTCGAGGCTCGACACCGGGACCTCGGGCCGCGGAAGGCAGGCCGAGCCTCCGAGAGAACCGCAGCGACCCCCGCGCGGCCGGCGCCCCAGAGCCCGCCCGCCCGCCCGCCCCCCGGTCCCCGCCGCGCAGCCCCTCCGCCCGGCCAACGGCGCCCGCCGCGGTCACCTTTCCCAGCACTTTGCCGCGGCAGTAGCGCTTCCCCGTCGTGGGATCGACGATAATCCGCGAGATCTCCGGTCCCGAGTGCGAGTGGTGGTGGTGGTGCGCGCCCGCGGGGGGCCCCTGCGCCTGCGCCTGCGGCTCCTCGGCGGGCTGCTGCGGCCGCTTCTTCTTGGAGTCGCCGCCGCAAGCCTTGCCCAGCGCCTGCTCGCACATCTTGGTGCCCGCGGCCGGCTGGTAAGTGATAGTCCGCAAGAGCTCCATGGCCCGCCCCCGCGGCCCGCACACGCCCGCTGTCGCCCGCTGTCACCCGCGGCCACCGCCGGGCTCGGACGCGTCCCAGCCGCTCCGGCCCTCAAGCCCACAGCCCGCTCCGCCCGCACGGACGCCCCGCTCCACTTGTGCGAGTGCGAACGCGCGGCGGAGCCTTATATAGGAGCCTCGGGGGGCGGAGCCTCGGGGGCGGAGCCTCGGGGGCACGTCACGGCCCCGCCCCGCCCACCAGCCGCCGGGACCCGGGGCCGAGAGGTCGGGCTCAGCCGCTGCGGTCCTGCTCGGAGCTCAGCGCGCTGACCCCCGCTCGGTAGCGCTCGCCGCGACCGGCACGCCGGCAGGGGCGTCGGGCCGTCCGCGGGCCGCCACCGTTCTTGGAATGCGCCGAGCTCCGGCGCTGGAAACAGAACCCCGAGGGCCCGCCCCTCCCCCAGCCCGGCCGCCGCGGGCCCCTGACCACCCGGCGGCTCACCCCTGTGCCACCGATCGCACCCCCCCCTCCGCCGCGGGTCAAAGGTTAGGGGTCAGAGTGCAGCGGTCCCAGCCCGTCGCCCCTGCAGGACGAGGCAGCGCGGGCCTGGCACGGCACCCCGGAGGTCCCCGCGGCCCGCTGGCGTGGGCCTGTCGCTTCCCAGCTGCCCGCTGCGGGAGGGAGGTCGGGCCTGGTCCCCGGACGGCCGCGGGCCGGGAGCCTCCACGCCCCGCGGGCGCTGCGATGGGAGAGCGCGGGCGCCACCGCGTGGAAGTGCTCGGCGCTGCGCTGGGCGGTGCGCGCTGTGGTTGTGCCGCTGAGCTCATCGCGGACCTCTTCCGATGAGCGGTTACTCGGAATGAGGGGTTCAGACGGCCCTTGAAGCCGGCAGCTGTCTTGCTGCAGGGATTCAAGGCCGCCTGGGGTGGGGCCTGAGACAGCTTCTCAGATACTGAGGTCGACTTGCACTCCGAGCTTTTCGCTTGGCTTCGAGGTCCGTAGTCTGAACATGTTCACCGGTTTGAAGGGCCGTAGCAGTCCTAGGAGAAGTTGAGGGGTAAATAGTGCTGCTGTGGGGGAGGAAAACAGTTCTAAATTCCGGCTGGAGTCCACCCGACAGAAGAGAGTAAGTGAAGAAAAGCAAGCTTCTCGACACGTGCGTCTTACCTCCACGGGGGCTAGATACCCAGGGATACCAGGGAAGTGGGTGTCTACCTCTAATACTCAAGAGATGGATTAGAATTGAGGCTTGAATGTCACTTTTAGCTAAAGTGAGAGTGTACGGAAGGCACGTTAATAGAAAGCAATCAGGAAAACGAAGGCACATAAGAGTCAGGCTTGTTATTTCTTCACTGATAGGAGCGTCTTCTGATTTAAAGTTACTCTTTTCTTTCTGGTACAGGGAGATTTTCTTTTGGAGTGGAGATTTCTTTTAATAAAAGGTGGCGCATGCCTGTAATCCCAGCGCTGGGGAGGCTGACGCAGGAGGATCACTAGGAGTGTGAACTGCGTAGGGAGACCCTGTAACAAATAAATGAAAAAGAACTTTTAAAATGTAAATTTTCCTTTAAAAGGGGTAAAGAGCTTCTTTTGGGCTATTACTCAAAATAAGAATAATCCTAGGAACTGGGGAGATGGCTCAGTGGAATAAGTGCTTCCCCGGCAAGCGTGAGGGCCTGAGTTCAATCCCCAGTTCTGCCCCCCCCAAAAAAAGAAGAATCCTGATCCAGACTTTCATTTAAAGTGGCATGTCTGGTCTTCCGTGGTCATACTTGACATGCTATTCTTGTCTCCTGTGTTGTTTCCATTTTACAAATAAGGAAATTGGTGTTCAGAGAAGTTAGGTAACTATATGCACGTATAATTTTACTAGATGAACTACATTAATTGGAAGCACACAGAAGTCTTTCTTAATCTCGTCAAGAAGAAATGGTAGAGTGTTGCTGTTGGGTTCCACGAACTTCGGAGCACAGGCTGTGAAACCCCGAGAAGATACTTAGAAAATGCCTGTGCTGTAGCTCTCAAATGGAGGTTTGTACATTGTAGAAAGGCATCATTGTCACTGCAGAGTACAAAGGGAAAGTCACTTTCCTTCTTGGTGCTTGAAACAGTTCAGGGCAAGTCCAGGCATGATTCTCCTAAGTGACCCTCTATGTTAATCCCAAGATTATCAAAGTTTAACTAAGGGGCGGAGCTAGAGGTGAAAGGGAAGAATTACATAATCTCCTTATTCACAAACTTGGAACTGATCTTTGTTCCCTCCTTTTACCATTTTTGTTATTTTGTCGACTAATGAGCATTTCGTATGAAATGTAGAACTACCTACTAAAACATGCAGGCATTTAATGAAGTACTGACATTGTAAATTTTTGATGGCCTCTAACTACAAAAACCGAAATTTCTGGATTGTGGTGCCATCATGTGGGCAGCGTCGGAATTGCAACCTGTATAACAAAATGAACAAAAGTATTTTCTCCAGGTGATCAATTTTCATTCTCTGTAGATTTATACAGTCAGTGTATGTATTAGTCAGTTTTGTCACCATCATGATAGAGGGGAAAGAAACTGCCCACCTGAAAGATACTTGGGACAAGTTCCTGTTCTCTGAAACTGAAGAAGGCATTTTAGGAACAATGGAGGTTAAGATGGGACTTGTAGTGATTCTCCTGTTTTCAGCCTCCCAAACGCTGGGATTACAGACACACATCACCATGCCCAATCTCAGTCACTGTCACAGCACACCCCACGAGCTGGGCTGGCACAGCATGTCAGGGATCGAACCCCGGCTGCTGTGCTCTGCCTAAGCAGGTGCTTTAGTCCACTGAGCTATCTGGTTGGCCCAAGAGCAGAATATATTTATTGAGGGAAAGAAAGTTTCTGTCTGAGAGAGGGACAGAAGGGGACCCGAGTGGGTTGCCAAGGAATCTGCCATTTTAGGGACTTTTATAGAGCAAACCCATGAGGTGAGGTGGGTGTAAGGTGGGAAGCACGGGAACTCACTAGGTGGGTATGAAGTGGGACAACGCTGTGGTCAGCCAAGAAGATGACAAGCGTAACTGCTCAAGTAAAATTGAGTAAATTAGAATCACATAGGGAAGCCAGTCATGTAGCAAGCAAGCATGGATATAAAACAGGGACTTTTCCTGTAGGGAGTTGGGTTAGTGGCTCTCTCTGGATTTTTCAGAGTGACTGATACCTATTTAGAATATCAATCCCTGGGCCAGCCAAATAGTTCAGCGGATTAAAGCACCTGCAAGCAGGCACAGGGGCCAGGGATTTGATCTCTGGGCCTGCCATGCCAGCCCTGCTCCAGGGGCACACTGAGACAGCAATTGAGACTGGGCATAGTGGCGTGAGCCTGTAATCCCAGCTCTTGGGAGGCTGTAAACAGGAGAATCACTATGAGTCCAATCTAGTAGTGAGACCCTGAACATCCTGTTGACCCTTCCCTAAAATACAAAAAGAAAAAGAAAAAGATAGAATATCAATCCCTGATGCCCATCCTTAACGGAGATATGTGGCTGCATTTGTTTAAATCTTTTGTTTTGAGGTCTGGTCTGCAGTGGAGGTGCCTGACTCTCCCCCAGTTGCAAGGTCTCTGGCCTTCCATAGTGGGTCTCCTTTGAGAGCCTTGCCCTGTCTGACTGCCTACAGGATTTCTACCTAACTGAGCTGCCTACGACAGTTGAGACTCCATACCCAACAGTCACAGCTTAAGGTAGGAGAGCTTTGATTTATTTACAAATCCTGTGCATGATTGGCTCCAAGGCAGAGTCAATGTGGCAGGAAGGTGTGGGAGAGCTAGCTACTTAGTTTCTGGTGGAGAGGAACAGAAGCAGCCCACGTGACAACTCTGTGAGCCAACCGGATATGCCAAATCCACTAAGGAGCATGCCTTACTAATCTGCTAGGTTTTTCTTAACCAGAGATGCTGATATATTGGATTAGTAGTCATATTCTACTCCTTGGAAACTTCACAAACAAACACATCTCCTTAAATTATAATTAATTTTAAAATGCAGAAAATAGTTTATAATTCTGTCTAACATAATACATTTATTTGTAGCACAACAGGAAGTACAAAATTCCTCCCATAAAGTCTCAGCAGCCTCAGCATTTTTCTGAAGTCCAAGCCTAAGCCTCTTCTGAAACTCAATGAAACTATTGGCCTTGAGCCTCTGTAAAAATTAACAAATTAGTTGTATAATACCAAGGAACACATAATGCCAAGGTACACAAAGTAAATATTCACACTCCTGAAGGGAGAAATAAGAGGATTGAAAAGAATTAGATGAGAACCCTGTAGGGCAAACATTAGATCCTGTAGCTCCACGTCTGATATTTGGGGCCTACAGTGCTGATTCTAGGCATCTCGGGCAGCTTTACCGGTGGCTGCAGCCCCGTGGTCACAGCCCCGTGGTCTTTCTCTTCGGCTGACTCCATTCCGGAACTGCAGGTTTCCAGCAGAAGTTCCAGGTTTCTGACGTCTCTGACTCCCTGTGGTGCCCACGGTACATTCAGCTTCATTCAGACAGTGTCACGTACTGCGCGCTCGGGACTTCTTGCCTGGCCTCTCAGGCCTTCCTTGACAATGATTGCAGTCTTCTCGCAAGTCTCGGGATAGGGGCAAAGTGTAGGTAATTTTTCTATCGTAGGGTAACACGCATGGTCTCTAGTCTGAATGCCAACGGGCCCTTGTTTATGACCGAAACTTCCTAAGCGTGGTCTTTACTTTTGTGTTTCCAGCATTCCGGTCTTCTCAGTGTCAGTCAGAATCGCCCCGCAGCCTCTGCTTACTGTGTTCTAAGACTTCTCTGACCCCCAGAGCCAAACCTTTCCAAGTGCCTCTGCATCCACGCCAGAGGTCTCTAACCCACGTGGGCAGGTGTCATTCCAGCAGCAACTTCATTTCTCGAGTACTTGTCTCTCTGTTCCTTGGCTTTCCCATTTCTGGGTACAATGCCACAATCTCACAATTCAAAGTAGGAAAGATTTAACTTAGTTCACTGCTCCAGGAGGCTCAGTACGTGGTAGGCGTGCTCCAAGGCAGAGACGTTGCGGGGGATGCGCAAGACAGAGCCAAGTCGCTCAGCTCACGGTGAGCAGCGAGCTGCCCGCCAGGATCAGGGATCACAGTGCAGAGATAGTCGAATGCCAGTAGGGTACAAAGCTTTGCTAGTGTAAATAAAAGTTGACCAGCTCACTATAAAATTTGTATGAAATTACAAGGGATCTAACAGCAATGTCACTTTAAAGATGAATTATAGGAAGAACCTATCTTTACTTGCTATCAGGATTTATAAGAAAGCCACAGCAATTATGAAAAATTGGTCCTTTCTTAGTGATAAGCTGGCCAAAAGAATGGGATAAAGAGATTATAAAAGACTCTCATGGGCTGGGGAGATAGCTCTGTGGTCTAAGCACCTGCCTGGCAAACACAAGGACCCAGGTTCAATCTCTGGTACTGAATGCCATGTGAACCCGGGAACCCCAGGCATATAAGGCCACCCCAAAACAGCATGATGACGCACTCCTGCAATCCCAGCACTGGGGAGGCTGAGACAGGAGGATCACTATGTATCTGAACTATGTTGTGAGACCTGGTACCAAATAAATAAATTTTAAAAAGATTCTCATATACATAGATTGATCAATTATAATCTATGATAAATTAATGAGGAAAGGAGAAACTATTCTATAAATAGAATTAAAATTATTGATCTACGTAACAAAATGAAATCCACATCCTGCATCATACTGGTTTGGTATAGTTGTCAGAACAAAGTGCCGAGAAACTGATTTTCTTACAGCTCTGGACATTACTAATGTGACAGTTGTTCATAGTTTTAGACTCCCCTGAGACCTCTCTTTTCGGGGTGCAGTGGCTGCCTTCTCAGTGACCTCGTGGGGTCTTTTCTCGGGGCTCCCAGGCATTTCTGGCATTTACTTGAATATTCAAATTTCATCTTACGTGGGTGGCACATGCAGGGGCCCACCCATACAACGTCATTTAACCTTAGTTACTTATTTATTTTTTGTCCTTTCGAGCCAGTATCTCACTGTGCAGGGTAGGCTGTCCTTGAGCTTACTTTGTAGCCCAGGCTGGTATCGAACTCACCCCAATCCTCCTACCCTCACCTCCCCAGTGCTAGGATTACAGGCATGCCCCCCCATACATAAAGTCCCTTTCTGCAAAATACAGTCACATTCTGGTGTACTGAGAATTGGGGATTTTATGTAAATTTTGGAGTCACAACTCAGCCCATAATATACCCCATATTTTTAGAAATCTGCAAATGGAATATTTAAACATCAAGTACAAAACTTTAATGCATTAGTAGAAAATAAAGACAATTAACCTTCTGAGCATGAAGTGGAGAAGGATATAAGTATTTGAAAAGCACTAAATATAACAAAAATGTATAAATTGGCATTAAAGTTAAGAACTTTGAAACTGACAAAAGATAATCTGTAAATTGGTGGTAGATTATTTCAACTATTAAAAGGCATAATGAAATTTTAAGGGTTTTGTGTGTGTGTGTGCAGGCTCTCACTACGCAGCTCAGACTCGTAGTGACCCTCCTGATTTCTGCCTCCCTAGTGCTGAGATTACAGGCATGCGCCACCAGGCCCGGACTCCACCACCAGCTTGGTGCGCCCAGGGGCAGGGCTGGCGCAGCATGTGGTACCAGGATTGAACCCCGGCCCCTGCGCTTACCTAAGCAAGCGCTTAGTCCACTGAGCTATGTCGCCAGCCCTGAAATCTTAACATGCTTATTTGAACATTCAAGAATTCATGAATCACTCCTCGGCACCACAGGCACACCAAGCCGGCCACCAAGTCCAGGCATGGTGACACACACCTGTAATCTCAGCACAGGGGAGACAGAAAACAGGAGGATCACTATGACCCCAAGCTGCGTAGCAAGACCCTGTCCAGAATACATTTTAAAAAATTCATGAATCAGGCAACACCACATATAAGCGGTTCTGTGCTCTCTAGAGAGGGAACAAATGGGAAGTTTTATAAGGTGTTCACAGAAGCTACAGAGAGAATGTATGTTTGATTTGTATGGAAAATCCCTAGTTAAAAGTAAGGTCAGAGTTTCTGATTGGTTAAGAGTATGTGGTCATTCAAGCTTAAATTGGGCTTTACTGATCATAACAGGTTTTGGCTTGCTTAACTAGAAATCTAAGGTGCTTAATGGACTCCAGTTGAATTTTATTTTAATAATGCACATGACCATCAAAGAATTAACCCAAGAATATGTAAAGGACTTCTACAAATTGATTTAAAAAAAGAAGAATCTGAATGATAGCCAGGAACAAACATCTAGTAAAAGAAAGTTTACTTGTAGCCAATATACAAATTAAGATTCTTGAATTCCTTTAAAGTTAAAATGAAAATATGATATAAAATCATTCAATTGGTGAACATTACAAAAATACAGACACGTGATAGAGATAGATAGATCAATAATTTACAAAACAACAATTTGACTCCTCCAAGCATGCTGTGAGAGTTCACTCTGCTGCCCGCCGCCCAGCAGAAGTGATGTTCACACCCTTAGAGCTAACACCCCACGAGATAACCACACAGTCATGGCTGCCCTTTTAGTAATACTTCCTACTGATAGCAGGAGGGATACAAGTAGTGACATATGAAGACAGGATTTCCAGGTCCGTGAATGACAGATATCTGTGGATAGATCTTGATAATGCTGACTTTCAAAGGACAAATCAATGATTAGCCTCCTTACAGATCTCAAGCTGAAATAAAGCTTTTTTTTTTCAGAACCAGGGATTGCACTCAGGTCCTGTGCTTGCCAGGGAAGCGCTTATTCCACTGAGCCATCTCCCCGGCCCCAAGCTGGTGGTTTAGATAGGCATGTATACCTGACTTAAATTCCATTTTTAAAATATAAGAAAATGTCAATTCTGAACTTTAGGGAAGGGGATACACATATAGGTCTTAGTTCTAGTATTGGACTACAGGAACCCTTGAAAGTGACAAACACTGAAAAGGAGATGAATTGGTCAAAAAGGAAAGTATTACAGAGACGAGAAGGATGAGGAGAGGGAGGGGGAAAGCGAGATGGCGATGCATGTACGCTGGGTGGCTGGACACTGTACTGTGGATTTCTGCTGGCCTATGGAAAGGAGCAGTTAGCCATTAATTTTTTTTTTTTTTGGCTTTTTTCGTATTTTTCTCTGTCTTAATTTCTTATAACTTTTTTTCTTTCTTTTTCCAATTTTGCATGTATCTGGTCATCTGAGCATTGAAGACAACACTCTGCAATGCAACAAATAATCTCAAATTCATATTATTTTGTTTAGTGAGCTTGTGTATCATTTCTGTTTTCTTAATTACTGCTTTGTATTCTTTTTTAAAAGAAAAGAGACAAGCACACAGAAGTTAATGACTTCTATGAGACAAGGACTGTGGTAAATCCAGGTCTGTATACTTTAAGTCCAGACATGAAAAATTAAACATCATTTCTGATGAGCAAATTACTTGCGGAAAACAGAATAAAAAGAACATTGTAGTAGGTGAACGCATTTTCCCATCTGTCGTTTCTCTTTTCCCCCAAACACAAAACAGCCAATTGGCTTGCTAATTTCTATTAGTTCACTAAGAGGCAGTTAATACTTTTATTATTTGATCAATTTTGCACGCCTCTATCTGGTAATCTGAGCAACTATTTTCAAGACAACAGTATGCAATATAATAACCATTGTTAATTTATTTTAAAAACAGGCTGTGAGGACAAATTTAGGCACAGTACATCTGAGTTGAAATATATATCCTGGGTATCTTAGGCTGATCCTTCTGCTAACGCAAAATATTTCAGAGTAGATGAAATTTCTTCCTCTAGTCTTGGAGACCAGAAGTCTAAGGTGGAGTGGCTGGTGGTCCGTGCGGCTGGTGGGGGGGGGGTATTCTAAGCCCTCGCATGACCTCAGGACCCCAGAATCACATTCAGCCTTCTATACGGGAAGTGATCCTGTGCCCGAAAGCGAACTCAATCGCCTGCCCTGGGCCACACCTCTTAGCAAATCGCACTGGATGTCAGCTTCCGATGACCGAGGCTGGAAGAAGGCCACATTCAAACAACAGCTGTGGGCTTCAATCTGGAAGGTGTAAAAAGGCCCAGACTTACTTTATATTCACCAGAATATATATATATTTTTTTTTCCAGAACCGGGGATTCAACTCAGGCCCCTGCGCTTGCCAGAGAAGCACTTATTCCACTGAGCCATCTCCCCGGCCCCCTGAATATATTTAATTGATTGGACACTTACCTTTAATAGTTAACTTTTGAAATACCTTAACTAAATGTAAAATAAAGTATTTATTATGAAATTAAAACTGGAATTGTAATTCTGTTTGAGATACTGGTATTGGGTAACACAATAAAACATGGTAACAAATCCTGCCAGGAATATTTGATTCAGATTTATGCAGTTATGAATCTATCTGAGGAAAAGTCACCTTTATTTTTATTACCTTCAGTCATTCAGGTAACGAAATAATTATTCATGGTACTTATTTTCTACGCAGGCTAACATGGAAAGCAAGTTTTCCACGGACCTAGACTGCCCTCTACTGGTAGAAATTATAATATTGCTCAACGCTATGAAACTAAAGCTCCTTTAAAATGGTTTATTCCTCGTGGTCTGACCCATTGTCAGCATTTTTGCTATTTGCTGCCACTACAGAAAAAGTAAGCTTATCTTTTGAACTTACCTTAAAGGTTACAGTTATTTTAGAAAGACAATATGCGCAAATTTTACAAGAAAAACAAGTGGCTGTAACGAAACAAGCTCAAGGTGCTTCAGCTTTTCCTCGGTCTTTGAAATTAAAGCGTTTGGTAAGTGGAAGGCATGTCACATCGAGTTTTTAAAAAAGATCTCCTTTCCATTTTGGGTTCTTGCGGTTTGTTCTTCCTCCGTGTACACATCTGAAGAGGTTTGTCTTCAGCTGCAAGGCCATCCGTCAGGGACTTCCCTGGAAAGTAAGAATGGGGGAAGAAACCTTGCCTGATACACAGGGTTCACCTGACTCTGGGTCCCCACGGTGTCAGTTACAGTCTTCCCAATGAAATCCACCCAACCGGAATTTCATGCATAGATCAGAATCAACTTCCAACTCCATCAAAGGATCTTCTTGAAAGAACATACTCTTCTGTCATTTCTACTTTTTGTTGTTGTTATTATTATGTTTCTTTAAAAAATTATTGGTACCTGTTTGTAGAGGAGCTGGTTGGTACATGGACATGATTTTCCTAACATTTCACTTCTTCATTAAGTTTGTTGGTCCATTTTAGGTACACACCATGACTACATTATCGTAGCGGACTTGTATCTGTACCTGATATCATTTGCTTCTTTTTCCCCATTCGCCCTCCATCCCTCTGTAACCACCGCCACTCCCCTCTCATCCCCTCGCTCAATCGTTTGTGTGTTTGTAGTTCACATTCATCACGCTCCTCGTACACAGTTCGTACACAGCACAACGCTTCACGGTCTCCCCGCCACCACTTTTTAAGATCTCATCTCCTCCCCTGCCCCTGCCCTCTTGGCTGCTTCCCCTAATGCCAAAGATCTATCTTGCTGTTTCCTATTGTCCAGTTCTTAGTTTTCAATTTACCTAGGTGTTGGGATTCTCACAGGAGACAAACCATGAGATATGTAAGCTGTGTATCTGATTTATTTCATATTATGTTCTCCAGGGCCACCCATTTTAGTACAAGTGAACTGAGCTTGTCCTTTTTATGAAAGCATATGCCTTCGTTGTGTATAAATATCATGTCTTCTTCACCCATTCATCTTGTAATGGACATTTAAGCTGCTTGCAAGATTTATCTGTTATGAACCGTGCTACTAGAAACATGGCTGTTCTTACATCACTGTAGTGTGTCTGTCGAGAGCATACCCACAAGAGGAAAAGCTGGGTCCAACAGAATTTCTATTGTTAGTTTTATGAGGAGTATCTATACAGACTTCATGGGGGCTGTAAGAGTTTACACTCCCACAAAAAATGAAGACAACAATGAAGATAACATGATGTTAAAACCAATTATGTATCCCCTTAACCTTGGAAAAGAAATGCACTACTGTAGTGTAAATATCAAGAAAACATAGCGGCCGGTGAGATAGCTCAGTGGACTAAGTGCCTACTTAGGCAAGTGCAGGGATCGGGGTTCGATCCGCAGCACCCCATGCCACACTGGCTCTGCCGCCAGGCGCTCTGAGCCGGCCACCGAGACCAGGCATGGTGGTGCACATCTGTAATCCCAGCAGTGGGTAGGCTTAAAACAGGAGGATCACTATGAGTCTAAGATGCATAGTGACACCTGTACCATATACATAAGAAAAAGAAAAGAAATGAAATGAAAAGATAGGTATTGAGGCACAGAAAACATGCACTAAATGTGAGAGGTTTACCTCTAAGAATGGTACAAAAGAACTCATCAGGGCTGGGGAGATGACTCAGTAGAATAAGTGCTTCCCTGGCAAGTGCAAGGGCCTGAGTTCAGTCCCTGGTTCCACCAAAAAAACAAAAACAACAACAACAAAACAACTCAGCAGCATTTTTGTAGAGTCAACAACCTAAAGACCAATACAAATTTACAGGTATAGTAACATCCTGATCCACAACCATGAATTCACATGGTGAACTCTCATGGGCAGAGCTGTAGACTTTTGCAGATGTATTCTACAAGACTGATTTTGTTGGGTTAGGAATGAATCTGACTCACAACACACGCTCCCAGAACAGAACCTGTGTGTCATCAGGCAGCTTACTGTATACTATTCAAGATAGAAGAGATTGGAAATGGAAAAACACAAGAAGAAAAATTTGAAACCTTAAATTTTATGATATGAGGAGAGAGAGAAGTGGGGGTAAAAGGAGTCTACCTGTAATCCCAGCTCTTGGGAGGCTATAAACAGGTGGATCACTACCAGTCCGATCGAGTAGTGAGACGCTGAACACCCTGTAGACTCTTCCAAAAAAAAAAAAAAAAAAAAAAAGGAGAGCTAAAAAGGAGAAGAGGAAAAGCACAGTAAGAATAAGAGATTGAAACAAAGAGGTAAAAAGAAACCAAGGGAAAAGGACAAAGGAAAATGTCCCAATCTTCACTAAACTAGTGAAGAAGGAAAAGGAAAGGAACATATGCATACACACTTATAAAAAGAACAGAAAGAAGAATCAAAGAAAAAATGGGATAAAAGAGAAATGTCCCTGGTTTGAATGCAGTGTTTTCTTCAGGACCTATAAATCTGGGGCAGTGCCCCAGTCAAGATGCACCCTCTCCTGCTGGGAGATAAAGCAGTCAGAGCCCAGGTCCAGGCCAGATGCAGGCATCAGTGGAGAGCAGGGCAATGATGCCGGCTTTGAAATGCAGAGCACCTCAAGTGGGGCCTGGCCTTGGCACAGGAGCAGGGGCTGGGTCCTTCGCTCAGACCGCCTAGGGGGCTCCTTCTCACCTGCTTGCTGACTCCCTGTGTCCTGCGGCTGCCTCTGCCCAGTCACTGTGGGAATGCAGCCCTGCAGGCCCTGGAGAGAGGCCCTATGCTACTCTAGGTCCTGGTTTCAGACCATTAACCCTCTCTCTTGGGATAGCGTCCAGCCAGGCACTGTCTCTGGGGATTTGGCAGGCACTTGTGCTGCCACAGAATTCAAGAGATCAGGACGCAAGCAGGGAAACAGGAGGGCTTTATTAGGTGCTCACCTGGCTCAGCACGGACTCCTAGCCAAATAGCTAAGCATCAGACAAAGGAAAGGCTCGAGTTTTCATACATGTTGCCAAAGGGCTTGGTCTTGGGGATGGAATTCGTGGATGGGCACGAGAGCAAAGGCAGCTGGTCAAGTGGCGACTGTTTTTTTTTTTTTTTTAATATATCTAAAGAGAATACAAAATAGTAAGAAAAAAACAAAACAATAGGAATTCAACAATGGTTGCTGTAGTGCATAACGTTTTCTTCAAAGTAGTTGCTCAGACTAGCAGATATAAGCGTGCAAAATTGGTTAAGAAAAAAGTGTTACAAGAAATTAAAAAGGACAAGAAAAAAAAATTAATCATCAACTGCTCCCCTCTGTAGGCCAGCAGAAATCAGCAGTGCAGTTATCCAAGCCGTTCTGCGTATGTACATAAATATTTCTCTTTCCCCCCTCCTTCCCTCCTCTATCCTTTTCCTCATCCAAGTTTTTTCCTCCCTTTGAGCAGATTCTTTCTCTTTCACAATATTTGTTTTAATTTTCAGATTTTATTGACTCTTTCAGGTTCTCACACAAGACAATATGTTAGCACGTGCGGGTCTGTTCATTTCACTTATAAGTGTGTTCTTTCGTTGCATCCATTTATCTATAAAAGCTTTGAGTTAATCTTTTTCATCGATCAGTAATACTCCATTGTGTAAAAATACCACATCTTTTTGCATGCTTGTTTCATGGAAATGATTGGCAGTTTTGCATCTTGGGGGCCCTGCTGAGGCATCAGAGGAAGTTAGGGCACTAGAAGATTATACTCCTACTTATCGGGACAAAAGTCGTTGATTTTATCTGTATTAGATCAGTGAACAACACCTGAAGGGAGGGGGAATTCTCTTAGGTTGGCAAGAAATTGACTTCTTTTTCTTTTGAAGTCCTGCTTCAGTACTGGGGTCTTGTTAATTTTTGTCTGTAGAACGCACTGGGATCACAGTCCCACCCTCTGCAGATTACAGCAGCCACTGAGCTAGTCCTACGGCTGTGGGTTTCCTCGGAGCCCCCTGGGCTCCCCAGTGTTCACTTTGTAGATTTACTCTCACCCCACCCTTAAGCCACAAGCCACAGAGAAATGGCGTCCTCCCTTCTCCAAACCAGGTTCTGTCTCTTCAAGTTCTCTGTGTCTTTTAATTGTCCTGCCAGCCTCTCGTAGCTCCCAGAAAACTACTCCTTTCCTGTGGATTCTCTAAGTGTGTGTTTCTCAGAGTCTGGGTTCAGAAGCTGGGATAAGGCAAGTTGTCATTTCCCTGGTATTATGTTTTAAATTTACCATTTATTTGTTCTGTGTCAGGCAAAATCTGATGCACCCTCTCTATATTAGTTGAGCCCAAGCTTTAAGAAACTGTTCTTGTTCTTTGTTTGGCAGTAAAAACCTGAAATTCAGAAGTTAAATCACTAACTCAGGGCTGTTCAGACCTGACCTCGTTTCTACATTAATACTGACATTTTTGTGAAATCCTGTTTTACTACTTTAAAGACTAGTCAAAGAAAACATTAATTGAAAGCTTTTCTGTAGCGATGGCTAAGTAATTTAGCTCTTTTCCTTTCCAATCCAGAAATCATTTAGGAAGGAGAGTGAATAATAAAATAGACTCCATTTTTAGTAAAACTAGGGAAAAAGAGCTCAAAAACATTATCGGGGTTGTCGAAAATAATCAGTCATATAAAATCTGCATTTAAAAGTTCATCTTTTTTTTTTGCTTTGGCAGAACCAGGGATTGAACTGAGGACCTTGCGCTTGCCAGGCAAACACTTATTCTACTGAGCCATCTCGCTGGCCCCAAAAGTTTATCTTAAATAACAATTGGACCACATAAAAATGCAAACCTAAACTTAAATTTTAAAATATGTAGACAAACTGAGAAAACATATCAGGACATGTAGTTCGTCAGTAAAACTGAGCTCCCAGGATAGTCATGACTCCCACCCCCAGGGAGATGAGCTTAGTAATATCCGAAGATATATTTTGTTGTCATAACTGGAGAAGGGGGCACTGTTGGTGTCTTGCAGGTAGAGACCAGGCTTTCTGCTAAACATCCTGGAAGGCACACACGAACACACAGGTACACACACACACACACACACACACACACAAAAGTTCTCCACAGTAAATATTTACCTGGCCCAGAATGTCAAAAATACTAAGGTTGAGATGTACTCAAAAACCAATATGTAGCCTTAAATATGTATAGATATTTGCTCATAAATAAATGAAAAATCAAAATAAACATTTTTAAAATAGTAAAATATTAGAGCCCACTGTGAAATGCCAACCTCTCAACACCAACAAAATAAAATGGAGACAGAGAAAAAAATGCATTTCAACAAAACATCTGCAGAAGAAATTCAAAGAATAATTGAAGAACATTTTATTCCATTTAAAAATTTTAATGTAAAATGGATACTTTTCTAAGTAAGTATTCTTACTCTGACCTTAGGAAACTACCAAAATCTATCCATCCCAGTCTCCACCGAAGAATCCTAGACCTAGACTGCCAACATTGTGAGTCAGTATGACCCTTTGACTTTATAAATTGATTGCTTCAAGTATTTCATTATAGTGGCAAAAACTGAATAACACAAATACTTAGGGAATATTTTTCATAAAACATTAGCAAACAAACTTGGAAACATATTAACTCTATTTGTGGCCAAATAGAGTTTGTTCCAAGAATGTAAGGATGCTTTAAAATCATTGATCAATAAAAATAATTCAATATTAATGATTTACATTAGTAGACATAGCAAAAATGAAATAATTTTCAAAAATTCAAGACATTTGATAAAGCCAATATTCTTAATACATATATTCAAGAATTAGTAGATAATTATTTTAGAAGATAAAGTATAGCTCTAAACTCAAAGGTTAGCAGCATCTTTAATGTAAAAACACAAGAAGTACCAGAAATAAAGTTAAAAAGAACTGGCAAATGTCATTTTTAATCAAGTACTGAACTTAATAATTAAAGGAAAAGGAATAAATGCAAATAGAAGTATAACTACATGTGCAATTAATGTCGTGGCATCCATGAAAAACTCTTGGAAATTAGCTAGAAAAATCCCTAGACTGAGTACAACTTAGCAGAGGATGTACAATTTAGCACGTAGCAATGAGTAGCAAATAGAAAATAAAATGGAAGAAAATATTTTACAGGGGCCAGCAAGATAGCTTAGTGCTCTAAAGTTCCTGCTTGGGGCTAGGGAAATAGCTCAGTAGAATAAGCACTTTCCCGGCAAGCACAAGGGTTTAAGTTCAATCCCTGGTTCTGCAAAACAAAAAATAAATAAATAAAAATAAAAATAAAATAAAATAAAATAAAGCTCCTGCTTAGGCAAGCTTAGGCAATCACAGGGACTGTAGTTTGATCCCCGGCACCACATGCTGTGCCAGCCGTGCTCCCAGAGTAGGCTAATCCAGCCACACAAGAAAAAAAGAAAAAAAAAATCTCACAAAAGCACAAATAACAACATAAAGCTAGCAAGCTTGCGGTTCTCTAAGGAGCCTGCAAGGCCGATATCAAGGAAGCTCTTGAGAAGATGCGGCAGACTGCTTGGACAGATGAAGGTGGCCTTGTCTTGTGCAGGAAGGGCCCACGGTGCCAGGCCTGGCCATTCTCTTTAGTTTGAATCATGAACTAAGCTTTGTTTGAAAAATATAGGCAAGAAAATTAGAAGTTCATTTAAAATGTTAGTAAAAAAATTGGGGGGGGGATAAATCCTAAAATAAAAAATAATGGAGAGAGATTAGCCCTATCAGGTATTAGAGCATTCCATCATGCTTTAGGAATTAAGATAATGCCACACTGACAAGTCAGTGGTCAGGAAAAATCACAGATAGATGATTGATTGATTTATGGATTAATAGATCAGAGATAGATGGATGGATGGATGGATGGATGGATGGATAGATAGATACAGAAATAAAAATAGAAATAGAAATAAATATGTGGTTTACAATTTACTCATTATTCGTCCTATGGATATGACACCATATGTAAATGATGTATAATAGGCATAAACAAACATAAAGCATGAAGACAAAAGCAAGCGCACCTATTTGCTGGCATGGACTTATTGTCCCTGGCTGCTGTCATGCTGAAGAGCAGGGCTTAGCTGCCACAGAAACCATCTGAAACGAGGGCTGGCCAGATAGCTAACGGGATTGAAGTGCCTATTTAGGCAGAAGCAGTGACCTGGGTTTCATCCCCGGTGTTCTGTGCCAGTCCCACCCATAGGGGGAGCTGAGATGTTGATTGAGACTGGGCAGGGTGGTGCATGCCTATTAATCCCAGGGCTTGGGAGACTGAAAACAGGAGAATCACTATAAGTCTGATCTACGTAGTGAGTCCCTGTAGGCCCTGTACCAAATGCAGAAAAAAAAAGTGACATGCAAAGCTTAGAATATTTATTCTCTGGCCTTTACAGAAGCCCCTGCCAACCCTTGATGTATAGGACTACTCACTGAGGCACTGTTTGTAATAACCAAAGACTGCAAATAACTTCAGGTGCATCAATGGAGACCTGGTTAAATAAATGATGACGCAGTCATGCACCAGAAATATAGACACTTGTAAAAGCAAAATGAGGTAGGATTTTAAGAATTGATATGAGGAGACCTCCAAAATAAAATGGTAATGTGAAGCATAGTAAAGTATGTTTCCTTGGAATATAAAAAGAAGAGAACTTCAGTGGAAAAATGTCAAATTAAGTCTGCTCGTTATACTTTTGGCAGAGGAGTAAAGTTGTGGATCCACTCTGGAAAATAAAAAAAAGAAGAGAAAATAATATATATTATGGTCTTAATTATGCATAAAGCATAAAGCATGACATTTATGGAAATATTAATAAGAAATTAATAACAATAGGATTTCTTCTATTGACACATTTATTTTTGCAAGTAGATTGTTCATGCTTATGATTTTTTTTTTTTTCGTACCAGGGATTGAACTCAGGACTCTGCACTTGCCAGGCAAGTGCTTATTCTATTGAGCTATCTCCTGGGTCCATGTTTATAATTTTTGTATGTGGTAATGTTTGAACCAAGAGAGTGAACTACTATTTAAAAATACATACAAAATAGGTTTTAATAGCAAGGTTCAACTCCTCAGGGGCCTTTCATGACAAACTTCTGTTACAGTCTCCCTCACTTGCTGGAGTTTTCTGACTCATACCAACTTGATATCTCTTAATCATTTCCTTGGGGATTCTCTTGCACACAAATATGAAAGCTTCCTGAGGACAGGCACACTGCTAATTTCAGTATTACATTTCCCGTGTCTAGAACAGATGTCTAGACAGATGTCTTTCATGGTTTGGGGCTTTTGCAAGGGGAACACTACAATACAGGACACATTTTATAAGATTATTCTATAATCACCCAAATTATCATACACAATGAATACAGGAAGTCAGTGCACACACTAAAGGCCAAAGAATCCAGCTGAACGCCTGGCTCCTAAATGTTCTATAGAAGTCCAGCTAAAGACCTAGAGCCCAGAACAATGCCTCCCACAAGTACAACTGGAGGTCTAGAGCCCATGACAATGTCTCATGCAGGCCCGCTTCATGACTCTGAGCTGGAAAGGCCCAAAGGTCAATGGTGGAAGCTAGAAAGTCTATGCCAGCAGGATGAAGGGTCTGCGTCGGCAGGCTGAGATCTGCACTGGAGCCAGGAAGCTATGCTCATGGTAAGAGCCAGAGCTCCCCCCAGAGAGGGGGAGCTTAGCAACAGTGAGGCCCCAAGCTCCTCCAACAATGAGGAAAGCCAAGTTCCCATCAGGAAAGCCAACAGGACAA
>NW_004524577.1:35171756-35173473 GCF_000260255.1 Octodon degus | reverse complement strand
GGCTATGTTAAATACAGACATATATTGAATTTTTGTTTTCTCTTCTTTTGCACGAAAGGCAGCATACTTCCTAGTTGCTGTGGCATTTGCACCAGGCTCCTTGGCGAATCACCTGGAGATTGGGCAGAGACAGAAGGGCCTGGAGGGAGGTGGGGACTTTGTCCTTCGCTGAGTCATTTATTTGTACTGCCGGTGAGGAAGCACCATAAGAGGAGCAACTCGAAAGCCCAGTTCTGCGGTCTTGGAAGTCTAGCAGGAAGGCTTTGCCAAGTCCAGGGCCTCTGACTTCAAGACAGGGCCTCGGTGTCGTGTCCTCCCGAAGAGAACGCGGTGCTCTCACGGGGCAAAGAGTACAAGAGCAGAGCGTGGCAGGCACCTCTCCCGAGGGCCACGAGAAAGGCTCCTCCTGGCTTCACTGTCCTCTTGGGCTTCACCTTTCAAAGGCATGTCATAGGCTAGCAAGATTCAACACCTGGATTTGGGACTGGACACACTCACTCCACAGCACACATTTTCCTTTACAAGTTCAGGCCAGACCTTGTGGGCGCTGTCGCTGAGCTCCACCTCAGGCTGGTGGGACTGGGAGAAACACTTTTCCCCCCAAATGTATGCATTTTATCATCGTGCTCACAAAGAGTGAAAATGTTCAGTTAGAGGTGAGCACACCTGCCTTAGTTACTCTTCTCTCCTTGGTGGGACAAATACCCGACACTCAAGCTTAGGGAAGGAAAGGTTTATTTAGCTCACAGTTACTGGAGGTTTCATAGTTTAAAGCAGCCTGGATTACATAGCACAACCTTGAGCCACTGCCGTCCCACGCTACAGGGTCTGGAGGAAAGACTGGGGCACCGCGGTGTCCAGGATGACCCTCTCCACATCTCTGCAAAAGCACAGGCTGGCCAGTTTAATGGTTCACGCCTCCCTGGCCCCGCCTCTCTGGCCCCACCCTGGTCCTCTGGCCCCGCCCCTCAAGTCCCGCCCTGGTCCTCTGGCCCTGCCTTTCAAGCCCACACGCTGCTCTTCCAGCTGCGTCTGCCCCATGACCAACATGAGGCTTTGGGTGAACAGCTAGAGGCAAACCATAACAGCTCCCAATAAAACATTAGTTTGTAAAGATCAAAAAGTGATTAATAGGTTTCTGAATTATCCACCAACAGTGACAACTGGATTTATGAGAATGAGTTCTGTAGGAGAGAAAAATATAAAATAACAAGTAATTAATTATGCAGAAAAATCAAACAAAGACCTATAAGCCCCTGAAGATGTTCACACCATCAGTTCTAAGTCAATCAGTTTCCAGATATCCAGCTTTTACACATTCTTTCCTAAAACTGATCTGCCATAAGACACTCAATCTATCCACTTTCCTTTCCCAATTTCTCTTCCACAAAAATCTTTTTTCATTGTACAAAGTGAGGCATACCTTTCTGTAGGGAACTGCGTGTAGCCGTGCCCTAGGATGGCGCCGGTTTCCGCCTTCCACCCTCTCAAGGGGTGAGCACTCCTAGTAATAAACAACTCCATATAACGCCAAGGCTTGGGCTAATGCATTGCTTCCGCATACCTGGACCAATGGACAGTACATACGTGGCACCCCATGATTGGAAGCCCTGGGACTTATAAGCTAAGAGCAGGGGCCTCAGGGAGAGAGAAGGGAAATGTAACAGGGCAATAAAGAGCTGCGCAGAAAACCAACCAGTGGTCGCGTCGTTCTTGC
>NW_004524577.1:35163704-35170178 GCF_000260255.1 Octodon degus | reverse complement strand
CCATTGGTCCAGGTATGCAGAAGCAATGCATTAGCCCAAGCCTTGGCCATATATGGAGTTGTTTACTCCAGGAGCGCTCACCCCTTGAGGGGGTGGAAGGCGGAAACCGGCGCCATCCTAGGGTGCGGCTACACGCAGCTCCCTACACCTTTCATCCATCCACTTATCCATTCACCTAGCCATTCATTGTTTCAATCCACCTGTCCAACTAGCCAAGCAACTCCCCACCTACCCATTGGCCCTTTCTTTCCACCTGTCCACCTATCATCCCCCACATGCATAGAATTTGACTCCAGTACATTTCTACCCGCTACAATATAAGCCCCTGAAGCCCCAAAACCAAAGGAAAATTTGAAGCTTCAGAGCTTCTCTAAGAAGTATTTTAGAACATGTGCCTTATTTCCTCTAACTGAAAAACCCAGGACAAGGTCTCCTGATTCATCCTTTCTTTTTTTACCCTAATATTTAGACTTTAGGAATATGGTAAATGTCACAGACATTATACGTTTTCTTGAGATGTATCATAGTCAAATTTTCTGATTAGTTTGATGGTAGATACTGTATCAGTTAAATTATGTAGTGGCAGTTCTTCATAAACGGAAGGTAAACTTCACATCTTTATAAAAATTCACTTATGTATATACAATATGCATCATATCAGATATCATATTCTTTTTAACACTTTAATCTTTCTTAAAACTTTACATATCTACTTAAATGTGTATGAATAGTACATAATTTAAAAATTTATTTTATCAGGGGGTCTGGGAAACAAAGCATTTTAGGGCCTGAAGATGGTTCAGTGGAATAAGCACTTCCCTGACACATGCACAGGCCTGAGTTCACTCCCGGGTTCCACAAAAAAAAAAAAAAAAAAAAAAATTAAATACTGTGATTTAAAGACCAAAAGAGGCAAAGCATGGTGGGCCCCATGCCAGGTGCTGTCACAGCTGAAGATTACTTTGGAAATACCGCCAAGTGGGGCGAGGAGGCTGACGGCGGCCAGCAGCAGGAAGATGATTCTGGAGAAGGAGAAGATGATGCAGAGGTGCTGCAGTTTTCTGCCCAGGACTATATCATGAAGCCCTCCATCTTCAACACTTTGAAGAGGTATTTTCAGGAGGAGAGTCTCCGCAGAGCATCATCTATCTCTTATCCAAGAACTACACTGCCATGGCCCAGACTGTGAACCTGCTGGCCGAGTGGCTCATTCACACAGGTGTTGAGTCTGTGCAGACTCAGAAAACCATGAAAAATCACTTGAAGAGCTTATTGACCAAGCATTTTGACTCTTGAAAAGTGAATTTTATCTTTACTGAAGAGGGAGAGACCCCAGCTTGGCTTGAACAAATGATTGCGCACACCACATGGAGAGATCTCTTTTACAAACTGACTGAAGCTCATCCAGACTGTTTGATGTTTAACTTTACTGTTAAGCTGGTTTCGGATGCAGGTTACCAAGGGCAGATCCACTGCCTTCAGCAGCTGGAAGTGTTCCCTAGGGTGCTTCAAACCTCCCTAGTCACCATCTTGGACGGAAGAGAAGAAAATCTTGAAAACAATCTTCCTGAGTTTGCCAAGATGGTGTGCCATGGGGGGCACTTGTACCCATTTGCCCAAGCTGTTATGTCGGTGCTGACACAGGAGGAGCAGGGTGGTGGCTCCGCAGTACACAGGGTGGCATTGCAGGGGCAGCGTTTCACCCAGGCGAAAGGCCATGATACCAGTCAGATCACATTGGCCTTGGGCACAGCTGCTTCCTACCCCTGTGCCTGCCAGGCCCTTGGGGCCATGCTGTCTAAAGCAGCCCTGAACCCCACAGACATCACAGTCGTGTTCAAGAAGTTCACAAGCATGGATCCCCCCTCCCATTGAACTCATCTGTGTTCCTGCCTTCCTGGACCTGTTCACGCAGTCACTCTTCAAGCCTGGTGCCTGGATCAATCAGGGCCACAAGCACAAATACATCCACATCTTAGCCTATGCAGCAAGTGTAGCTGGGACCTGGAAGAAGAATAAGCAGGTACGCATCAATAAAGATGAGCTGAAGTCAACCTCGAAGACTGTAGAGATGGTTCACAATTTGTGTTGCAATAAGAAGAAGGGCACCTCTGAACTTGTGGCAGAACTGAGCACACTCTCTCAATGTATTAGGTTTCCAGTGGCAGCCATGGGTGTGCTGAAATAGGGGGATCGGACCATGTCAGAACCAAGCTACTTCCAGCTGCAGACTGACCATGCTCCAGTGCACCTGGCATTGGTAGAAGAGATCAGCACCTGCGACCAGCTCCTGCACCCCCAGGTTCCTCAGCTGCTCATTAAGCTCTTTGAGACTGGGCACTCCCAGCTCAGTAATGGAGCAGCCTGAGTTGAAGAAGACCCTGCTGGACGAGATGGTTCACCTGCTGAGTTGAGGTTACATACTTCCTGTTGTCAGTGACATCCTAAAGTGTCTGGAGAAGCTGGACATTGATATTTCACTCATTCACTATTACATCACTGAGGTGCTGGAGGTCATTGCTTCTCCGTACACCTCTGAGTTTGTGCAGCTCTTCCTACCCATCTTGGAAAACAACAGCATTGCGGATACCATCAAAAACAGAGCGTGAACATGGCCCTGTGACAGAATTCATCTCTCACTGCAAGTCTAACTTCATCATGGTGAACTGAAGCAGAGCCTTCTGGAGCCTGGCTGGAGGACCCTGCCCAGCAGCTGCCATTTGAAGAGGCTCAGTCAGCATCTTGGACATGAGGTCTGGTGGGAGAGGGTGGAAACTTTTTTATTAAGAGGAAAATGTTGGCACTGTGAGAACCTGCTGTTAAGGCTGTGCCCTGCTCTTTGTTGTCAACCCAGTACTGTTCCTAAATCCTGTGTGCAGTGTTCCTCTCTCTCAGTACAGGATCTAGGCTCATACTAGCTCTTGGGATGAGTCCACTGTGAGGCCAGGGATGGTAGGAATTCAGGGTGACACTTGGTGAACTATTTTCAAAGTAGACTTAAGTTTCCTCAGAAGGACCAAATTTGGTTGGTTGATTTTGGGGGTTGGGTGTGTGGGTGTGTAATTATTTGAATTTGTTAATATAAAATAAATCTTTAAAAAGCCAAAATAAATAAATTAATAAAGACCAAAAGAACCAGAAAAGGAACAGGAAATGTCAGAGGCATTGAGGGAAGCAGAAGAGAAGGCCAAGAAGTAATGCACCCAAATTTCAGAGAGGCCAAGGAAAATAATTATCAGCAATCTCTGTGTGCATGCAGCTTTGTACTTGGAAGAGAATCATTGGCCTTTACATTCTTGAAAAAGCTGGGCTTTAACGGTGAGGGAAATAGAATACTATCGGAAATACTGTATGGCAAGGTCGATGGGGCTGAAGTTGCTGGTAACGGAAGAACAATTTAAGATGCTGGGAAGTGGAGCCCATTGGAAGCCCCATGATGAATGGGCCTGGAGATGGGGTGGAATTCAGCTTTGGGATGAAGCAGACGGCTCTTTTCTGAACCTCGCTGGATGAGAAGAGACCAGTGGAAAAAGCTGCGAAGAATGAGGTTTATAGAGTGTCCTTGTCAGGTGAGGATCTTCTCAGTAATGTGCAGAGGGAAAGCATGGCTGAGGGCCATCATGTGGGTGGGGAGGAGACCAGGTGGGAGGACCACTGAGAGGCCAGTGGCAAGAAATCCATAACTGAGCTCTGGAAAGGAGGCCTGCCTTGGCATCAGTGCCAGTCTAGCTTTCTTTTGAGCTTCTTAAGTGAAATTTTATCGATATTGTTTCCCTTTTAAGTTTCCTGTTTTTAAATCCCCTCTAGTGAATAGGGAGTAAAGATACTGAAAGGATCCAAAAAACTAGAACATCAAGGAAGATGCAGCTAAACAACGTGGTCAGTAAGCTATCTTGGGACCGCAATGTCACGACAGCGTTGTGGCACTGACGCTGAATAACTCTGCATTGTTGGTCCGTGGCGGCAAATCATACTTTCAAACTAAAAAGTAGACTCACACTCGGCCAGAGAGGAGTAAGTCCGTTAGCATGACCTGACACTCAGCCTCAGGAAGACCGTGCTTCTCCTGAGGCTGGTGGCTTGTAACGCTCCACAGCACCGAAGGCAGTTGTAACAGAGACAGTAACTACGAAGCGAGGGCACAAGAGTCCCATTTCAGAAAAGGCGACATGGCTGCACAAGATTGTCAGCCAGCAGAGGGCAGCCTTTGCAAGATTATATAGTGACAGGACTTTGGTTCCTGAAGCCCAGGGCATTTTTAGTGCAGTAATTTTCCCACACTGTAAGTAATAACAGTGCAGGTGTCAAAGAGGAGCAAAGCTGGATACAGATAAAGAGATAAGAGAGGTTTGAAATAGCAATAAAGCACTGCATTCGAGAAGACTTCCAGAAGCCCAAGTCTTTCCCGGACAGGCCTGTTAAGGGAGACTGTCCCCTTTCTGAGTCTGTGACCTGTTAGGACTTATGTTCCTCCATAAGCCTCTGGCCCATGGGGAGCAGAGATCAGAGGGCTCTGGCTAGAGTTTGGTCAAGGAGGGAGTTTTGTTTCAGGTTAGGTTATTAATGCTAGTTTTATTGATTAAAAAAGTTCTACTAACTCTTTCTATCAATAGGACCCTATTGTTGCTTCTTGGTGGCTTAGATTCTATCACTCTACTTGGGAGCTGCCTTAGAACCTCAGCAGAGATTGGGAGACAAATAAAGAGCTGGCTATCTTTGTCTTGAAGTAACTGTCTTGAAACAACCCTCTTGAGCTCTTGTAGCCACCTGTGTCTCTCCTGTGCCACATCCATTCCTCTGCTTCTAGTCAAAACTGTCCATTAGCAGCCAACTCAGGCACTCTGGAGGAAGAGAAGGGTCAGCTCACCCAGTTTCGTGGTGAGCAGGAAGCCATTTCTGACCGGCCAACCTCATTCATGGGTAGCACCCACATGGCCTCACCCAAGCTTTGGCTTGAAACTTGCCTCGGGCTGATGGTCATCCTGGGTCTGTGGTGCTGCAGAGGGGACAAGCACTCTTGCTGTGCTGCCGGGGGTCACCAGCTTGAGCCTGGAGTATAGGGGATCCTTATTTGGAGCTGTCCTGCAGAGCAAAGCAGGAAAGGGAGCCACATATGAGTCCTGAAGACATTTGCCAAACCCTGGATCTGGTCACAAAATATTTATTTGATATTGATTTATTATGAAATGTTTTAGATACACATTAAGAGTACTAGTTAGTTAGTGTTACTGAGCACTAGTGTTACACTCTAGTCTTACTGAGCACCCAGGTATCTGCTGAATAGTTACAGAAATAAAAGATAACAGCATAAGTCTGTGGGCTCTCTGATTATGTGGCTTCCTTTGTGGAATCTCAATCAATCTCTCTCTCTCTCTCTCTCTCTCTCTCTCTCTCAATGTACTTAGTACAGGATCTGCAGGGTCTCACTACACAGATCAGACTTGTAGCGATCCTCCTGTTTTCAGCCTCCCAAGTGCTGGGATTACAGGCATGCGCCACCATACACAGTCACCATCCATGTCTCAGCATGCCCTGGGGGTGGGGCTAGCACAGCATACCAGGGATTAAACCCCGGACCCTGCACTTGCCTAAGCTATAGCTTTAATCTGCGGAGCTATCTGGCTGGCCCCCATGAAACTATTTCTTGAAACAAGAATTTAAGTGGAATCTACACATATCCAATGAAGCTGTCCTAAGACGGCACAAAGCACAGTGTAAAAATAAGTGATTAAAACTAAACAGAAGCGAGTCCTAGCCCAGGCCTGGTGAGTGTGTGGGAGAGCTTCCGGCTACCCTGCACCAGTGGGACCTATTACTGGTCCCAGCCCAGGTGCAGCATGGGTGAGACCCTCCTCCACCCCCTTGGGGCGCCCCCCACCACTCCTCAGCACCTCTCCCACCCCGCCCACTGAGTAGGAATTTCTGCCCCATTCCGGGAACCCCCAGACCCAGTCCTAGCACAGGCCCGGTGAGTGTGTGGGAGAGCTTCCTGCTACACTGCGCGGGCGGGACGTATTACAGGTCCCAGCCCAGGCGCAGCGAGGGTGAGACCCTCTTCCACCCCCTTGAGATGCCCGCCACCACTCCGCAGCACCCCCCCAAACCCAATCGGCCAGTAGAAATTTCTGCCACGTTCTGGGATCCCCCAGACCCAGTCCTAGCCCAAGCTCTATCTGCACCTGAACTTTAGTACATGCTAAGTTTATAACTACAACGAAGATTTACAACAAAGGTCAGAAGATAGTGATACACAAAATGAAGAGAAGGAACAAAATGCAACCTCAGAACCCAAGCCCACCCATAACAAGTGCAGAGGACACTAGCTTGGCTCAAATGCATGAATTAATAGTGTTGATAGTAAATAAGCAACAGCAGAAAGTTATAGAGGAACACAGAGTGCAATTCTTTTCTGAAATAAAAAAAGAACTCTTAGAACTCATAGCATCTGAAGTAAAGAAGCAACTACAGAAACAT
>NW_004524577.1:35148014-35158249 GCF_000260255.1 Octodon degus | reverse complement strand
AGAGCACATTGGCCAAGCAATGGCCGTGATTCATCCACATGGCTGACACTGACAAAGGTTCTACAATCTGAGGTACAGGATCTCAGGATAAATCTTTTTTTTTAATTTTTATTTATTTGTTTAATTATTTATTTATTTTGTGTGTGTGTGGCCAGCTCAGCCCACCATGGGGGGGCGGCTGGCTGGCATGTGGTGCTGGGGGATTGAACCGCTGTCCCTATGCTTGGCTTGGCTCAGATCGTTCTAAGTAGGTGCTTTAGACCACTGAGCCATCTCACCAGCCCTCAGGATAAATCTTGAGGGGATTTCACTGACCTTATCAGACCCAAAAGCTACAACTCTTATTGCATAGGTCCTGCTTTACCTTGGTCTTATCCATCCAGCAGAAAAGTATATAAATGAAATATAAGAAGTAAAGCCATGCTGTTATGTTGAGCTGTAGGGGACTCAGGTCAACAATTTCTGACATTGCCAGTCCAGCAGAAGACCCAGTACTATTACAGGCTACTGGACTCTTTTGGAATATTTTGCTGAATTTACATACCTATAATATTCAAATAACAGAATTTAACAAAAAAAAGTGTATACAGATGAATATCTATTTTGTATTTGTGTATTCAAAGTGGTTAGGATAGGTATATAGTTACATTCTCTTAATGAATAAAGTGATTTGTTCTAATGGTGTTTGTAAATAGGATATCATGTCCGCATCTTGTACAGAAATTAACCACTAGGAAGAATGTATGCAGTGTGTTAATTATTGAAACTGTCCTACAAATTTGGTTTCAAACTGTCTCATTGCTCTTTTTCAATAAAATCATGGGGAAAATAACTAAACAGAAGCATGAGCTATCAGTCAGAGTTTTAGTTACAAATAGTAGATTATATTCACTGTGGTTTTATGCATGTTTTAAGCCTAAAGAAGATGAGCATGTTCCTGATACTTAACTTCCCTCATTATCTTGATGATGTGCTGTGTGGATCAGCCAAAGCCCTTTCCATCCCGCAGCTAGATTATTTTTGATCCACCCCTAAAGGCTATACTTTGAAGATCAGCATACCGCCGCTTCCAACATGACCCATAATTATAACCATGTTACCATACTCCAGCCCCATCTTGAGCAGGCAGGTCCCTGACTGTGAACCGTACAGAGGATTTTTACTCCTGAGATTCATGATATTGCCACTCAGATTCTCCTTCTTGTATCTCCTCCACTACTACTTACTGAACTCCTTTATGCTTTGTTAAAATCCAGTCAAGAAGAGTCTGGGACATACAATGGTAGAGTGCTTGCCTAGCACACATGAGGCCCTGGGTTCAATCCCCAGCAATGAAAACAAAAACAAAACAACAGAACAAGGCCTGAGCTCTGCTCCAGCCCATCAAATTTACCACCCATCTCTCATAGGGCTACTGTCTTCAGCTCCGCTAAATTTCTATAATAAGGAATTCAACACTATATCTGTTCCCCTTAGTCTTATTCTCAACTTGACTGGACTCAGAGAGGTCTAAAGAGGAGCCTGGGCTGCCAGGGCCCTAACTCACCAGTACACTAACCCACTGATAGATTCCTAGCTGAACAGCCTATGCAGAGTGGGCCCTTTTGTTGTTGGGGATTGAACACAGGGCCTCGCGTGATGCCTGGAGGAAGTGCATCACTGACACTAGGGACTATATGGCAGCTGTGGCTGTCACTCCAACCCCCTCTGCCTCCTGGCTGCCATGACTGGCACAGCATTTCTCCACCACACGCTTCTGTGATGCCCCTGCCCTGGAGCCAGCAGATGATGAGCTGAGACGCAGGAAACTTTGAACTGAAGTAAACCTTTTCTTCTTTAAGTTGTGCTTAACAGATACTTGGTCTCAGTGAAAAAAATAACATATTATCCTTTCATAAAATAGATTTTAATCTGGGGCTTCACACTGGAATTTGTATACATAGAAAAAAGATGGTAGACAGGCCAAAAGCATAGACTCTGGGCTCAGATCTCATGGTCGGAGTTGGGATTCATGTCTGACCTTGAGCAGGTAGTTTGGCCTGTTCACACCACAGTCTCCTATTCCCAAGTGAATGAACACTACCTGTTCCTCCCCTTGCTGTAGGAAATAAAAGAGTAAAACCACTTAAAGGGTTTAGCAAATGTTGGGCACATCCTTAAGTGCTTAATGCGTGTGGATTATCCATACAGTTTCAGCCAGTATGCAAACCATGGGGTTTATTTTAGGACTACGCATCCCTCTGATGACCCTGGAGGACTTTTCAGATTATTTGTTCCTTTTTGCAACATTTTCACTTTCAAGTTCCCTTTCTACAGTGCAGAAAACTGGCGTTGCTGAGTGGTTACTCAAGATCATACTGCACAGAGTAGCAAAGTATTAGTGCAAGAGAGGCCCGAGTACTCAATCCTGGCTTTCTGGATATCTCACACACACATAAGGAACTATTTTAAAAGTCCAAATGTTTACCCACAGAGATTTTGCTTTAATTTTTTGTAGCCAGTTTTCAAAGTTCCTCAAGAGATTCTAATGAACAAAGAGAGTTAAAATTCATTGACTCACCCATTAAATTCCATCTAACAGGCAAAACCTTTGAGGCACTTCATGACTGAATGTCTAGGCCCAGATGGTTAGTGTCAGAGCTGGGCCTTGACCATGAGGACAACAAGGAGACAGTCTTAATGCTCTGATATTTTCACAAATAAGTTAACAAATTAAATTGATAAAAGAACCACATTATAATGAGAATTTGTCTGTTAAGAGAAAAAAATATGATTTGTCAGATCTATATCATTACAGCTAAGAAGGAAGCATGAACCCCATATGTCCCATAATGATGACATCACATTCTGGGTCAAGGTTCACCAACATGGCATCTTCTAATGACTGTGCTTCCAAAGTCCTGTTTCCCACAGTGGGAGAAAAGAAATGTTACTAGAACTTTTGTAAATAGGTCCTGGCCTCAATCATGTTAGTATTTGTTTTGATGTTTCACTTTCTATAGTTCTTTGTGGGAACTGAGTTACATAGGGCACCCTCCCATTTTGTTCAGAGAGGTCAAAATGAATGGCTTTCTGCCTTCCTGGATTTCTCACTCCTCATCAGTATACAAAGGAGGTCATGTACTGCCGTAAGGTAAAGGACTCAGAGTGATGTTTTCCTTTGGTAAACCAGCCTAAAACCAGGTTTGAAATGGTATTAGCCATTGATGGTGTTCACAGGAGAAGTAGCCCGGATGGTTTCTGGGAAGCCAGTCATGTTCCAACCTCACCTGACTCTCGTGTGCAGTTTCCAAGTAAGAGTGGTTATTTCTGAAATTCTCATATGCTGTAGTGTGCCTCTCAACATTTACTGAAGAAGTCAGCAGAATTAAATAACTATTTGTGGTCTGCTAGCAATCCTAGTTCATAGACCCCTCTCTCTCAAATGAACTTAAAAATATGTGGACATTTTCTACAGATTCTCTGATATGTGAACAGTATGTACAGAAAGAGAGGAGCAGTATCAGCTGTAAGAGCACTAAAATATGCAACCTTCAACACTATTCACAAGAAGTAAGATAGTTGTTTTTTTAATTATCATTGACTTTATTTCTTCTCCTATGGTATTACCAGAAATATCATCAAACTGTTTCTTAAGTATACCACCTATCATCAGTTACATTATATTGTCCTGAATGAAGAATACTTGGTTTCTGTAACAGTCTTATGGTATTTTGGACCATGTTCTAATAACAAATTTGGGTTTTTCGAATGATGACATAAATTCACAATAAGATAAAGCCCAAATACAGACCGAATCTAATACAACTGCCAAAAAATGAATGGTAGAGTTCAAAGAAAACCATTTTTAGCATGAAATCATTTTAGCAGTGAATATCTAGTAATATAGAGGGGGGTTTTGTACTGACTGGTTACTCAGTATATTCAGTGTTTCTTTTCATCTGAGGGAGAAAAAGAGGAAAGACAGGGGAGAAAGCAGGCGTGGTTCAACAGCAGTTAAAGTAAGCCTCATTTCACGCTATCTGATCTGCACAGAAGTTAGGAAAGGCCCATAATGAAGAAACGAGTCAGATAAAAAGGAAGTACAGATCAAACACAGAACCTGGCTTCAAACGTCTTCTCAATTTGAAGCTCAGCATTTGAACTTTGTAGAATTTGAAGGAACTTCAGTGATCACGACATCTAGGGTTATCTTGTAGTGAAGAAATCAACATTGTCTTACTCAACAGGTGTGTTTCTTATCAAAATTTGGTTAAAGTTAAAGTGCTTTATACCTATGTTTTTTAGGCTGCCCATGACTTTTTGAGACCCTGCTGTCTCTTGAGTAGGTCAAGGCATGCCAATGAGAGTCCACGTTTGTGATCACAGAGAAGCAATAGGTGCTGCTTTGGCAAGACTGAAGCTGAGGATGATGTGATCTTGTTTTCTACTACTCTCCTGAGCTCCAGGCTCAGAAAACTCCAAATAAAACTAGAATCAGTTAGTTCAGAGTCTGCCTACAGTGTTGGTATTTCTCCACACAGACTAGTAGATCAGCTTGCCAAAGTTGATAGTCTGAATAAATTTAAAAAATCTAATTACCTAATTTTTCTTATTCTATCTTATTGCTCATTTGTAAATGTGTCTTTTAATGAGATGAAATTCCTGGCATGTGGCATATACTTGTCATCCCAGCACGCTATGAAGCTGAGCTAGGAAGACTACAAGTTCAACTTGCAACTCAGTGACTTCCTGTGATCCTGTCTCAAGAACTGTTTTAAAAATTTAAAATTTAAAGGACCAGGGATGTAGTTCTATGTGAAGGCCATGAGTTCAATCCCTAGTATATAAAACTACATAAAATCCACAGATATTAAATATACAACTTAATGGATTGCTATATAAAGATTTACCTAACAATTATTACAAAAATCAGTGTACAGAATATCTCTAGCATCTGAGAAGGCTCACTCACGAGTGTCTAAGTTTATATCTATCTCATCTGTTCTGACTTCTACCATCATATATCCACTATGTAAAATTTTGATCACAAAGAAATGGAAGCACAAATTGGGCGTGGTTGTACACGCCTGTAATTCCAGCACTCAGTAGGTGGAGACAGGTGGATTGTTGAGAATTCAAGACCAGCCTGGGGAACAAAGTGAGGTCAAGGCCAACCTGACTACACAGCAAGACCCTGTGTCAAAAGAAATGACAGAAATGGCACTGATTTCTGTTGAGCCTATGCTAGACATGGAGCTGGAATTCTCGGAACTTTTACTTTGTTTTCCTTTCAGAGTCCTCTTTAGAAACTAACATTTCTAAGTTGCTAAATGAGCCATAAATAGTGTGAACCATTTCAGGTCTCCTAAGTACTCTGGGTGGAATATTTAATGCCTCAAAGTCATCCACTGATAGATTAATACTTTTTGTAGTTCACTCTATAGCTCTCCTGATAGACTTCTTCGGTCAATGCAAGCAAAAAAGAAAGATTGACTTAAGAAAAGATTTGTATTTCTTCCTCTGAGAAGTGTGTATTCATCTCAGATGCCAATTTTTGGATTGGGGTTTTGAATTTTGGGGGCCTGATTTTTTTTTTTTTTTAGTTCTTTATATATTCTAGACAGAAGTCCTTTGAGTGACTGTTGGTTAGGAATTTTTCCCAATTTGTGAGCCATCTTTTCACTCTGTTGGTGATTTATTTTGATGTCAGAAACTTCTCAATAAGATGAGACCCCAGTTATTGATTCTTTGAAGTATTTCTCATGCGGCTTGATTTTTGTTCACGAACTCTCTGCCTACCCTTATGTCTTCAAGGTTTCCACCTACTTCCTCTTCCAGTAGATTTAGTGTTTTTGTTTTAATGTTTAATTTTTTAATCCATTTACATTCTCTTTAAAATAAATTTTAAAAAATAAAAAGAACAAGGAAAAATGTCAAGTTTATTGAAAGGAACAGCTAATGTTTAACTGTTTGATCAATCTTATATGCCTATATCTGGTAATAATATAGGCATATAAATTTGACGATAACAATATGTAATGCAAGGATGATTGTTCATAATATAACAATCATTGTTCATTTCCTATTCTTGTTTTGAAATTCTGTATCATTTGTATTGTTTTATGTTGCTTTGTTTTTGTCTTTGTTCTTGTTATTTGTTTTTGTTTTTTTCTTCTTTCAAATACATTGTTTTTTAAAGTTTGACTTTTTAAAAAACTCAGAATCGAACTCAGAGTCTTTACAATGACCAACATCTCTAGCCCTTTTTATTTATGTTTTACATTTTGAACGAGGGTCTCACTAGGTCACTAAGAGCCTCCAGAGTGAGCTTAAACTTCCCATCCTCCTACCTCAGCATCCTAGAGTGCTGAGATTGTGAACATGCGTCCCTAAAACACTGACTCCAGAAGGGACAGCTAAGGAATTTTCCTTATCTATTTATCATGGACACAGTGTTAGGGTATAGAAAAGAAGTACTGGTCTGAATCATGAGTTTGGGGGTTTGCACCCAGTCTAGGCAAGATAGGTTCATACTTTCCAGATTGGAATTTATGGTGTAAATCACAGCATCTAGTGAAATCTCACCTGGTGGATTCATTTGCATCAAGGATTCCTAAACCTGACTACAAGTAAAAATTATCATAAGGAGATTTTAATGTTTGTTTTTGTTACAAACTAGTACTTTAAATTAATTTATTTTTTATTTATTATTGATTTATTTTGGTTACAGGGTCTCACTACACAATTTCAGTGGCCAGCACAGCATGTTTGGGGTTTTAGGTCCAGCACAGCATGTGGTGTGAGGGATCGAACCTGGGCCTTTGTGCTTGCCAAGAAGATGCTTAGACTGCTGAGCTACCTCCCCAGCCCCCAAACCAGTACTTTCAATAGAGAAAATATAGTAGTTCAAGAAGGGTATAAAATAATAAATAACTCCTTATAGTCTGTGAAATACATCATTCTTCTACCCAGAAATTCCTTGGTATTGCTCTTAACATTTTAAATAGATACCTGGGCCTTATTCCAGACTTAATAAAGCAAAATCTCTAAGATCCTAGGATATACATTTTTTAAAAACTTCATAAAAGTTGTGTTAGTCATGGTTTTTTTTTTTGACAAAATACCTGACATAGGCAAATTAAATGAGGAGAAGATTATTTTGGTTCACAGTTTCAGAGAGGTTAGTCTTTGGCTGATTAGCTCCAAGGCAAAAAGAGCATTGTAGAGAAAAACCTGCTCAAGACATGGCTCCCAGAAAGCAGAAAGAGAGGAAAGAAATCTGGGGCAAGAGGCCATTCTTGCAGGTCCCAATCCCAGGGAACCTCCCCATCCACACAGACCCCACCTCCCAGCAGCACAGCCAGCTACAAACGTATCAATGGATTAAGCCACTGAGCAGTGTAGCACTCCACAACACAGCCACCTTCCAAAAGCCCTGTCTCTTAACACATGAGATTTTGGGGGGGGGCACTTTAAATAAAAAAGTGGTCATTTTTGATAGATTTTCAGATTTGGGCTTGAATCACCTCACTGAAAAATATCCGAGACCCCCCCACTCCGGTAAGATCTATCCTCCCAAAATTAGGTGACTTGAGTTGCCAGTTGCCACTTGGATTAACCTGTATGATAACCAAACTAACAGTGGTTTTATTTTTCTTTCTATTCATGTTATCTGTCTTCACCTTTGGCTGCTCCATTTCTTCACTTTATAATTTTCCTAAATTCTTCACCCCCATAGAAACTTGGCTAGTTTCAACGCAGTGACTCATTCAATAAAAGCTCTAGCTCTTTTTTAATCCCATAATCCAGTCAGTATTTTTTTTATCCAGTCAGTACTAAGGAATTTACCGGCTACTAAATATCATACCTGTCTTAGGTAACTGAAAGCTTTATGCTAAAATGTAGATTTTCCAGAAAACTCTTAACAAACATAATGGAGCGTCCCTTACAGTATATTTAGGAAAATTCCATTAATCTGGAAAACTTTCATATTGAATCCATTTACATAAACATTTGTTCATGCCAATCATCACTAATGTACCTCAGTTAAAGTGTTTCAAAAATCACATTGTCAAATATTTTTCACACAAGGTATGTCTCTAGACCCTTAGTTAATGTAGATGCCCTTATCAATTTGTAGGAGAGGAAGGCTCAATTGAATAAAGTATGCAATCAAATTAAACTATAAGACATCACCTTTTAAGCCCTTTACTAGCCAAATCATATAATCAGCCTCAGAAGAAAAAACACAAGAAAGAAACCTAAGTATAGTATTTGTGATTACAAAAGAACTAAAAGGAGAAAATAAAAATATACATTGTTAGACCAAAGATTAAGAAAGCATGCAATTCAAGGAATAATACCTCTGTCATGAAAATAATAATTATACATAGTTCTTTTTTGAAAATACACATTTTTTTTCTATAAACTTAAAGATGATATCTGTTACTTAAAAATATCTCTACTTAAGGGAATTGCCAGGCAGTGTTGTTCCAAATTATTTACCATGTAAAGGCTAAAATTGATTAAATTAAATTAAATTACTTCCCTTTGCACAAGAGCAGAGTCTGGATGGTAATCAATTGCCACAACTTCTAGAGCGGATCACATCATTTTATGTCAATATTATATTTGCGACATTACACGTAGGCTGTGCATAGAGGTAGGGGTGTGTGTGTGTGTGTGTGTGTGTGTGTGTGTGTGTGTATCTAATCTAGGGGTGGCTAATACTGCAGTTAGAGGAGCAGCAAGACTATAGAACACACCCATAGTGTTCATAGCATCAGAGCTTCATATCTTCTGCCACTCTGGGACCTTTTCCTAGAGCACTTCCGCCTGAGTAACTCCTTCCCACAGCCTGTCTCATTCTCACCTGTCCTGAGGCCCTGAGCTGAGTGCCTCTTCTCCCTGCCCTGGTTGTGCCTTTGGGTGTAACCATGCCTTTCCAACACTTATGCTTCGATCTGAGACGATCTGAGGTTTCGGCGGTCTCTTCTACTAGCCTTGAAGTGCTCCAAGGTGCTCCGCAACTCCTGCAAACTCGTAGATCAGCAGTGTCGATGCTAAATGTGTATTGATAATGTCCTTCTGATGTCACACTTGTATTCCAATCGTTAGATCCTCTTCTTTTAAACTGCCTTATACAGCACTAGTCCTGCAAAGCTGACAGTTCAGCACAATGCAAAATGCAATATTTTCATTAGTTTTCCCAATTCACTGGTTTATTTTGTCTATAATTTATCTAAATCAGCATTTTCCAGTTTGGTATTCTGAAGAGCAAGACTCTAAGACATAATAATAAAGAGGGTCTTCAGTTTAGCAGATAGCAAATACAGGGTTTATCATAGAGGTGCTTGGGACAAACTGTAGGCCACAGTGTGAATGATCATTTTATCTTGGTGTGTTTCCATTTCCCTGTTAATCAGGACTAATCATAGTGCTTCTTGGAGAGAGCTGCTGTCAGGCTTTCTTGAGTGTTTGACATATTTAGAATGTTTAACAGAATGCCTATTAAGTACTACAAAAATATGAACTCCTGTTATTCGATAAAGTGAACAGTTTTCTTTTTATTTGGCTATATTTTTGTTTTGCTTCCTATAGGACTGCTGAGGATCTTTAATGTTCTGATATAACTATCAATTTCCATGTAAGTGATAGTTCATAAATGTATCAGATGAAAGGCCTATTGGTATAACCTAAAGTAGTGTGTTTTAGAGTATGCTTTGAGGGTTGCAGAGATAGCTCAGTGATCTAAGTTGAGCCTGCCTAGGCAAGCAGAAGGAACTGGGTTTGATTCCCTAGTACCACATACTGTGCCGACCACCAAGACTGGGCATGGTGGTGCACACCTGTAATCCAAGAGCTATGGAGGTTGAAACAGGAGGATCACTAAGGGTCCACACTGTGTAGTGAGACCTTGTACCAAATACATTTTTAAAAATATATAATATGCTTTGAGAAACACATTTACTATATTTTAAGGAACATTAGCATTTTCTGAGCCAAAACATGAACATTGATTTGGCAGGTATAATACATAAGTTAGAAGAATTGGAACATAGTATTTGAAAATGAGGATTGCTCTAGAAATTAGAAACAAGCCAAATTTTAAAACCTCCAAGACCTCTTATTCCCTGTACTTGGAATTGAACTCAGGACTTCGCACACTTGCCAGGCAGCTGTTGTGCTGCTGAGTTACATCCTCAGCATGACCTATTTGGTAATGCACTTGAAAATCACTTTCTCAAAACAAA
>NW_004524577.1:35131500-35146154 GCF_000260255.1 Octodon degus | reverse complement strand
TAGAGTGGATTAGGAAGCAAAATCCAACAATATGCTGTACAAGACTTCATCTATCAATTGATTGGTTTATCTTTCCAGCTGGTAATTTCAATAGTTCTATGATTTGTGCCTCAGGAACACAATGGTTTTCATGAATCATAAATAATGTTTTGTCCTGGCTTTATGGCTTGTTGACTTAGAAATACATTTTCTGCAAGATTAGAATTCAGTATAGATGCTGCCAAAGTCCTTATCAATTTGAATGAGGGGAAATTTGAGAAATCATGTACTAAAATATGAAAAGATATTCTATACTATACATCTTAGTTTTGGAATATGTCTATAAAATAAGCATGCCAACATTGTTCTCAAATTATGGAATTATTTTAAAGAAAAAGTTACTTAAATCATATTCCCATTGTCCAATGATAAATTCTCTTCTAATTCTAGAGAAGTATATAAGAAAACTAAGAAATCCTATTGGTAAATATCACTTTTTGTATTATATTCTAGATAGTTCTTTAAAATAGGTATTTGATAGATCTTCCTTCGGCCTCTGATCTGCTTCTTGATTTTGATTTTTTTTCTCTTTTTTTTTTGTATTAATGTCTAGGTTTCGATTTTGGTTATGTAGTTTTCACTGTTTTTAATGTGAGCATATGTGCTCTTTTATTTATCATTCTTTTGTTTTCAACACTGCTGTGGTCTGAAATTTCACACTTCTTATTTGTTAAATCCTAAAGTCCTCTGAGTAGATTTCAGACCACTGTCTCGATCCTTCATTTTGTTTTTTAATTCAATGAGACTTTTTGATGTGTGTATATGTGACACACATGACAATCTTTACTGGTCTCTATGTTGTCAGTTGTGTGAAAGTTATGAACATAGCACATTTTTATTTTATAGAAAAATATAAAAAACAAAATAAAATAAAAAGAATAATGTGCACCTACTCTGAAGAAGTTTGACCTCTCCATGTCATCTACAATTTTCTGAAATTAGGCAATTTTTGTCAGGTTTCAGATTTTTCCTGCTTATGCTCATTAAAAATATTTCCTTCAAGTTAAAAAAATTTAAATTCTGGGAAAAATTGAAAAAAATCATATACACCCAAATTCAAAGCTCCAATCCAAAAATGCATATCTGAAATGAATACATACTACTCAGATGAAGACATAAAATGGTAAATAAGTACATTAAAATGTTCTATAGCATTGATAATTTGAGAAATGCAAATTAAAACAATACTGAGATTCCATCCCAACCCAAGAAAGAATGGCTCTCATCAAAAAATCAGTCAATTACAAGTTCTGGTCAGATTAGTATTAGAGGTTGCAGTTGACCCAGCTAATTCCCTCTGGGTATTTTACCAGAAGAATTAAAAGCATCATCCCACAGCAATATATGTGCACCAGTATTATAGCTGCTCAATTTGTAATAGCTGAATCTTAGAAATAACTCAAATGTCCATCAACCAAAGAATGGATAAAATGATGTGATATTTTTACACAATGAATTACTACTCAGCTATTAAAAACAATAAACTCAATTCTTTTATAGGTAAATGGATACAACTAGAGACCATCCTCAGAAGTGAAATAAACCAGCCTCACATGTATAAATGTCATACTGTCTCCCTAATGTAAGAAATTGAATAAAGTAAATAAGACCCAAAACACGCAATAGATTGAAAGGGGAAATAAATGGCTCAAAAGGAAAGAACAACTGGGATGGGGGAAGAAAAATACATATATGTATATACACAAAAGAGCTAAAGTATTATCTGACTAACTTCTATTAGTTTATTGAAAGGAATAGTTTGTGCTTATTTGATCAGTTTTACATGCCTATATCTTATAAACTGGGCAACTACTTTGAAGATAACAATGTACAACATAACAACCATTGCTAATTTCCTATTATCTCCTTTTGAGCTTCTGTAGGACGATTTTTACTTTTTTCCTTTCTCTGTAAAATAAAAAAATGAAGTGCAAATGAGATGATATTCATTCAGTCTAAACTGAGGGCTGAAAATACTGCTCAGAAAAACAATCTTTTTCTGATAAAACTGAAAAATTATTACTTATTAAAAATGAAGATCCAAACATCCTTATTTATTTATTTGTTTACTTTTTTATTTTAGGGAAGGGCCTACAGGGTGTTCAGGGTCTCACTACTAGATCGGACTCGTAGTGATCCACCTGTTTACTGCCTCCCAAGAGCTGGGATTACAGGCGTGCACCACCACGCCCAGTCTCAATTGCCTTCTCAGCACACCCCAGGGGTGGGGCCGGTAAGGCAGGCCTGGGCATCAAATCTCCAGGCCCTGCACCTGCTTGCAGGGGCTTTTATCCTCTGAGGTATTTGGCAGGCCCAAACATCCTTATTTAAAAAAAAAAAAAAAACAAACTCATGCTTTTATCTTAGTTATGGTGCATCTGATGAGAAGAACTTCCTCAATAGCCAGGAAATCTTGCAAGTAAACTATTCTGAAAGGGGGAGCCGAAGAAGGAAGTAACCAACCAAAGTGATAAAGAGGAACACATCTTAAACCTAAGCAGGGTTACTGCACAACCAAAAGAACAGAAGAGAACGCAGCACACTGACCTGGAGGTAGGCAAGAATCCGCTCAAAGGTATTTGGGAAACAAGACATGCTAAGAAACAAACGGAATTCCTAAGACTTGTGTCTTATGGAACACAGTTTTTAGAAAAATTTTCACAGAGGGAACAATTTATAAGCTGAAAGTGATGTTGATAGATAGATAGATAGATAGATAGATAGATAGATAGATAGATAGATAGATAGATTCATCTATGCTTAGGCTACTGTTGTGTCTACTTTGCTTCCCAATAGAAAAGCAGTAACTAACTTTAAAAATTCCATTTTATCAAAATTTGTTACTTTTTTAAGACAAATGAATAGCTGCATTTATGAGGTAACTGGTTAGACATGCTTTCTAAAAGGAGAACAGAATCTTCCAAATGGGGGAAAGTGAATCTCTTTTACATGTTAAGGTCTATTTGAAGGGTTTTGATTTAAAATACATTTTCCATAGGTCTATGTTTGCATATTACAGGGTTTTCCTCATGAAGGTATTCTGAAGAGATGGAGAAGATACATTTCCTTTGCTCTGAGAAGTCTCCCCTTTTACCTCCACACACGGCTCATAGGCAAACAATTTTATTTTCAGGGATATACTGAAATGTCTTCTTTGCATAGAACAACATAGAGTACAAATAAATTCTCCTCTTAGAAATTGAAAGGGCAATTGATTTATTCTCTTAGCTCTAGCTCCCTAAGGACTAATAATTAACAATCCAAATGCCTACCCCCACTGATGTTCTAGATTGGTATCTTTTTAAAGACTCATTAATTCCTATCATTATTTTAAATTATTTAATAAGTGTATTTCAAATATTTTGGCAAGAAGTTCTGTAAACAAGTAATGATCACATAGAAGTGATTGGCTTATGCCGTAGACTGGTCTGCATGTGTTTTGGAAGTGAAATAAACCAGCCTCACATGTATCAATATCATATAAAAACATATTTTCAATCAAAGCCCTTCAAATACACCTTAACATATAAATGAGTTTCACTTTGCCCCACTTGGAAGATTCTGGTGTTATCCTAGGAAGCACATCTAAGCACTTATCTCATAACTGTAGCTCTTTTTTCTTCACCAGTTTTAGGAACTGGTATCCTAAGGAGCAGCATTCTTCCTTAAGCATAAGCATCATACCTGGCCTTGTAATAAAGAGACCATGCAGAGAGGAAATCCTGCATGGTGAACACACAGTTCTCAACCCTACTGTGTTATCCAAAGTCTCACGGAGATTAAAAGGTGTCCAGGGGTATCTGACTCGATGTTTTTATATAAAAACTCTATAAACTATCTGCATGTAACATTCCCTTTAGTTATCTGAAGTGGAAAATTGAAAATCTTCACACTGACAGAGCTTCATCTGGAGGGAATTTATCGATGCTCTTCAGTGTGTATGGAACTCACTGAGAGTTGGACACTACTTTGTGGTTTTCATTTTTTGTGTTTATCATTAATGTTACTGAGGCAGATTGTTCCAGTTTTTAATTATATTATTTGATAGGTTACCTACTGTGTGGCAAGTACTTGTGCTGTGATACCAACATAAATAGAATATGGTTCTCAGCCCCTAATAACCTAGGACTGATCAAGCTATTCAAATACAGTGATGCATGCATTTGGTAGCCAATATGTGGGGATGTTTTTACTTAACTACTGACTCAGTCACTTCTTAGTTGTTCATTAAGAGAGTTAATTAACAACTTTGATTCTGTATTTTATCATCTATAACATGGTAATATCAATAGTACCCACTTCATATAAAAACTATAGGACTAATTAAGGTAATTCACATAAATATGTTTAGAAGTTGACTTAGAATAGTTAAATATGATTGATGATAATATGCAATGGATGATAATAATCATCCTACAGATATTAGTAACAATATTAGATGTAACTATTTCTGTGTCTGGGCTGAAAATGTATAGCAATAATGTTTTGTTTATAAGATTGTAACAAAGCATGCAGTCTTGTTGAGTGTTTCCTATTTCCTCCATGACATTTAAAAGCATCCACAGAAAGCAACCTCAGGTTATTGTTAGTGAGTTTTATTTGCCAGAATGTATAAGAAGATTGATGATGTTTGCAAAGATATTATGTCTTACTTCAAAGATCTCTTTTATGTGTAAACAATATCCTTTAGAAGATATGTCTTGAGTTTCCAACTGTCAGCATAAGCAAATAGATGCTGGGTTTTGGAATGATTTTAATTTAATTCTTCATTCAGTAAATATTGATTGAATGGCTTCTCTTGTGCTATGTGTTATGTAGTCCTCTAGGAATATGACAAAGGCTGATCTCTGCGCACCATTTAACCAAATAGAAAAACATACAATTGTCTGTCATTTAGGTTGCTGTGCTGTAGGAGAAAGCAAGCTAATTATGGCAGAATTAGAGAAGAAATAATTAAAGAAAAGACGTGGCCTTTACTCGGTCTGATAAGTGATAAGCATAGATTCACGCATGGGAGGAGAGAGGTAAAGGAGATTATCACACATGTACTCTCTTTTTCTATTCTTCCTCTTACATTCAGGACATTTTCTTTTCTCTGGAAATTGTTGTCCTTATTGTCAAAATCATACTGGAACTTCAGTGACAATTCCTCAGGCTCGAGTAGGGATAGATTCATTAAATTCTTTTCCTCTCTTTATAACACATAGGGTTATATTTTATGTTAAAATGCTGATCTTACTACATATAGACATTTATTGTATTGGTGGACATGATAGACTATTATATATTGAATATGCAATTAATATATTTTAAATTTAAAACAGGCTTCTGGATGGCAGATTATTCAACCTTCTTTTCCTTGAGGCCTCCACTCTGCTGTTATCTTTCTACCTTCATTTTGTGATTTACTGATTTAAAAAAGGAAGCTCACTGGAATAAGATTCTCCAGTATAGTAACCTTACATTAATGGTTATAATGTGAACACCATCACCCACAAAGTCATCTCCTGAAGCTAAATCAATTTCATTTCTAGGACTTTGCCAGATAATATTCTTCCATGCCTCAAACCATAATGCTTTAAAGAGCTTCTGAATTTAGTTCTGAATAACATTAAGCTACAGGGAATTACAGCCATCTCTACCTGGGACTTCATTATCAACCCCAAAGCCCTGCAAAAATGGTGACCAGCTATGGATACACTTCCGTGTCCATCTCTGTGGGCATTTTCCTTCTTGTATTCTTGGTGGCATGTGGAATTGGATGTGTTTGGCACTGTAAACACCACACCTCACGATTTATCTCACTAAAATTTCTGCAAAGGAGGAACAGTAAGAGAAAAAACTACCAGAAAACTTTCTGCTTGAATCCACGCATTATTGGCTTGAACCCCAAAGCCCCGGTGAAAACCAAAGACCACAGGTCTGCTGACAAGGGAAGCGGGATGCATGGGCACTATGAAAATGTAGCAGTGGATCCCCCAAAAGCTAAAAAAGGAGGTAACCAACAGCTATATGAAAACACTCGCCCATCCAATTTTGAGGAGCACATCTATGACAACGAGGGATCGGCTGAGTATTGTAACTTTCGGAAGCCTGCTACATCTTCAGTTCCTCAAGATGAAGATCCATACATTCTTCCAGACTTATAATTGTTTTCAAGATATTGAATTTGTAGAAGGAGAAGTACTTATCGGGAACTTTAACGTACTGATGTCATCATTGATTGAGTTCTTCTGGTAAAACTTGGCGTTCTCGCCATTTCTAATTCTTTCTGTGTGTAATATTGTAGGATAATTCCAGAAATCCCTGCTCTCCTGTTTGCCTTGGATTAAATCTGTGCTGTGCTGTATCAGTTCTCCCTTCTAAATGCTACCTGTTACGCCTTTCATTTATTTCTACCTCCATCGCCTTTTCCTGGTTCAGGACTTTGTTTAGTTTCCTCATGAGCTTCCCACTTCTAGTTCATACCCGCTTGATCAAATGCCAGAGATGCTGACAGATGTATCTTCAGAAAGTATTTCCAGTGGCCACAGTACTCCACTGAAAGCCTTTTAATACTTTTCTTTGCAGAAGACATTAATGCTTGGAATTCTAAACCCCACAAATCATGATTCGACCCAGTTGGCTGCAGCTTACTTTTCTCATGACTTCTGCTACTAGCCCCTTGCTTCCGCAACTTCATCAGCATCTTGCCAAAGTCTGCCAAACTCATTCCTCCTCCAGAGCTCTGCTTTCCTGTTCTGGCTCTGCCTAAGATCACAACTTTTTCTACGAATGTTCTGAATCGCTCCCCATCTACATTTATTTTCATTGTCTGACGCTTTTGTTGAACGACTTGGGCCTATAAGCATGTGGGTGCTTGCTATGTGTTCTACTTCCTAATGTCATATGATAACATTTTAAAGTCCCAGCTAAATAGAAAGGGTCTGCTTCCCACTTGTGTTTTTAGCTCCATATCAGGCATTCAATATTTGTCCGAGGGGCACGTGTGGAATATTTATTGGGCAATTGCCATTCACTGGTTGTGCTATGCACATAGGAGACTGGGAATGAGATTGTTACAAAAGTCAAAAGAGAAGCAGGAGTCCTGACCACATGGTTTAGTGGGAAAGGAAACAATACACAAATAAAGTATAAGTAAGTAATTTGTGTGTTCATTATGAAGCGATCCCCTCACCTTTAAACCTGCCCTCACTGTACTGCCTTGAATTGCTCCAGTTAGGGGTCTATAAACCACCTTTCTCTTGTGCCAGGTAGATCCATGTTAGGCTCTGTGGTAAGAAAGCAAGAAAAAGCTACATAAACCACCTGCTGCTTCCCGTCATTCCTGAAGGGTCAGCTGACTGCCATTCATTCCAGCCGGCATCACTGATTGTTCACAGTTTCTGATTTCTCCCATCATTCCAGAGCCAGCCTTGTTGTACCCCACCAGCAGCTTGCTGGCACTGTCCCTCAGCGTCCAGGCCCAGTCCAAGCTGCAGAGGCACTTTCTCTGAGACTTTCATAATCTCCAGCTTCAAGGAGGCAACTACTTCCTACCTCTGTGGTACTGCAGTGTCCACCACTTTTGGTTTTTCAGTCTGTTCCTACCCATTAAGGTGATTTGTAAAATTCTTTCTATTAAGACCAACTCATAAAACTTCCCCTTCTCCATGGGACCCTAAATGGTGAGGATGTATAAGGAAAAGCTTTGAAAAGAAAAAAAATAAATTGCTTCTGTTTTGAGAGTGATGGAGTGGGGAAGTAAGAGGATTTTGATTTTAATGAAATGGTCATGGTAGGCCTCTCTGAGGATACACTTAAATGGAAACTTAGGATAAAAAGAAGCACACGGGCGAGGCTGGAACCAGTGTGTGGAAAGCCCTGAGATGCAAGAGGGTGTGTGGTGCTCCTGAACCTGAAAGAAAGGCCCTATCCTTGCAGCCCTTCTTTCTCTCTAATGTTTTGGTCTGCAAACTTAAGTTGCTCACCCTCCAGAAGAGAAGCTTAATGATATTACCCTGAAACAGGCTATTGAGCTTCACATCAGCATCTGTCTGAATATCAGCTGTCTTAGACATAACATGGAGCAGGTATTTTCCACCAGTCATTAATATGCTAAAGTTTAAATCTGTACAGAATGTGAAAAAATATTAAAAAAGTAAAAAAAATAGAAATAAACAATTACAAATTTTTACACAGAAATTTAGAAATCTAACCATATACAACGATGTAGCAGGATAGTCCTATGACATTTTTTTGGCTCTTGTTTTCATTTATTTCCTTTTTAAAAAACAAACACTTACTTGAGAGAGTATAGCAGTAATTTTATAGTGAAAAATATATATATCTGTATATACAGAATAGTTAGCATAGGTATACAGTTGCTTTCTCTTGGTTCAGTGAGAAGAAATTTTTGAACTAAATAGTGTTTGGACAAGATATCATGGCTGTACCTTGTACTATGAATAACTACTACAAAGACAATATGCAATGCATTAATTATTGTAACTGTCCTACTGACCTGTTTTGAAACTGTCTCATTGCTACTTCTTTCTCAATAAAATTAACATAAAAAATAAATAAATAAAAAGAAAGAAAGGCCCTGTGGCTGGAACTTGCGGAGTGGCGATGAGAGCGACACGTGGTGGGCTGGTGAAGGAAAAAACAGTAGCTCACAAAACTCTTAAATCTTGCAGTGTGACTTTGACGCCGTTAGAGGTGCTGCTGGGACAGTAAAGGGTGTAAGCAGAGGCCTGATGTCATCACACTTATGTCTTTTAAAAGAGATGGGATGAGAAGGAACTGGGAAGGGGCGAAATGGAAGTGGGTGGGACAGCAAAGACGCTTTGGCGTTTAGTTCAGACTGCAGTGTCTGCGCGGTAGACAGAGACACTGATGAAGATGCCCTGTTCCTCCAGGGCACGGCCGCAGGCCTTCCTGATGACTCAGTGTGCTTGTCTTGCTTGTCTTGTGGGGAGAAGGGTAAAACTGGGCACTATGATAAGGAGAATTCGGAAGAGCTACCTTATTGCTGGCTGCAGCAACCGAAGCAGTTAAAAAGCACTTTACTGAGGTGGAGAAGACATAAAGGGAAAAAGGACTTGGAAGCAGTATCCACTAGAAAGAAAGCACAGGGCCTGCAGACAAATGAGACTATGTCGGCTTAACCACGTGTAGCTTCACTTATTCATATAAAAAGGAGACTGTCGGTGTCTGATGTCTAGCATACCGGCTCCATAGCACTATAGGAAAGATGCAGGCTCTCTCTCTGGGGTATTTCCTCTGGAAATCATGAAACACAGAGTCTTCGTTTGTGTTCCAGCCAAGCAGAATAAGGATACAGAATAACACTAAGAGATATTTATTTATATCTCGGTGACACACATACCACCCAGATAAGAGGAGAAATAATTAAATCTTAATAATAACACATTAACAAATTATAATGGGAAATAATTTTTGACTTTTGATATTCTCATAAACAATGGAAAAAAGGGGGAAAGTAGGTTATAAATATGATTTGATACAATCAAAAGATACGTCCCATGGGTGCAAAAGTGAGTTTTGAATATGCTTATCTGACATGTTCAGAAACATGTCCTGAAATCTTAACTAGAAAAAATCCAGTCTACCATTGGAGATGCATGTTTGGATTTGGAAAGCGAGGTCCTAAATGAAAGTGCGAGTTTAAGAGCCTTTAGTAGTTAGGTGATATTTACAAGAACAGGAAAGGATGTCTTCATTCGCCTGGGGAAAGAAAATAGAGAACAAATATCAGGGACTCAAAAAAAGAAAAAGGAAAGGAATCCAGGGTCTGGGCAAATAGCTCAGCGGATTAAAGCGACTGTAAGCAGGCGCAGGGGCTGGGGTTGGATCCCCGAACCTGCTGTGCTGGCCCTGCCCCCGGGGCTTGATGAGACCACAATTGAGACTGGGGGTGGTAGCGCCCGCCTGTAATCCCATAACAAATAAAATTAAACACTAAACAAAGAAATAAATATTTTATCAAATGTTTATAATGCACAGAAGAGAACTGGAAACTTAACAGCGGTAAAGGATAGAGTGAAAGGCTTCACCAGCTACTAAGAAATTCTGACACCTGTAAAATTCTAACATCTGCCCTGATGGTGGTATGATAGATCAGTGTGTGATGAAATGGAAGTCAAAAGCAAGCCTTGGGGTTGGGAAAGATTTTTCTGTAGAAAGTTATTTAAATTAGACTGGAAGGACGAGTTGGAGACCATGGGGTGGGCTGGGCTATAGGTCAGCAGGTGAGGTCCCAGAGGTCCAGAGAACGTGAAAGAGGTCAAACACCCTTGAACACAGCACACCAAAGGAAAGCAACAAGAGGATGGAAGTGGCTCAGGGCAAAGGTTAGAGGACACAGGGCTTGGGCATTGAGAGTGGGGAGGAGTTTGGACTTTGTCCCAACAAGTATGATACCCCAGATGATCTTAGAGGCAGAAAGCACACTGAATTTCCCCCTGAATCATAGGACACTGCAAGCAAAGGATTTAAAAGCTACAATATAATATATGAAACAAGATTGTGATTTTGAGATGATAGGACTTGATTCAAAGCATGAGTTATGAGATAAACCGTACTCTTCAGAATTGTATTAAACCACCAATAGCTGTTAATCTGTCAGACACTATAGGTTTTCTTTAGACATTTTCCCAGCAGTGATGGGGACTAAGAAAATGACAGAAACTCAAACAAAAGGAGGCACAGAAGACAGGAAATTGCTAAATGCAATCGAGGCTGATGAAGCACAGACTGTAGCTATGGACCTATGTTGTTGCCATGGAAACCACTGCTTGATGGCTGTGAAGTGATTTTTCATTTGAAGGACAGATTGGCTTTAGTAGATAGAAAAGGCTGGAAAATTAAGACCGACAATTATAGGAGTTGGATCATCCATTGCCACATATATTCCAAATCCCAGTTAAGCAAGACAAACCATGGTTCCCAAGAGCCCAGAGGCTGTTGACATCCTGAGATTGAAGGTCAGTAGGGAACAAAGTTTAACTGTGGTCTCAGGCCCACTTGGCCAGCTCTACCCTTTACTAGACTGACATATCAATTATAAATGATAGCCAGAACTTAAGAGGAGATGTAGAATTAAATAGATCTTTTTTTTTTTTTTTTTTTTGGCAGAACCAGGGATTGAACTAAGACCCTTGCACTTGCCAGGGAGGCGCTTATTCCACTGAGCCATCTCCCCAGCCCCTAAATAGATCTTATCTATTAACGCAGGATTTTAAATTGTATGAGAAGATCTGAACCTCATTAAACAAATACAGACCTGTGTTTGGCTTTTCTCTTTAGGAGCTTCTGTAGAGGTGAAGTTCACAAGAAATGATTAACCCTGGATCGCTACCTGAGTGCCGAGGACCATGGTTAATCACTACACAAGTGATCTTTCATCAATCACCAACAATCTGGTCTCATACATACTATTCTCATCCCCATTTTACAGATGAGATGACGGAGGCTTAGAGAAATTAAAAGTTAACCAAAGATCTTCCACATAAAAAAAAAGAGTTATTATTTGAACCCAATCATCCAGATGGGAGCAAGGTCATCAAGATATTTTATTGAATTGTTAATTAGCAGATGATATTATTTTCTGATTTAGCAGCCTATAATTTCATATATAGAAAGTAACTTGAAATCTTCTAGATAGATTTTTTTCATTTTGAAAATGAGAACAAGGAGTCCTAGAAAGTTTATGTGGCGTCTCTAAGGTTCCAAATAGAATTAATTTCTAACTGTAGTGAATTTCTAACTGGTGGTCAGCTTATTAAATCCAACTAAATTAAACTAGCTTGGTGCTGGGTATGGGAGGTCCACCTGAGGATTGTTTCCAGCAGCATGAAAGAAGAACATGACAGGCCGCCACAGTTAGGGATGCTGTTCTGTGAAGCTATTGGAGCTGTTGGAAGCAGCTTGTTTTTGTGGGCTATCCTGCAGGAGGACCTTGTCATGCTGGCTTTCCCAATGAACTTTGGAGGAGCTCTGGTCCTCCTCTTGAGCATCACTTCCTAGCTCTGGAGAGGAAGATGGTGCACTGCTAAGCCTCATGGAGAAGCTTGTCACATTTGCTTTCCTGATGGGAACTCGGCTTTCCCCATCATTGGAGGAGCTCGGGACCTCACTGTTGCTGAGCATGGCTGTGGTCCTTTTGGGGGAGCTCTGGTGCTTACCTGGAGCCTTGCTTCCTAGCTCCTGTTCAGCCTGCTAGCACAGATCCTTCATCTTACTGGCAGACTTCCTAGCTTCCACCAATGGCCTTTGGGCCTTTGCAGCACAGATCCACAAAGTGACCCTGCATGAGATTTTGTTGTGGGCTCTGGGCCTCCAGCTGGACTTGTAAAAGGCACCATTATGAGCTGTAGGGCCTCAGCTGGATTCTTTAGTGTTTAGAGTTTGGAAAGGTTTCCTGTACTTGTATATAATTCTTTGGTGAGTCATTATAAAATACTATAAAATGTGTCCTGTGTTATATTTTTCCCCTTGCAAAAAGCCCTAAACCATGGCATGAACCAAACCAGAATCCAAGGCTCCTAGCTCCTATTTCAACCTATCTTGCTACCTTTTTACTTACTGTGAAAGTACGGGATGTTTTTGGCTTTTGTTTGTTGTTTGTTTGCTTTTAACTGATGGAAATCCACTTATCTGGGCTACTTTGATATTCTCTCGGTGTTTTTATCTGGAGAGTCTATTCTCTGTACCTAGAAATAAAGATTATTTTTCAGCACACTAAGTCAAGATGGCCCTAAGTCAGCAGAGTACACACATTTCTTAATGCATGTGGCTTTTGTTGGCTGGAGCTCAGAAATGAGCCCAATCAGTCAGGAGTCGAGTGGGGTACAGCATGTCCTCATTTGGTCATTATTTCTTAAAACATACTCTTGTCATTTGTCTCATCTGGCAGAATTTGTCTAGACTATATACACTTTAAATTCAATTACCTAAGAAGAGAAAACATAGACAACGGTAGAGGAGAATCCCTGTTGGTTTCTTCCACTCTTAGTGGACAATGCACCAATGCAGAAAAGGAAAATGTGGTGTTAATTTTACTAAAAGTCATGTATTGTGAAATAAAACTATAGAGTCTAAAATATACTCAAGGAGGCATGTGTTCAAAGGACATAAAAGTACTAAGAGAAATCGGAGGGGAAATGGAATTTGGCTCACTTAGTAATGATTTTCATTTCCTCTTCTAATTGGCTGCAGCAGTTAATTAACTAATACCATTTTAATACTGCACATACTGAAAAGGACAGGTGGAAGTCTTAATTTAGGATGGATCATCTTGATTGCATTTGACAGAGAAAAATTAAAACTGTAATGAAGATTGCATATCTTTAGTATGTGGGTTGAGATCTTACTTTTGACTCCTTTTCAAGCCTAGGATAAATCCAAAGTTATTGTGAAGTGCTCTTCAGGACTAGCCATCCAAAATAGCTTCTATAGTTGCAGGAGTCTTTCCTTTATCTAATTATTCATTTATTGGTTGAGCCATCCCCCAAATAACAAGTACTTATGGAGGGCCCATTATGCTCTGTACATTGTGATAGGATCTGAGCGCTTAATAACACATAGAAACATTCCTACAGTCGAGATAAAATGCCCAAAATACCAGACAAATAAATGTATAATTAGAACAACTATAGATGCTATAAAGAAAAGAAATATGATGGCATGAAAACTTAAAAGAATAACTTTAACTGGTCTCCTCCAAGTACTCAGGGTAGGCTACATAAGAAAGATTACTAATGTACTGATTTATAAACAGAATTTATCAAGAACAAAACAAGAATTAGGGACTGCTGGCACTACCTTGCTACAAAAATAACTTGTTATTATAGCCAGTATCATTTGAGTTTGCTCGGTTGTTTAAGAGCCAAAGCAAATTTCAAATTGCTCTAAAGCATTTACTGGACCTGCAAGATAGCTCAGTGGACTAAGCACCTGCTTAGGCAAGCACAGGGACTAGGGTTCAATCCCTGGTACCACATGCCGCACCGACTCTGCCCCCTGGGTGCACTGAGCCAACCACCAAGACCAGGCATAGTGGCACATGCTTATAATCCCAGCACTGAGGAGGCCGAAAACAGGAGGATCACTACAAGTCCAAGCTTCATAGTGAGACCCTGTACCAAATACATTTTTTAAAGCACCTTATTTGTTTCTTTATGGCTCTGGGAATTGAACTCAGAACCTCACAGTTGCCAGGCAGGTACCATGCCTCTGAGCTACATGCCCAGCCTTATAAACCTGCTCTGAAGGATTTATAAAGTGCTACTAAAAGTGATTAAAAAGGATCACAAAAGCATTGGTTGAGGAAATTTCATAGAGACTACTTGCCTCCACAGGTTTGGCATGTGTTTGAATATTTCTAGGCAGTGTAAAGGAGTGAAAAAGCCAAATGCTGTGACCCTTAGCTGCCTGCACTTGAGTCACTGCTCTGATGACTCTGGCCAAGAGACTCTGAAAGTTACTTATCTTTTCTGAACCAGAAAATCCATGACTGAGAAGAACACAGTAAGAATTCTGCAAGGTTGTCATGAAAATTGAATGAGAAAATGTGTGAAAACATCTCAAACAGGAGTTATTCAGTAACTGGG
>NW_004524577.1:35125082-35130051 GCF_000260255.1 Octodon degus | reverse complement strand
TGCAGTACAGGGAATTGAACTCAGGCCCTTGCGCTTGCCAGGCAAGTGCTTATTCTACTGAGCTATCTCCCCGGCCCATAGAAATGCGAAATCTTTTTTTTTTTTTTTTTTCAGAACCGGGGATCGAACTCAGGCCCTTGTGCTTGCCAAGGAAGCGCTTATTCCACTGAGCCATCTCCCCAGCCCCCTCTATTAACTTTTGATACCGTTAAATTCTTCACACTCAGGCAAGAACTTCTACCATAGGCAAGTTTATATACCAACACCAACAAGATCGCCCAGAAAGAACAATCCCAGGGTTTATCACTGGTCTTGGTAATTGGAAGAGAGCACTTCGTAGCATCACACCATGGCCCAAGTGAGTTCATCACTCTTACATCCATCATGAAGTTTTCTTGACCTTGTCAGGAAAGCTTCAAGGACAAAACTCACTAACTATAGCAAGCAAAAAGAGACTGAGAAGAACTCTAGGCTGAAGTGTGTCTATCTCCAATATACTTTATATTAGAACTCATCAAACAAGGAGTAACCACTTTCAGAAGACAAGAACTAGGCATGACCACAGAATCAAACTCAACATCTGAGCTAATGACTTCTCCATAGAAACCTTAAAAACACCAAATAATCTAGTTTTAAAATATGTAAGTTAGCTCCATCCTTTTCTTTCCTATTAGAATCCAAGGCCCTAAGATCTATTTCCAAGCCAAGTTCCCTTACCTCTTCTGTTGATTCAGTATGTTTACCCTGATTTTTTTGGAAGGGAATTTGGACAAGATCTGCTTTGAAGTGCCTGTTCATATGAAGGGTAGTTATTTTGAATTAAAAAAATAAAACATTGGCTATAATTCTTAATTTTTAGTCAGAAAGTCTAAGCGATACAACCATGTCCACCAGAAATTCTAAATTTTAGCTATAAGTGCACAAAAATTTCCAAAGCAAGCACTACATAGGAAAGGAAATTAAGCAAAGAATTTAAAAGTAGAAAGTTTATTCTGTTTATCTGTTTATTTTATAGGTAAATAGGTTTAAATATGAGAGATAATGTGACCAAGAGGAGTATGGGCACATATCAAAGTATCATGAGAAAATGAGGAGCACCCTACTAAGTTCTGGGCAATCAGAGACCAGAGGCACTTTCAGTGTTTGGACGACAATGACAGTATGTTTACAGTAGGAGAGAAAATCAAAAAGGGAAGGTTGGAAGTTTAAAAAAATTATAAACATTTTTTCTTAATATTTCATGTGATATATGTGTATATGATTATATATAAGCACTTAAAATAGAGATAATTTAGCAAAGAACTTCGCTAAAACATTGTTGGAGAACTCTGAAACAAAAAGGGAGGAGGTAAGTTTACTTAAAAGATCAGTAGCTTACAATTATTTCACTATTTTATAGCAAAGAGGCTCAACTGAAGCGAAACTGACCCTGGTCCACAATTAGCACCACCCAGAGACCTGTGCGGGTGAAGCAAGCTGTGTGGGCAGGAATCCAGGAAGTTGCTCGCTTCAGCAGCCACTGTTGTGCGCTGGCTGCAGGAGGCACCCGGAAAGTGGAGCTAATGGTTTCTTACCTTATCCCACTTTCTAATCAAACCAAGAGCTGACTGGCAAGTGTTGGAGAAATACAGTTTGCAGGTTCCTGCCCCTAGCAGTAGAGAGGAGGACAAAGAAAAATGGTTTTGGTGCTTAGAAATAATAGCCAATATTTACAACCAGATAGTCTGCATGAGAGTCTCTTGCCCACCCCCTCCTTCCTCTTCCCAGATCCCAGTCAGCAAGGAAGAACTTGAAGGACACACACACACCTGTCTGCCTTTTCATCCTTAGTTACCTGTGTATTTGTATCTACTCGTGGGAATGAAGAAATGTCCTAAGTATGTTCTGGAAACAAATGAAAGTTTCAATAAATAGGTACAGACGAAGGACTAAATCTTCCGTAAGCAAGAAGGCTAGTAAGATTTATTTTAGATAAATCAGTCTATTGCATTAGCAATTTCTTCTTTACCAACACACATGTAAAAATCCTATTCTCTTATTTTGCAAAATTATGATCCCATTTTAATTTTGCCTTCCACCTTTAAAGCATTATATAGAAATAAGTTGCATTCTTCCAATTCATCAGTCTCAGTTGATGAAATGTGACAAAGCTAAGTCTAATAAAACAGTTATTCAGGTTGCTTAACTATAACCTATTGTTCACAGTTAGAAAAAATAAAATGTATCTGTTTCAAAGAAAGATTACACGTGTGAAGATTAAACAAAAACGACAATGAGAAAACTCCACTGGAGAACAGAAAGAAATATAACAGCAAAGGAAGAATTCTGGGTTTTCATCAATCTAACTTATGAATGAGCTCTACTCTTAAGAGTAAATAATTGCATTTGTTGCTATTTTAAAAATTAATATAGGAAAAGAAAAGTTAAAGATAAAATTTGTTTATATTTTCACTATTCAATTTTTTTTCATTATGACATGAATTTTTAAGGGAATAGCACAATTCTATAATACAGTGTTCTTTAAGGTATATTTTAAATAATTGTTGCCACTACATTGAAAGCCAGTCAAACTAACAATCAAGTTTAAATGTCATCATAGTGAAAGAACTGAAAGTACAACGTTCTTACTCTTTTTTTTTTTTTTTTATTGCAAGGTCTCATTACACTGCTTGGACTTATAGTGATCCTCCTGCTTTCAGCCTACTCAGCACTGGGATCACAGGCCTGTGTCACTACACCCAGGACCCTGGGGGCAGGGCTGGTGCAGCATGTGGTACAGGAGATTGAACCACGATCCCTGAACTTACCTCAGCTTGCCTAAGCAGGCCCTTTAGTCCGCTGAGCTAACTCACCAGCTCAGAAAGTTCTTAATCTTACAATTACTTCACAACATCATGAAAGCACCCTCTAACTTCTGAATATATGGGCAGTAATTTGCATGGCATTTCCTTATAATAGATGTACTTAGGGAGTAGTAAAAATCTCTTTATAATCTTATCTCCAAAGGTGATTCAAGAATAGTGTGTTTTAACCCAGCTCTCGAGCTAGTTGTTCTTGGGCTGCTCCTCCCCACGTCTGTTCAGACAGTTCCATCAGGTCCTCCAAGGCTGATGCCCTACTGGCTAGACTACCTCATTCATTGTCTGGTAGTAACAGCTAACACACAGCAAACATGACATCAGTTGCAGAAGGGGCAATTTTAATCAATAGAAGTTTAAAAATCTAGTTGGTTATATATTCGTATGGCTTAAAATTCCCAAAGTAACCAGAAAATATATAGTGAAGTTTTCCTTCTAGCTAGCTCCACACTTCCCACTTGGATTGCTTTACATTAGCCGAAGCCGGGTACTCAGGGAACACAACCCACAAATCCGTGGTGATGATCTTCGTGGAGGATGACACTTACAAGTCGCTTCACTTTTAATATAAATATGCAGCATTTATACCCTGACAAGACAAATGCTGCTGTAACTTGTTAAACAATTTAAAGGCTGATGATATTCCATTTTTTTTTAAATCTCCTGTTGATAATTAGAAAGAAATATCTGGGACACTCACATGGCCCACTGTGATGTGGCATAGACATTATTTCCTCGAGAGATATTGATCAAGTCTTCAATGCTGGAGGGAGATGCCTGGAGAGGCAGGTAAGTTTAAACTAAATATGAGTTAAGTTTAGGGGTCACTTTTAAAACATATATATTTAGTAAGTAAGACTTTATGAAGAAATTTTCATAAATGTTCAAATACGAAGAACACAAATATGATTAAATTTTATTTTATTTTTAAACTGGATCTGGAAATTTACCATAATTTATTTTTTGAAGACTTCAAACCATTTAAAAAGAAAAAAAGTTGCACACAGAGTGACACTGCAGTTTATTATTTTATTAACATTTAAGCTTGTTCTATTGATTTGATATTATGGATTTATTTCACTTCTTTATTATTTCATACTTGATAGTAATATCTTTCCAGTGGTGTTGCTACACTAATTTTATACATGCCAGTGTCTACCATAACTTCTTAGGGGTGGAGTAATCCTATTGATATAAAGGAATGAAACTCCCAACCTGAAAATAAAAAAATAAAAAAACTGAAATTGCTTAGCCTGGGCTTAGACTTTTAGGGGGCCTGCCCCTTAGTTCAGTTCTTTAAGCGGCTGCTTCAACAAAGCAGTCAGGCTCAGGTTGCTGTGGTTCGATCCCCACAACTCAAGCCAGCCAAACCTGCCCTGAAGGCATTCAGAGCAAAAAGAAAAAAAAAAGAAACTCTCAACCTGAAAAGTACCTGGAATGAGTTTGTGTTCTCTAAAGCAGAATGAATTTTAGGAATAGTGGATTTTAAGAGCAGAATATTTATTGAGGAAAAGAAAGTTTCTGTCCAAGAGAGGGACAGAAGGGGGGCTCAAGCAGGTTACCCAGGAAGCTGTCTTTTCTGGGGATTTTTATTGAGCAAAATCATGAGGTGAGGCAGGTCTATGGTGGAAAACATGGGAACTTGCACATGAGGTGGGACAAAACTATGGTCAACCAATAAAATCACAAGCACATTGCCCAAGTTAACTAAATCTGGAACCTAATGGGAAATGGAGTCACATACCAAGTGAGCACGAATATAGAAAGGGGTTTATCGTGTGGGGGACTGGGTTAGTGACTCTCCTTGGCTTCCTCAAGGTGATTGTGCATCTTTAGGGAGGTAAACATTTGTTTGAATTTCTTTTTTTTTTGTCTTGTGGTCTGGCCCACAGCAGGAGCCTCCACCTCTCCCACAGTTGCAAGGTCTTGTCTTCCATATTGTCTCCTTGAAGGCTTAGCCCTATCCAACTGCCAATAATATTTATAATTTAGCTGCCTACAACACCATGAAATCCAAAAGTAAAATGGGAAAGTATTCCATTAGCACATGAGGTAAGGATCTTTCTTTGTTTCCTCTTCCTCCTCCTCCTCCTCTTCTTCCTCCTCCTCCT
>NW_004524577.1:35117919-35124897 GCF_000260255.1 Octodon degus | reverse complement strand
TATTTATTTAATTATTGAGAAAAAGCTTCACAAGGTAAAGCAGGCTGCCCTCAAACTCATGGTCCTCCTGCATCAGCCTCCTGTTTCCTGGGAATACAGGAGTACATCACCACACCTGACTAATAATTTTTATTTCTAATAGGTGGGAAAAGGAATGTGACTACTTCCCCCAAAGTAAGCTTCCTTTTAGTGGATACATTTTATTTGTTATTTGATTCTCTCTTCTTTCAGCCCTTACTTCTCCTGAGGATATTACCATCATCATCATCATTAGCTTGTCTTCCCACGAACATAACACGCTTTTCAATACCCAGCTAATACTACACAACTCATGGTCCTGTCACTGTGATATAGTGACCTATTTCATCAGTGTCATTAAAAACTGTCACATTACCTATTACTGATAACAACCTTTTCTCATTGATCACATGGGCTTATTAATTGGGTGAGAGCAATTTTGAGAGTCTTCCTTGCCTGGTTTGTTTGTGGACACTGATTGTGACTGTTTAATTCCCTTGCCGCCCAATTTTTATATTGATTTGTATGTGTGTCCACTCTTTCTCAGTTTTGGTGTAGTTTGTTTCTTACAGGAATTCTTGGCTTTCTGTAGTTCTCTGTCTTTATTCTCCCTACCATGCAGAGATGGAAACATGACCAAGTCTCCTCTTTATTTTATTGAGAAACAAATAGCAATGAGACAGCTTCAAAACTGGTTAATAGGACAGTTTCAATAATTAATACATTGTACATTGTTATCTTCTCAGTGGTTATCCATAATACAAGATGCAGATAGGATATCCTGTCCAAACACTATTAGTACAAATCTTTCTTCTCATTGAAGTAAGCGAAAGTAGCTGTATATCTATCCTAACTGTTCTCTGCATATACAGATAAAAATTGATCCTTCCTTTGTATCCCTTTTTTTTTGTTTTGTCCTGTCACAAATGGGTATTCCATTGGCATCTAAACTATTATAGGTGCGTGAATTCAGCAAAAACAATCCAACACAGTCCAGCAGTCTACAATAGTAGTGGGCTATCCGCAGAAGTTGTTGACTTGAGCCTTTCACAGCTCAGCATATTGATATGGCTTCAGTCTCCTCTCTATGAACAGACATATAGCACAGCATAGCTATACAAATAAACTAAATACTTTCAGATATAGTAGCAACATTTCTATAGTTTTTACAATGATAGAAAAGTTAGCTATGTTCTATGTTTACCTTTCTTTCGTGGTCCAAGTATCTTTTCATAATGTTTAATCACACTACTCTTTCTCTGGTGTCATTAGGGATTCACTGAATCTCACAGCAAGTTTTGTTCAGTTCAACATGAAAGCATCTATTATCAAGATTCTTACTATTAATCTTCACTATTAGTTAAAGTTTGAATTATGAAAATTTGACCAGCTATTCCTCTTTCTGCAGGTTCTTCAGCCTTTCAGCATTACTATGATTTTGAGTTGTACAGGGACATATCCTGACACCATATTTCTCTTTCCTAAAACATAGACTCCGTTATCATCCAATAATACCTCTCCTTTTTTAGTGGAGAACAGTATTTGACTAGCAAAAATAGATAGCTAGCATTGGTCAAAATGTCTCTCCTGTATTCCATTCATTAGTGACATGTGTACGTATGCAGACATATATGTTTCTTTTTTATTTCTATGAATAGACATGTTTCTTTTTAAGGCATGAAATCGCACTGGCTTTTCCACTGAAGTTTCCTCAGTGACTCAGAGAGACGGTCTTCCTCAGGCACAGGAAGGATGCTTGGGTGTTCTAGCCGTGATAAGTACTTTCTGTATTTTAGATCTAAAATGCCTCCCGAAGGCTCAGTGCTTGGAGCTGGAGCTATCATGAAGTGACAGCCTTGCACACCAATAGATGAAGCAATTAATGGGGTCGCAGCGCAGCGCGTTGTGAGGAGGAGGGGGTGGCCGCAGCCAGGAATCATCAGGGACAGGGCCGCGGAGGGAGGCTCTCCAGCTGTCACTCTCCTTCCTCTTCCCATGCTTCTGGCTGCCCTGGCCCAGGCGGCTTTCCTCCACGAGGCCCTTGTACCTCGCCCTTTCTGCTGTGGAACCAGGCAGTCATGAAAACCGTGAGTCAAGCCTGACCTGGTCTCTGACAGCCATGGTGGCAGCTACTCTGTCCCAGCGAACGGAAAAGCCAAACGCTGTCCTCTGATGCTCTGGAGCCTCGGTAATTCCTAGAAAGGAACAATCACATTCTAATGGAAGTATGCAGTACTTTAAACTGTCTCTGGGAGATGATTAAGCCTAAGTTGAATTCTGCAAGCAATTCAAATTTTGAAGATAAGGTCTTCTTTTCCAGAATGCTCTGCTCCAGCATTTTAAGCTGAGCCTCGGGGCCCAGTGGATGTCCTCGGTGCCAGGGACCTGGGCCTTAAGACCAGGAACTACCCTGCACTTGTCTCAGTGCTTGCTTCCCTCTCCTGGGATCTTAATCATTTCTGAACAAGAGGGTCTGAATTCTCACTCCACAGCAGAATCTGTCCATTACATAATATAAGTGCGGCCCATAATGCATCGCGCTGTGAAGTTAGAATTTAAGGTCTTCGTTTCTCAGCCTTTATTTATCCCAAGTAAAGAATGAGTCCTTATCATGCATCCTTCAAAATAATGATACATTACATTAAATGTCAGAGACTCATATTTTCCTATTCATGATTCAAACCTGAAACAAAATGTCTATTCACAGCCTGAGGAAACCCAGCCTAAGGGGAATATTCTAAAGTTTCAGCTAGTTGAAAATCCCCAAGAGACCTCACACCACAGAATTCCACGTTGAGGCTGGGGAGATGGCTCAGTGGAATAAGCGCTTCCCTGGCAAGCGCAAGGGCCTGAGTTCAATCCCCGGTTCCGCCACAAAAAAAAAAAAAAAAAAAAAAAAAAAAAAAAAAAAAAAAAAAAAAAAAAAAAAAAAAAAAAAAAAAAAAAATCGCCATATGCAGAATCTCACGCCCCTCTGCAGACCAAATGCAAATCTTGTGAGCAAGAACAAGGGAATATGCATTAAAAGCTCTAGGCTGTTTTCTTCCTTCTTGGTTTTTACCTGGTTGGGTACATGCAGAAAGGGATTCGTTAGGCCTTTGCTCTGTGAGGCGAGCGGCCTGCTACTCAGCTAAATTCTGTCAGGTTTTCATCTGGTAGGGCTGCTGCCTACCGCCAGCCCATCGGCAGGGCACTTACCAGGCAGAAACTAGCAGCGCTTTTCTCATGGTTTCGAGCTGAGCTCTTTTATCGCAGTGAGCTAACACTTCTAGGAAATACTGGCAGGATAAGCCCTCCCAGTTCGTATTTTTACCACGTTCTCCCATTTGTCTCTCTGTTTCCTGTGATAACTAAGTAAATGAGACCAATTCATTACAGTTACTCCCCTGTCTCCTCCTTGGACGTGATCCTAGCTGCAGCTGTTACCCTCTTTTGCCCAGCCTTGTCATTCTGTGGGGGAAAGAGAAGAGCAGACACGAGAAAGGCAGAAGCAGAAGTGTCTTCGCTGCACGGTGATGCTTCCGGCGTTCGCTGACATCTGTTCTGCGTTCTCACCACACAGGGAGAGAGGAAACCCAGCCTGAAGGGAATATTCTGAAGTTTCAGTTAGCTGAAAATCCCCACGAGACCTCAAACTACAGAATTGTGCGCCCCTCTGCAGACCAAATGCAAACGTAGCGGGCAAGAACAAGGGAATGTGCATGTTTTAAAAAGCTGACCCGAGTCCCCTACAGCTCACCATAACACCAGGCCTTTACTTCTTGTATTCAAAGTGGTTAGGATAGATATGTAGTTACATTTTCTTAATGAATAGAGGGATTTGTTCTAATAGCGTATATAAATAGGATATCATGTCCGCATCTTGTACAGCAAATAACCACTAGGAAGACAGCATGCAATGTGTTAATTATTGAAACTGTCCTACCAGTTTGATATGAAACTGTCTCATTGCTATATATCTCTCAATAAAATTATGAAGAAAAAAAAAAAAAAGCTCTAGGCTGCTTTCTTCCCCCTTGGTTTTTACCTTGTTGGGTACAAGGAGAAAGCTATTCATTAGGCCCTTGATCCGCGATGTGAGAGGCCTGGTCATAGCTAAATCCTGTCAGGCTTCTACTTGCTCCAGGGATCTTCCATCCCAGGGCTGTCTGGGGCCTGAAAGCTTTTCAAGAACTTGGACCTTAGGCAGAAATCCGTGAAAGGGCATTCTGGCTACGAAATGTACAAAATAAAACTGCGAAATCAGAACCAGCAAATACTAACAAGATGCATACAGCATTTACTTAGATGTTACTTTCAACAATCACCAAAATGCCATTATTCTTGATATTCTTTCTTGGTTACCTTTTCCCCGTTCTGTGAAGATGGCTGAATATGTGTGACAGTTGCTGAGAAATTTTAAAACAAATATGGAATCCCCGTGACTTAGTCACTCTCTCTGCGGCTGAGATGCAGTACAGAGCACCCTCAACTTAAACTACAAGAGGGCTGTTTTGGTTTACATTTTAATCCAGGGCTGACCAGCTCCCAAAACCAAACAGCAGGGCAGAGGGGTGGGGCAGAGGAGAACTGTCATGCTTGATGGCCTGGAAGGAGAGCGAGCCAAGGGAGGAGCTTGGGAGGGAGACCCAGCCTTCGCGTCACCTGGGTCCTGCCTTTCAGCCTGGCCCCGCCTCCTCACAGCAAGTCCCCTAGAAGCCCCCAGAACCAAATCTCCTCCCAAATGTCCTTCCCGTGGTCACTTGAGGCATTGGGAGGTCATCTAGATATAAACCATAACCATGTGCTAACATAAATAAATCTCTGGATAAAAATTTTAAGTACATGTAATATGAAGTGTAACAATGTAACACGGTTATGTGGATACTGTCTAACTAAGGAATATCAAAATTCCACTAAATCCATAAACCATTCCCTTTAAAATAAACTGCCATCAGGTTCACGTTAATGCTTTTTTAATAAAAAGTTCAGAAAACTAAGATTATAGGTGACTTCGTAACAACTACCTTCGTAATAGCCTCTAAGTTGTAGCCAAATATTTATTAATTTATTTTTAATTTTTTTAAGGAAGGATCTACAGGGTGCTCAGGGTCTCACTACTAGATTGGAGTGGTAGTGATACGCCTGTTTACAGGCTCCCAAGTACTGGGATTACAGGCACACACCAGCATGCCTAGTCTCGATTGCCATCTCGGCGCGCCCCAAGGGCAGGGCCGGAATGGCAGGCTGGAGGATCGAACCCCCGGCCCCTGCACCTGCTTGCAGGTGCTTTGATCTGCTGAGCTATTTGCCCGACCCTTAATGCTCTAATATTTAAAAACATGACAATGGGGAACTAAATACATCAATAGATGAAAGAAAGAGATACAGAGAGAGAGAGAGAGACTGCAAATGGTTGTGGTAATTCAAGTATCTTGTCAAAAAATAACCCTATGGCAATGGAGAAATAAACAGATGGATAAATAGATGGGGAAAAAAGAATACAGAGAGAGACCAATGTTGAGGAGAGGAAGGAGCCCAGGGAGAGAAAGCAAAACCCATCTCAACCCTGGACAACTCTGTAGAACTCTGATGTGTAGGGGGTTTCAGTTGGTAAGATTTTATTTCTCTTTATTTTTTAACTTAATTATATTTATTTTTGCTACCAGAGAGTTGTGGTACAGGGTGATTGCCCTGAGCAATATCTCTACCTCTTTTTTTTAAAAAAAAATTTTTTTTGAGGCAATGTCTTGTTCAGGCACTAAGGTGCCAAAGCCGGGCTGAAACTTGTGCCCTGACCTCCGCCTCCCAGAACCACCGGCGTGATTTTATGGTAGAGTGGGAAAAGCTACACTTTGAGTGCAAGCAACAGATTTGGTGAAAATAGTGCACATGCATCTATCTGATCGAGGTAATGAATTCTTGCCACTCAACATGGACAAATTTCCTATTAAAAAGTGTCAAAGGAAGTGAAGAAACACTCCGCAAGAGAAGGCATGTAGATGATGCAAATGGACGTGAAAAGGTTCTCAACATTATCAGTCCGGAGAAAAATGTCATGTGAGCCAGTTACTACTGCATGCCTTTGGAATGGTACACAATTAAAAGGTCCCGTACCACATATGCAGAAAACAGAGGGCAACTGGAGGTTTCAAGCAGTTCAAGAACGCAGGAGGTATGGCCACTTATGGAAGGAGTTTGCCACTTTCTTACAAACTTAAACATGCATTAGTTAAAGATGTAGCAATCTCACTCTAGGTATCTGCTGAAGAAAAATTAAAATCTCAATCTGTACAAAGACATATATGTGAATGTTTGCCACAGGTTTACTTATAGAAGAGAAATAATGGACATACTCAGAAATATCTACTGTATTAGCCAAATTTCTGTTGCTTTAATAAATTCCTTGATGCTGGGTACTTTATATGAAAAAGTAGTTTTTCTGGCCCATAGTTCTACAAAGTAAAACTCTAAGATCTGGAAGCTGTATTTGTTTGGCCTTTGCTTAGACTCTCCCTAGCTACTTAACAATGTTGCAGGAAAGAACATGTATGTAGAAGAGAAGATGTTTATGGGTTGGCTAGATATAGATATAGATATAGATATAGATATAGAGATCAACTTATTTTCTTAAGACATTGTGTAACTCATTGTGTGAGACCAGTGTTAATTTCTTCTGAAGGCAGTACCCCCGACCTAATTGCACCAGTTCCCACTTCTTCAAGATTCTACCACCTACCCACTGAGTGTGGTGGTGCACAACTGTGATCCCAGTGCTCTGGAGGCTGACGCAGAAAGATCATTGAGAGTTCAAGACCAGCCTGGCCTACAAAGTAAACTCAAGGCCAGCTTGAACTGCATAGCAAGACCCTATCTCAAAAGAGAGAGAGAGAGAGAGAGAGAGAGAGAGAGAGAGAGAGAGAGAGAGAGAGAGAGATAGATGGTCTTCTTGAAGAAACTCATGAGGGCCTGTGAGATAGC
>NW_004524577.1:35113763-35114574 GCF_000260255.1 Octodon degus | reverse complement strand
TCTCTGGCAAGATGTTCTGCTCCTAAATCAGCTGGGTGGGTCTTGCCTCTAGCCTCTTTGCAGGAGTTCTGCAGAAGGATTCTGCACTGGGCCTGCACTCTAGGTTGAATGAGGATCCGTGGGCCCCTGGTGGTCTCACTGACTCGTCGGGCCTGAGCTCTGGGTCTATTCAGGATTCCGCTGGGCCCTGGGTCGTGTCACTCCCTTCTATTACTTTAACAGAAGTTGATAAAAAGCTTACCCCCCAAATCCCAAGATGCAGTGGACTTTGCTTTGCTATAATGATATTCACACTGTCCTAGTGTTCCCAGGAAGTTTGTGATCAGTTTCTTAAAGAAAGAACTTCATGCTCCTTCCTCCTACTCAACTCTGGTCAGAATCTACCTTTGTCGGGCAGGCCAATTAACTCAGTACATTAAGGCGCCTGCTTAAGCAGATCCAGGAGCCAGGGGTTCGATCCTCTGCTGTGCTGGCCCTGCCCCCGGGGCACGCTGAGATGGCAATTGAGACTGGGAGTGGTGGCACGCACCTGTAATCCCAGGTCTTGGGAGGCTGTAAGCAGGCGGATCACTAGGAGTCCGATCTAGGAGTGAGACCCTGAACACCCCGTAGACCCTTCCCCAAAATACAACAACAGAAAAGAATCTACCTTTGTCTTCTGCCCTTTGACCCTTACCCAAATCTTCAATTAATAGTCTCTTTCTTATTATGCTGTGTGGGTGGGCACGCTGTGTGTGTGTGTGTGTGTGTGTGTGTGTGTGTGTGTTTCTGTGTGTTTTTAGTGGAGGCTTGGGAGGAGTAGATATATTCA
>NW_004524577.1:35110797-35113663 GCF_000260255.1 Octodon degus | reverse complement strand
GAACACCCCGTAGACCCTTCCCCAAAATACAACAACAGAAAAGAATCTACCTTTGTCTTCTGCCCTTTGACCCTTACCCAAATCTTCAATTAATATTTTCCATGATATATGTAATTATATGAACACCATATATATGTGTGTGTGTGTGTGTGTGTGTGTGTGTGTGTTTCTTAATTGTTTTAGTGGAGGCTTGGGAGGAGTAGATATATTCAGATAGCCAATCTATCATTGTGTTAAGCATTGTTGATGTTTTAAAAGGATTCTTTGGTTTTCCTTTGCAATTCGTCCCATTTCATTTTGGGGTATAAAGTATGAGAGGTGAAGAAAAATAATCTCGTGTAAGAGCATCTGTCCTGAGTTTCTAGATATCAAAGTATATAGTGGCCCTTCCTGCCTCTTCATATCTTATAGTTCTCATCTTCGTTGTCTGGTAGCTCTTTCTGGGAAGTTTCAGGCTATATGCAGTCTCTTTGTAATTATCATACAACCCCCAAGAAGACAGAATTCTGAGGCTATTGATAATCCATAAAAATCTATTGCTAGCTGACAGTTTCTTCTCATTCTCCTCCAAATCTGTATCTAGTTCATTACCTGGGAGTTAAGTGCTGCATAGCAAAGAAAGTGTAGAGCTGCCATCCTCTGTGGCTTGTGGCGGGGCTAGCCCTAAGAACCTTGCATTTTCTGAAACTGTAATTGGGGGAGAAACGCTTTGGGAGCATTCCTGGTGTGAGGAGCAGGAGGCGTTGTGCAGAATGCGATCTGCAGTCCCTCTCACTATACAACTTCCTCCTCTAGGGTTTCTCTGAGGGACACAAGGCTCCGTCAGCTTCTCTGATTACAGAACCTCTCCATGGAATGCACTTTCTTTACACCTTCTACTCCAAAGTAAAGAGGGGCCAAGGAAAACCAGGTGGGAGGAAGCTTGGGTGCGATTTGCGCTTACCCCAAAGGCTTTAGGTATTGTCACTCTCTCTACTCTTAGGGTTTGCAGGATGGGAAACTGCCAAGAGATAAGCAATTAAACTCATTGTCCTCAAAGCTTTGCTTTTCCTCACACCTGTCATCATCTTATGATGGGCCCTGTGGGGAAGGAAGAGCTCCATTTTCTGATAGAATGTGTTTTTACCATCTCTTATTTTTATCAAGAAACCTCTTGGGATACTAATTCTATAATGTGTGTGAAAAAAGTCAAGAAAAACCAATGTTTCTTTCTCATCACCATAAATTCCACTCACATTTTAGCCACTGCAAAGTTGCCTAACTGTCACCAAAAAAGCCAGACTTACCACTGTTGCCTTTTGAATTCTGGACACAAAAGTCTTCAGATGACAAAGCAGCTGTGCCTTTATTTCCTAATAAGGCTGGCAGCAGCCACTAGAGGCCCCCCGAGTCCAGAACTCGGCAAGGAAGAGGCCTGCTAAGCAATTCTTGGCAGCGGCCAGACCTGGAGTAAGCATGGGTGATTGATCATTCTGCAAACACAGATTGGCCAGTCTTGTCCACAGCTGGCATATTAAACACCTGCAATCTGTCACACATTCTCCTCAGGCTTTTTTTTTTCTGTAGGGTACCGTCCAAAACCAGCCATAATTTCTAGGTTCATTTGCTCACACTCTATTCATTTTCAGAATATTTTGAAAATATTCTTCTGTCTCAAACTCTCCATGTTCTCTGTCTCTGTGAGGGACAAAGACAACTCTGCTTCCAAGTGCTGATAACAGTGATCATTACTCAGCAAAGTATCAGCAAAAGATTCTTTCTTCTATCTCATGCATGGAAGTGATGACCTTCAATTCCTTGAGGCTGATGGGTAGTGGAGGCCAATCTAGTTCTGATGTAGTTCACCAATGTTTGAGTACCAAGAAGTCTATGGAAAAGCACTGGATAGAACTTAAGGATTTTTCTTACTTTTTTCACACAGGATGCAACAACAGGAGGAGACAATGTTGTACAGGCTGGACTATTCCAAAGGTGGGACCTGAACAAACTGCTGAACTTGTACATGTAACATCTGACCAGAGGATTATCTTTAGCTCAGTCTTTCAGGCTAGGACTAAAAGAGGTTAAAGACCTCGCTACAACCTCCTACCTCAGCATTGCATGTGTGTAGTCACAGTTTACCACTTAATGTTCAGCTCATTTCCAGAATCATTCAGACCAGAAAGATCTCTCACGTGGAAGTCAGCTCCTCTTTAAGCCCACCTCCATTGTGCTACTAGATTATCCTCCTGAAAATAGCATTAATAGACTATTCTTCAGCCCCAAAGTTTTGTTTTTGTTTTTATTTTTTTCAGAACCAGGGGTTGAACTCAGGCCCTTGCGCTTGCCAGGGAAGTGCTTATTTTCTGAGCCATCTCCCCAGCCCCTCAGAGCCCCAAAGATTTTGATGTCTCTCAATTATCATTTACCTGTTTGGCATTGTTTATCACCAAATTCAATTGTTTTCTCTCCACATAAAACCTTTCTAGTCCATTTTGACGTCTCTTCTTTTATCCTCCTTCCCATCCAAAGCTCATCTTTGTTGATGTGGTTCACAAATTCGAAATTTCCTGCCAGAGCTCTAGTCAGTTATAGACATTTAGTGACAACAAAGTCTCTGAGTTTCTTTCAGAATAGGAGTAAATCTAAACCCAGAGAGGGCATTTCTGGATTTTAAGTGATTATATTCTTAACTCCCTTCCTTCTTGAGACTCCAAGGGTCCCTGAGCTCCAAAATACACTTGGAACTTAGGTTGCTGGCTTTGATTAGAGTTTTTGTCCCTTGCAAGACACTAGGGAGCTCTGAAGCATTTACCATGTCATTTACAGTGGCACTAAGGGGAATGGCAGGGCATGCCAATTTGAATGTTGTGAAATTCCCTAAAAA
>NW_004524577.1:35097576-35110697 GCF_000260255.1 Octodon degus | reverse complement strand
TCCCAGTGCTCTGGAGGCTGACGCAGAAAGATCATTGAGAGTTCAAGACCAGCCTGGCCTACAAAGTAAACTCAAGGCCAGCTTGAACTGCATAGCAAGACGAGATCTCAAAAGAGAGAGAGAGAGAGAGAGAGAGAGAGAGAGAGAGAGAGAGAGAGAGAGAAAAGATTCTACCGCCTTCTTGAAGAAACTCATGAGGGCCTGTGAGATAGCTCAGTAGACTAAGTGCCTGTTTAGGAAAGCACAGGGACTGAGGTTCCATCCCCGACACCACATACCACATTGGCCCCAATGCTGGACACTCTGAGCCAGGCACCAAACCAGGCCTGGTGGTACAAGCTTGTAATCCCTGCTCTGGGGAGGCTGAAAACAGGAGAAACAGTATAAGTTCCAGCTGCACAGTGAGACCTTGTACCAAATACAATAAAACAACAACAGTAACAAAACAGCATTCATTAAAGAAACTTATCAATGAGGAAGTGGATCAACAAATACCAAGATTCTGGCTGCCTTGTGGCCTTTTGTTCCCTGTGAACAACTGGCCACCCCACTTCCCCTGTTGTGGTGCACTTTGTCTCTGGCTCTTTCTTTTCACCATGATACCTTTTAGTTTGGGGTCCACTTAAGGGGACCTCAGTACAAACCACATCCAAATTATAGCATCCAACGGCTTTAGAAAGAACTGAAAAATTATGGCCCAGCCACACAATGGAAGAATACTCAACAATAAAACAGAATAAACTAAACTAAAACAGAATAAACTAAACTGTTGTTCTGTTGTTCATCTAACAACACATATGAATTTCAAAAACACTGTGTTAAACATAAACAGGAAACTAGACTCCATTATGATAACCTTAAAAAGGTAGGAAAAAAGAGAAATAAATTAGCTATTCATAGGGCCTAGGATAAGCATGAAGACTGAAAAAGCATTTGGGAAAACTTTTGAAAATGATAGAACTGTTCTATCTCTTAAGCGTGGTGATGGTCATATAATCATATACATTCATCAAAATTCGCCATACTATAAATAAAGACAGATGAAATTTCCTCATCATAAATTGTTCCTTAGTAAATTTGACCTTGCCCAAATAAAATGACATAAGAAAAAGAGATATGGCACATTATAAGGCTTAATAACTATTAATTTTTCTTAAGAATATCTGCAAATATTCAAACATTGTGTTTGGCTTCAGTTTTCAATCAGTATTAGCTTGATTAGTCAATTTGAGTGACAGTTCTATTTTATTCAATTTTAAAATCAGCTTTCTTCTACCTTTCCCGTGACTTTCTTAGAGGTCACTCCAAAAGATTGAATCAGAGATGATAATTCCATTATGAATTTTTATGTTAGTAGAAGAAACATAATTTCAGTAGAATCACATCTCAACTTACCTTTGGGAAAGAAAAGTAATCCCATGTCTAAAAATTGATTTTCTTAAGAGTGTTTCTGGGTTTTTGGATGCTGGAGTTTCCTGGCGGTGTTCTGAGCAACGAATTACTCAAGACAGTGTAGTCAGCAATGTTTTATTAAAGGTAGGAAGACAAACCGGCTCTGCAGAGTGAGGTGGGCCAGGCAAGTAAGAAAAGAAGCACACCCCACAGCTGAGGGTGGGCCACCATGTAAGAGGGAACACGGTAGTAAAATCTCAATGTGGTCTGTCTTCTGGTACTATCCCCTCTTCAGGCCTAGGCCATCTTATGAAACACATAGGAGCTCTTGCCAGCAGTCTACCCGCAGGGCACTGGGAGCTGTTCTGCACTTGTCCTGGGGTTTTGTAATGAACAGGCCACACCTATTGCCCAGCCAGCTCTCCTACACCCTAATCTCCTGTCTCAAGTGCATCAGAACTCAAAAGTAAACGGCAAAATTAGAGGTTCAGAACTCTGAATTTACCCCAGAATGTTATTTAAAAGTCAAATGTTTATTCCAGAAAAAGATACTATAGAAAAGTATATTACTACAACGCATAATGTAGGCTTTTAATGATAGCAGCTCATTGCTTAGCATACAGTATCATATAGGAGAGACACTGAGTCATGCATGTTTTCTTAAGTGTAGTCAGCAATGTTTTATTAACTTTATTAGCAGCACTTCCCAAATTATATTAATTTTAAATTTTTCTAAATTGATACAGAATTCATATCTTTAAAACCCTTCTTAGTTTCAGATAATCATATTTATATATAGAAATGACAAAGGATGCTGATATATTCAGAAATGGGTATTTATCTCACATTTGGGGGCATTTCCTTTTACACTTCAAATACAAACAGAAACAATAGTACAAAGCCCTCCAAAGGAAGTTTTCTAACAGGAATTTTAAAAATTTTTACATGGTTGATTCGCCATTAGGATTTTCTGAGAAGGCAATTGTTGAATAATTTGTTAAGCATTCTTTTTTGTTGTTGTTGTTTCCTGAATACTTCAAGAACTAGAAATGCTTTTGTAGTTGAAAGGTGAAAAAATGAGGCAGCCAAAGCCACGCTGAACCCAATTAGACACACTGATACAAGTGAAATAGGTTTACTGAAAGCTCATGCGGAGATGGAAGCTCATGCTGAGGGCTGTCTCAGGGACCAAGACAGTATGGAACGAAAGGGGCAGGAGACTATAGGAGAGTGATCGAGGGCTGGAACAGCCAGGTCACAGCTGAATGTCATTTGTCTTCCTTGTGGAGGAAAATTGTGGGCTGAACCAGCCATGTCACAGGAGGACATTATTTGTCTTCCTTGTGGTTGAATCAGAGTCAGGTGGACCTGTTCTGCGGTTTTGGGTTTGGCACTTCGTGGGACCAAGGGGGAGAGGGTTTGGGGGTAGGGTGCCTGGGGAACTTGAATTCTGACTTATCAGTAGTTACTTCAGACACATAGTAGTCTTAACACTATTCTGCATTCCTTTGAAGTTAAGCAGGAGCATATCTCAACCATGCCAGTTGTTTGAATTTCCTCTGAAAACCTCGAGATACTCATTATCTATCTGAGGAAGTTTGCAGCCTGGCGTGTGTGTGCCTTTCTTCTCTGCACATTCTGTGTTTTTCTCTGCTAACTTCATTGTAATTAACCTTATCTTTGTGCCTACCTAAAATGTTTCCTTCATTAGCTCCAAAACTCTCACAAAAGGGTCAGAGTATGCTATTTTATAGCTACTTTTAAATATATAAGAGAGGGCAGGCCAGACAGCTCAGCAGACCAAAGCCCCTGCTTAGGCAGAGAGCAGGGGTCAGCTTCATTCCCTGCATCACAAGCTGTGCCAGCCCCACCCATGGGGCGCACTGAGATGGGGATTGAGACTGGGCGTGGTGATGAGTGCCTCTAATCCCAGCACTTGGGAGGCTGAAAGGAGGAGGATCAGTATGAGTCTGATCTGTGTAGTAAGATCCTGTCGACCCTGTACTAAATGCATAAAAAATTAAAAAAAAAATTAAATATATGAAAGAAAGCTAGAAGTTTCATACCTGGTATATCTTCATCTTTATCACGGTCATCTACATTGTTCCTCTTCCTTTCTTGGGGCCTTTTCCTATCCATTTTCCACCTCTAAATCTTTGATCAAAATAACAACCATATGGATAGTGTCATGAGAGATAACCAGCATTTGAGAGGAACTCAGACAACCCAATGTGGAATTTGAACACTGCTAACGCCTTGATGAGGAGCTACTAGGGGAAGAAACCAGAAAAGGGAGGGGAACAGGAAAAAGGATTTTCCATTGCTTCCTCAATTAAAATTTATAATTATTAACAACTTTACCAAAGGATTATGTTAGGCCTTGTTAGAGTCACTGGAGAAGGTGCTAAGAGAAGCACTTGAATGAAAATGTCGATAGGACTTATCATTAAATGCTAAGTACAAGAGGTCACCAATTAATTCATAGAGGGTTTTCTGTTTGTTTGCCGCTGAGGTTTTTTGAAATAGGTTTTGAACTATGTAGAGGAGGCTGGCCTCAAACCTGTGGAATCCTCATGCCTCAGCCTTGAGTCCTGAGATTATAGCCATGTGCCACCATACCCAGGTTAAGGTTTAAATAACTTTGAAGAAGATTAGTTAGTCTGTGTTATTCTACTGTTTTATTTCTTCACATTCCAAAATAAATTGAAACTCAGTCGTTCTCTCTACCACCTCCATTGGGCTTTTCCCTCTTCTATACTTCAGAATTGCACTTCAGAATTACCTGCATGCGCTAAGTCCCCACCTAATGGTGGGGAGGCTGCTCACCCTGTTCAGGCCCCAGCTTCTACTTTTGATGAGGCAAGAAGTAAATGAAATGATGGGGGTAAAAGTCAGAAGCTTATATTATTTATTCATGGGAAGGCTATATAAGATGCTCCACTTATTCATAGGATTAGTCAATTTCCAAATCCTCCAATTATAATTGGTATAACTATAATATAAGCCCAAGGTCCTGAGTTTGTTTCCTGATACCACACACATACACAAAAATAATACTACAATAAAATAAAAATAAAGTTACTGTGCTATAAGGTTTATTGTGTATGTATTTATTTTTTTTATTTATTTATGTGTGTGTGGCCAGCTCAGCCCACCAGCGGGCGGGGCTGGCTGGCATGTGGTCCTGGGGGATTGAACCGCGGTCCCTGAGCTTTGCTAAGCCTATTCCAAGTAGGTGCTTTAGACCACTGAGCCATCTCACCAGCCCCCATATTTATTTTTTTTTAGACGAGATCTTGCTATGCAGTTCAGCTTGGCCTTGAACTCACTATGTAGACCAGGCTCTCCTCAGATTCATGGTAATCTTCCTGCCTCTGCCTCCTGAGTGCCAGGATTACAGGCATGCGCTACCATGCCCAGCTATGTGTGTCTTTTAACTTCCTACTCCAATCATAGTGCTTTTACTCATCTTTTAAAAATCACAACCTCCACCACAAGTTCACACAAACTCATTTTGCACAATGAAAGAAAATAAATTAGTGATTTACAGTGTGAACCTGAAGTTAAATCAATCTGGCTCCAAATGCTAGCCCTTCTTCTTCTTGACTGTCATTTTAAACCTACTGATTAGCCTTGCTAAACCTCAGTTTCCCCATCTACATAAATCAGAGTCCATGATACTATCTCTCAGGGTTGTAAATGGTGGTTATAACAATTTCTACCAACTGCAACACTATTTCCAATCACTAGAAACATCTCAGAAAGCTACCTAAAATCCTTGAATATGCAGGACAAGATATTGGTGACAAAATACATTCTGGTTTCTGGTTTTTATTGTTGTTGTCGTTGTTTGTTTAGCAGAACGGGGGATTGAACTCAGGCCCTTGTGCTTGCCAGGGAAGCACTTATTCTACTGAACCATCTCCCTGGCTGATTTTTTTTTTTAAACCTCCATACATTTTATAGTGTACATTCAAGGGCAATTACTATGTTTGGTTTGGCAAGTATCTAATTTTGTCCAAATCATAAGACTCATCTTTCTGATTTACACATTAACAATTCTGGACAGCAAGATAGCAAGCCACCAAGACAGGGAGTGAGAGATGTGAGATTGGAAGGTTGGGGTCAAAGGTACCTTAAACAATACTGGCTAGTTAATTATTTTAATTATGGAAGAAAACTGATGAATATACAGACTTCAACATACTATACTTGCTTCTATTATTTTTTTTTTGCTTCTATTATTTATTGCCATAGTGTATGCACACAAACACACACACACACACACACACACACTATGGGAAGGGGACTATGTATGAGTCAAAAAAGGCAGAAGGAAATAGGAAAAATGGGGTGATCTCTTAATGTATAATCAGTCTTCTTGCTCTGACTATACAATCACTACAACATATAGACATACCTCACGCTGTCAACATTACTGTTTCATCTTGTGTGTATTTATTAAAAATTGCTTTTGACCTTTTATCAGGATATATATATATATATATATATATATATATATATATCCTTTTCCTCATCCAAATTCTGTATTAACTAAGAAAGAGAAATAAGGAAAATGGAGAATAAAGTCTAACATTTATTATTGATAACAATCAATGCTGGAGTGGAGCTGTTAGCATTTTGTGAGATCTCCTCTTCTATTGGTTTTTCCCCTCTTGTATTGTTTAGTTTATTTTTAAAGTATAGAAAAATAGAGATGTAAAGAAAAAACCTAGCATTAGAAATGATACAAGATTTCACTAAACAATAGGAATTCAACAATGGTTGCTGTACCACATGATGCTACCTTCAAATTAGTTGTTCCAATACAAGATATAAACATAAAAAATTCATTTAAAAACAAACAAAAACAATAGCAAAGCACTTATAAGAAATTCAAGTGGAAAAATAAATCAGAGTGCTAAAAGCCATACATGTCAAATCAACAGCCAACATCATGGTTAATGGGCAAAAATGGAAAGTTCTCACTCCAAAATCAGGAATAAGACAAGGATGCTCACTTTCACCATTCCTTTTCAGTACTGTCCTGCAAACATTAGCCAGAGCAATTAGACAAAAGAAATAAATAAAAGGAATAATGATTGGGAAGGAAGAACTAAAGTTATCATTATTTGTAGATGACATAATACTGTATGTAGAAGACCCCCAAAACTCCACTAAAAGACGTGTAGATTCAGTAACATATCAGGATATAAAGTCAACACTCAAAAATCAATAACATTTCTATGCACAAACAAAAATGTACCAAAAGACAAATTATGGAAGCCATGTCTTTCACAATAACAGCCCCAAGAACAAACTACTTAGGAATCAATCTCATAAAAGAAGTAAAAGATTTATACAGTGAAAATCACAATACTCTGCAAAAAGAGATTGAAGAGAATTTTAGAAAATAGAAAGATATTCCTTGCTTCTGGATAGGAAGAACCAAAATTGTGAAAATGGCCATACTTCCAAAATTGTTACACAGATTCAATACAATTCCAAATAAAATACTATTAGGATATCTCACAGATTGAGAAAAAATTTCCAAAAATTCACCGAGAACCAGAAGAGATTCAGAATAGCAAAAGCAATCCTGAGTAACAAAAGAAAGGCAGGAGGCATCACAATCCCTGACTTGAAATGGGTCAGTTATTTTTTTATTAATTTTATTGAGAGACAAATAGCAATAAGACAGTTTCAAAACAGGTTATTAGGACAGTTACAATAATTCATTGCATATTGTTGTCTTCATAGTAGTTATTCAGAGTACCAGATGCAGACATGATATCTTATCTAACCACTATTGGTACAAATCTTTCTTCTCATTGAACTAAGAGAAAGTAGCTGTATATCTATCCTATTTTGTATATACAGATATATATATATTTCACTACAAAATGGACCTTCATTTATGTCCCTCTTTTTTGTCTAGTTTTGTCAGAGATGGGTGTTCCATTACCATTCAAATATTGTAGGTGTGTGAATTCAGCGAAATAGTCCAATATAGACCAATAGTCCATAATAATAGTAGGTTATCCATGGAACTGACAATGTCAGAAGTTGTTAACTTGAACTGTTTACAGCTCAGCATATTAATATGGCTTTACTTTTTATACCTCGTGTTTATACTTTTTTGCTGGATGGTTAAGACCAAGATAAAGCAAGACCTGTGTAACAAAAAATGTAACTTTTGTATCTGACAATGTCAGTCAAATCCTCTCAGAACTTACCCTGAAACTCTGTACAGCAGTTTATAGATCTTTTGTCAGTGTCAGTCATCTGGATGAGTCATGGCCATTGCTTGACAAATTGCTCTTTATGAAAGCCTAAGAGAGTGTTTTCTCTCTGGGTGACTCTCCTTAGCCCCACTATATGTCATCGATCACTTTCTTCTGTGGTCCCATAATCTCCTTGAACAGAAATTTTGGGACACCACTGAGTTACAGGATGTTACATTACAAGGACATTCTCTTATGTCCCGAGTCCTCACAAACCTGAAAGGGCTAGGACCAAAATGTTGGCTATCCTTGTAGCCCTTATTTTTTTTGTTAATTTTTTGGTCAATGGAATTCTTAATGCCCTGGGTATCTGTTGAATCTGTTTCATGCATTCTAATTCTTTCTTGTATTGTTCATTCAATGTTTCCACAATTTTCCTATTCATGTCTATTATTTTAATCTATGTCATCCTAAGATGCATTGAACAATCCTTTCATGATCGTTGTCAGTTTTTTACCTGAGATTATTTCTGATCTGATCTCCTCCGTAGAATGATGGAATTGTTTCTTTACTTCAGTCAGTATTGTCTCAGAAATTTTAAGTGTGTGACTTTCAAGGTGTATAACCTTGTCTCCTGGACTTGTTTGGGTGTGTAAAGGTCTGACATTGCCTTTTGTTTCTTCCTTTTCTCCTTTTTTGCAGTGGTGGTAGGTGGGCAGGGTGCAGATCAGCAAAGCTCTCCAGAGAGTGAGAGGGCAGAGTAGGCTTACCACAGCTCTTGCTGTATGGGGTGTAATGTGGTTTCTACCTCATTAAGGAGAGGGGGGAAGGCCGCAGTTCAAGAAGTATCCAGTGGTGATGAATGCAGGCCGAAGTTGTGCGAGGCTGTCCTGATGGTGGGTCTGCAGAGGGTCCTGCTCTGCTAGGCTTCTGAAGGTTGCTGAGATAGTCATGAGTCCCCAGTGGTCTTCAGGGTGAGGAGTGGCAGCAAGAGTCGGGAAAATCCACTTGGAAGGCCAGAAGGGTAGGGCTATGGCTGCCAAGTCCCCCTGATAGTCTTCAGGGTGGGGGAGTAAGACTGTAGCCAGAACCAGCAAACTTCATTAGAAAGGTTGGATGGGTGGGGGCTGGCCTACCAGCATATTATTTGTGATTATATTTGAAGATTTTTTGTTTATCTCTGTAAAGGTACCTGTAGCCTATAGGTTTCTTTTAACACCGTGATTATGGTTTTTGAACTGTGCTCAAAATTTCAAAAAATATTCCTACCATTGCCACTTCTCATTTTGATACTTACTTTCAAATAATTGATCATTTTGGTATGCATTCATCTTGAAGGTTACCTCAGACATTCTGTAGCCATAGTTAAAAATTGGAAAGCGCATTTTTTCATAAAGATATTTGACCATTACTTAGTTGTCTTCTCCTGTGACATCTCCTTGACTTTGTCCATCCGCGATATTGATAATTTGTCACACAGGGAAGCATTCTAGTGAAGTCTTACAGCACCCTATTTGTAGTTCCCTGAGAATATTATTTCATGGCTTGCTTTCTGTATACTTGGGGGACTCCTTACCAGTCTTACAAAACAAGAAGTTTTTAAAGGGTGGGAATCAATACAGGTCAATTATCACCACAGTACCAGACACAGAATGAGTGTTTTATGAAAGTATGAATCATTAGATGGTATACAACAAGTTGAATTTCTTGTCATTTTTCTTTCAGATTGCTGTTATTAAAATTATAGTTATTATCACAAATTGATTTCACAAATTACAATACTGAGTTGCATTGTGACAGTGGTATTCATGCATATAATATATGTGGATTACAACAACCCTCACTCACCTCCTTCCCCTTTTCTATATCCCATGCCATTTCACTCTTCTCTCCTCTAGATTCCCAGAATGAGAGAGGACATACAGTACTTGGCTTTCCAAAGTGCTTGATTTACTTTCCATGGTCATTTCCAGAATAGGAGAAAATCTTTGGCAGCTCTTCTTCTTATAGAGGATTCACATCTACAATACATAAGAACTTACAAAACTTAGCATCACTAGAATAAGTAAATCAATCAATAAATGGACAAAGAAGCCAAACACTTCTCAAAAAAGTACAAATGTACAGCAATTATTTGAAAAACTACCCCAATATTTTTAGCCATCAGAGAAAGGCAAATAAAAACTACATTGAGATTCTATTTGACTCCAGGCAGAATGGTCATTAGTTAAAAAACAAAAAGAAAACAAATGTTGACAAAGATGTGTAGGAAAGGAGCACTTATATACTGTCGATGCAAATCAGTGCAGCCACTGTGGAAAATGCTATGGAGTTGGCTCCAAAAACTAAACACGGGCTGGGGAGATTGCTCAGTACAATAAGCGCTTCCCTGGCAAGCGCAAGGGTCTGAGTTCAATCCCTGGTTCTGCCAAAAAAAACAAAACAAAACAAAACAAAACAAAACAAAACAAAACAAACAAAAACCCAAAACTAAACACAGAAGTACCATATGATGCAATTGTACCACTTCTGAGTATACATTGAAAAAATCAAAGCCAGCATGTCATAGAGATACCTGCATGCTCATGTTTCCTACAGCATGATTTACGATAGCTACAGGAATTAACTTAGATGTCCATCAATATATGAAGAAATTGTTCATATATACAAAGTCTAACTGTCATGATCTCTTCCCTGTCTCCTCCCCCATGAGGTGTATTTCACATTAATTAGTGCGAGAGCATGAGGTACTGTGGAGTAAGCCTTCTACCCCATTGCTTCTAAGTATCTCTCAACATTCTTAAATTCCCTATCATGATGATTACTTTCACCCAAGCCCAGCTATGAGGATACATGAATATAAGGATCTATTGAGAACAGATGATCTTCCAGGGGACCTCAGACCATGCTGCTGTGGCTAGCTGCTCCTGTGTGCAAACAAAGCAGGCCTCGTCTCCTGGATGTTCAGGCCTAGCCCTCACTGCACGGCAGCCGGGCCCTTCTGTGCAGTGCAGGAAAGGGGCGCTTATATGCTGTTGAAAGCACTAAAGCATCTAAATTGTCTCCTTTTTGCTTTCAGGCTTCACTGATAATTTTATTGGGAAGCAAATTCCAGATCGAACACCACTCCTTTAGGAATTTTAAGTCACAGCTCCATGTTCTCCTAGCTCTAGCACAGTAGGTGTCAAACCTCATTATTTCTGTTCTGCCTGCCTCCTCTGATCATAACTCAACAGTATATAAGTGCACACAGCAACCCCTGACGCTACTGCTTCTTTCCCCCTCTCCTCCATCTCTTTCTATTACCAATTGTACTTTACTTTTCAACCTTTACATTCTATTTTGTAGCCTCAATCACCTGGACCTTGTGCATAGGTTAAATACTAATAAAATATTTCTATCATACCATGTTATTCACTGCAAAAAAATAGTTGTAGTTTCAGTTCCTTTATTTTCTACAGTTTTTATGTTCCTGAAATTGCCATTTTTCGGCTTTATTCTTGACCTTTCTCCCTGCTGTCCTTATCTGAAACCCTCCAGCCCTTGTTTCAAGCCAAGCTCATTGATCTTGGAGCCTGCTGCATGTGAGAGTTTTTCTAATTGTTTTCTTGGTTTGAAACCATTATTTTCTGGATCCTTTTTATACAATTCATTGTCCAGTTATGAAGGTCAGAACAACGCTTCAAATGACTCCTTAGGAGAGAAGACAAAGTTTTTCCTTTCCTGCACATCTAAATTGTCTCCTTTTTGCCTTCAGACTTCACTGATAATTTTATTGGGAAGCAAATTCCAGATCGAACACCACTCCTTCAGGAATTTTAAGCCATAGCTCCATGTTCTCCTAGCTCCAGCACAGCAGGTGTCAAACCTCATTATTTCTGCTCTGCCTGCCTCCTCTGATCATAACTCAAACTCCAATAGAAACTACAGGGTTTCTTTTTCCTTTTTTGCTTTTTTTAAAAAATGTATTTGGCTCTTACAGGATCTCTCTGTGCACCTTAGACTCGTGGTGATTCTCCTGCTTTCAGCCTCCCCAGCACTGGGATTACAGGCATGCGCCACTAGACCCGGATTCTGGCTGGCTCAGCCGGCCCTGGGGGTGGGGCCAGCGCAGCATGCGGTGCCAGGGATCGAACCATGATCCTTGTGCTCGCCTAAACTTGCCTAAGCAGGCACTGTAGTTCTCTGAGCTATCTCGCCAACCCTCAGGGTTTCTTTTTCTCATGCTGCTCTTGAGCCCACAGCACTATGTCTGGCTGGTGCTCTTCATAACAAAAAATCAGGAATCAGGGCTCATGGCATTTTATCAAACCTGCTCTGCGTGAAACGTGCCTTTCTTCAGCTTGAGTACCCTTGAAATTTACTTGATGATTTCTTCAACTGTGTTTCCTCTGCTCCTTCTTCTTGAATTTACTCCAAATCAGATATTAAATTACTTCATTGCAACACTTGTCTGCTCTTTAACATTTTTTCCTTTTTGTGTTATGTAGCATAATAAATTCTGGAACAACTGATGGATTTCAAGTTCACCTCCCACTTACCTGTGTGGCCCATGGGAGTTTCTTGAAACTTTCTTCTTTGTATTTGCTCAGCTGCAGGATGGAGAGTAGGGGTGTTTATGTGTAAGGCTATTCTGAGAACTAAGTTCTGACATTTATCATCACAGTGCCTGTTACAGAGGAGCACTTAATAAGTGCTACCTATTATTACTACAATAGTAAAACATAGCAGCTAAGCTTACAGTTTTCAAGCTGGAACCCAAGTGAGCTCTAACTGAGGTTCCTTAGCTAGGTGACTCTGGGCAAGTTTGCTCTATCTAATTTCAGCTATAGAGAGAACACTTTGCTATCCGTGTGACAAGCTCACTGGGCCGAAGTGCTTAGTTTCTTGCTGTTTGAAAATTTTAAATTGTTAGGACTTGAAAATAATGGCCTTTCTATTTTTTCAAGCATATTTTTATTTTCCAAGACCTCCTTCATATTCTGTCACAGTTTCTCTTCCATAACATCCTTTTCATGTTTTGTGGGTACAATATTTTTCTCTTATTTATTTATTTATTGGTTTTTGTGTTTGTTTCTTTCGGGACAGGTTCTCACTTCACAGTCTGGGGTGGTCTAGAACTAACAGTGATCCTCCTGCCTCAGCCTCCTGAGTGCTGGGAAACACAGGCATGTGCCACCATGCTCAACTGGTACAATGTTTTCTCCCAGTTCTCTAAAGACATTGTTTACACTCTCTTCTAAGAATGCATTGCATTTCCTTCTGAAAATTCTGAAATCTGCCTACTTTTGCTTTCTTTAGTAGTCTACCCTAACAGTCCAGGTAAGCTTTGCTTGGTCCTTGTCTCATTCTGAACAAGGTAACAGGAAAGCTATCTTAAGGATCTAAGCATAGCATGCATGCTAACAGTTTCTATTACTTTATTTTTTTAATAGATTGCAAATTGAAAATAAATTATTTACAAACATAAATGAATATAACAATAAAAACTGTCCAAAATAAAAA
>NW_004524577.1:35085612-35091421 GCF_000260255.1 Octodon degus | reverse complement strand
ATATATATATTTATCTTAAAGGAGCCCAAAGGTAGATAACTGCTTCTTTGCTAGAGATATTGGTTCTATGATTAAATATATTGTTCATGATTTGTTCTGGATTTGCCCATTTGAGAGAATAATATATTCAGAAATCTGTAAGAGAAAGCTTTCAGATTTTTTAAATCAGTTTATTCTGGGTCATAACATCAAAATATAAACATTCTGATCTAAATTCAGTGACCTTTATATTTCATCCTACAGAATTATCTTAAAGCATCCAATTCAGCTTTTTCAAACCTTCCATGATGGCTTTTAAGTTCAAAGTGAAGCACTTTCTTTTAGAACTTTTAACCTTGACTTGTATAGAATACATACAGCTCTTAAAACTTCCCAAATCATATTGAAATTGTCTTTTGTATTAACTTCATTGAACTGCTCTCTGAAACTGAGTCTTTGATTGAATAGGTCACTGACTACTTGCTTTATAAGAATATTACCTTCTTTTTATTCCAGAAGTCAAGGCTCATAATAAGACATTTCTGCCCACATCCAGACATGGTGATTTTAAAAGGTGATAGTAATTTGTTCTCTCGCACAAACTCTGATGCTACAGATTTAATGGTCTCTGAAAAGCAGCTGAGGATAAAATTTCTAATGATTAATCTTGGATCCTGTTTCTTGTTTTTGGGACAAGGTCTCGCTTCTTAATGCAGGCTACCCTTGAACTCACTACGTAGTCCAGGTTGGCCTGAAGTCATGGCAATCCTCTGTCTCAGTGCTGAGATTAAAGGCGTGCCACTAACCCTGGCTTGACTCCTATTATTGTGAGGTGGTAGGAATTGTTGCTGGGGGTCTAAGTAAAGGAGAGACAGAGAAAAATCATTTTACATTTACAGATTTAACATATATAGAGGAAGTTCTGTTGCAAGAGTTATGCACATCCATGAACACAAAGTGTGATCTAAAATCTGTGGCATTTGCCAGAATTCAAGACTATCATTTAGTAGAATGATATAACCTTCCAGAATTGGCTACCCAAACTTAAAAGATCTCACTACTAAAACTGAGATTCCCTGGTAAGTCAAAAGAACCCTGAAATGGACAAATGATTCATGTGAAATTTTTGCTTTTGCCTACATGACAGATTTACCCTCTAGGCCTAGTAATTCAAATTGTGTTGCTTTTCATAAAAGTCATGGTAGTAGTCTGTTTTCAGTTGCAATACCAAAATATCCGAAGTTGCATTCTTTATAAACAAAAGAAGTTTATTTAGCTCACAATTTTGGAGAAAGAAAGGTGAGGGCTCTCAGGACCATCTCAACATGGCAGATAGCATCTGCAAGAAGCAAGAAATATGCAAGAGGGAGAGGTCCCATGGTGAGACAGGATGTCAGACCAACTTGCATCAGGATTTCTTTGTACAGTAACCCCATTCTCATATAAACTCCTGAGGTCTGTGTTAATCCCCTTCAAGATGAGGCCCCCATGGCCTAATGACCTTCAACCGAGCCCCACTTCTTGAAGGTTTTACCACCTTCACACCACCAAGCTTCCAACACACGAATGGGGGGGGGGAACACCCGATCGTATTGATACATACACATCACTATAAATCTATCAAGTGGTTAGCTGAAAATCATAGATGTCATAATTAGTTTCCATGCAAGGATATGCTGCGTTGCTTCAAAAGCTCTGTGGCTCTCCTATACATACACCTTTTCTCTCTTTAAGTAGACTGCTTATAAGCTAAATCACTACCTCCTAGAAACCATACATTTAAAACTAGCTAGAATAGCAAAGTTTGTGTCATGTATATTTTACTACAGTATAGTACCTATTTTTAAAAAATCCCCTAGAGAGCATTAAAACAAACAAATGAAGCATAAACACCCCAATGCTTACCCCCAGAGGATGGAATTTGCTTGCTCCTGTGTGGAAGGCACAGGCATCAATTAAATAATCTGTAGATAATTCTGAGCTTCCTTCTGAGTTACTGCCCTATGGCCTTTCTTTTCCAGCCATATTCCTTTAAATGTTATCCTCTATGCTGACGTCATACTAAAGCCCAGAACTAGTTGTCGCCTCCCTCTGCTCTGGGTTCTGCACTTCGTTCCCATTATTGGGCCAATATCAGCAGCTACTACAGGAATTTCCACCAATGGCTAAGGCTCCACCTTGTACAACAGCGAGCATTTATTGTTGATTTTAATGCCAAGGAAATCCTTCAGACCTTAAAAACTGATGGGTAGTATGACATAGATAACCGGATTTCCAGGGTCTGGGCCAGGTCTACAGTTTAGAAAATAGGTAGTTACCTAAATGGGTGAAAAACTTCTCACTTGGTGGTTCCTGCCTAGAAAGTAAAATTCAAGCCTTAAGACTTCTTTTCTTTGTGGATAATATTAAAATTCAAATGCTCACGAGAGCAAGATATGACACTATCTTTTCTTTTGGCCAGCTATACTGCTAACCGAAGGAAGGTTGGGTGGGGAACTGGGAGAGAGAGCTGAGAGCACTAGGCATTTTCCAGAGCTCTCAGGATCGGGGAAATCCATGGAAATAAAGCAGTGAGAAAGCTGAAAACCAAGTCTTCCTACTTCATCATTTTCTAGCAAAAGTTCAGCTTTGAACTGTGCATGTTGAGAAAGTATGGGTGTACACGTGCATGAGTGTGATGTCCTCGGAAATGTGTGGAACAGAGCAGGGGAGAAATCCATCTAAGAGTGTAAAGGTCTTCGAAAATTAGATCGTTCTTATTCATTTACTTATTTTATTTTATTTTTGCAGAACCAGAGATTGAACTCAGGCCCTTGTGCTTGCCAGGGAAGCACTTATTCTACTGAGCCATCTCCCTGGCTCAGATCATTCTAATTTAAATAAGAGCAGTTCATTACTTCCAAATTATAAAAATGAGTAATAAGGGAAAACTTGCTCAACTATTAAAAACCACTGCAAAGCAACAATATCTCAATTATCAATAAAGTTACACAGGCATACACAAGGAAAATAAGGGAGTGGGAGAGAGAGCTAAATAACTATTTTTAAAGTTAAATAAGTAGCTTCAAATACAGTGCACACACATATGTATATAGGACATTATTTAATTGGAGATTAACTATGGCACAAAATTATAAAATGTTAAAATAATATGGAAACATTTTTATTGGCATAAGAAATTAAGGTATGAGGCTTTTGTTTTATACATAGATAGACATTATGATGGTAGAAAAATCTAGTGAAGAAAAGGGATTATCTTCAAGCTGTAGTACTTTAGGCATTCATTATTTTTCTTTTATTTATTAGGATTTTAAAATCTAATTTATATTCATGTAACTTGTATAAAATACTTTATGATTTCAAAGGCATAAAACTGGAAAGTTTTCTGCATCGGAAGCTTATAATACAGTGATAATTTATTCTGATGCAATTTTATAATTACTGCAGGATTTGAAGGAGTTTAGACTGCTTATAAAAATAGAAACCCAAAGAATAATCTACATCTGATAAAAAATGAATGCTGAAAAGCTCAAAAGAATATTGAATAAATACACAAAGAAATACTAGTTTATGGAATGCTATGAACATAAGCGTTGTAGAATATGCAATAGGTTAAAATCAGAACTTTTATTAAGGGAAGTAAAGACTAGGTTGGAAGAATTTATCTCATCCGTATTTGAGGCTCAAAGAGATCAGAATAAAATTTTTGCCCACAATGTTTTCTATCTGTTACCAGGAACAACTAGCAAAGATTGAAGATGTGCACAGAATAATATTGAAGGCGGGGGAAGTGGTGCGCGGGAGTGGCGTGACCCGCTGGCTCCAGGAGGACAGAGGCGGCGCAATTCTCCAGCAAGCCTGTGCTTCTCCTGCTTGCAGAACTGCGTGAATCAGTTAAATGCCAAGCTCGTAAGTCATCCAGGCACGGTTTTTACACTAGCAAGGTCAATTTAATTATCTCAGAGTGGGAACAACGGGAAGAGTGCCTGAGGACATATTAGGCAGCGTTCCCCTGGCAAAATAAGATGATAAAATACAAAAACACCCTGTAGCTACCTATAAGGTGACCACATGGCTTCTAGCTGAAGTTCCTATCTCCTGATTCAAAGCTACAGCCCCGAGACTACAAGGGCAGTGTCCTCCCAGGCCAAGCTTTTAGTTAAGATTAATATAAGCCACACCTTTATGTAAAATAAAGACCCTCCCATGTGCCAGAAAAGCCTCAAATAACGCAGGCTAACACATAATAATTTATGTCAGTTACTATTTCAAGCCATTTATAATTCTGAACATTTATTGCTCAGAATCAAGACTGTAGGTCCTGTTATCATATCTGCTTCACACATTAGGAAACACAGGCCAAGAAATGGGATAATGTGACCAAGATCACATAGCTAGGAAGCTGCAGATACTAGCTGTCAAACTCTTGTCCTTCAGCCATCATACTGAGTTTTAAAAGACAAAAAAAAAAAAAAAAGCTTAGGATATGTTTGTGGCTATTTACAAGGCTATTGCCACAAACAAGGGTCAAAAAAGTATACTCACATCTTACCAAATGCAATACTACATCTCCTTTACGATGGAGATAGAAGTGAGCAGAAAGTGGAAAAAAGAAAGGATTGAAGGAGTACAAAGAGAAAACTCAAGCATCGGGTGGCTAAAAGCAGGGCCCGTAGTGCAGACGCAAATAGCCATGAGTCCACCCTGTGGAATGCTGCCCAGTAAGAAAAATCCAATTATCAGCGCTTGGGAGGCTGAAAACGGGAGGACCACTACAAGACCGATCTGTGCAGTGTGAGGCCCTGTAGGCCCTGTACTACGTACACAAAAAAGAAAAAGAAAAATCCAATTATCATTCTGAAATGAGACATGAAGGAAATCTCGAAGGACAAACACCAGACACAAAGGCTGCGATCTATATACCTTAATTTATAGGACAGCAAAGCTTAGAGATGGAAAACACTTGTTACCCTGGTAACAAGGAGGAGGGAGTGAGGACAACCAGAAAGGTGTACTGAGGAAGTTGAAGGGTATGATAATGCCTGTAAGACCTCTCACAAGTGCGTAGCAAAAGGGTAAATTTTATAATGTCTAAATTACACGTTGGTTTTTTAAAAGCACAAGACCCACAACACACAAAACAGCTTCACATATACTTTTCAGCTCACTTGCCACTTGGTAACTCCTTCACTGAGCTTCTGTGCTGTCACTCTGAACACAGCCCTGTTGGGGACGTGCAGTGAGAGGAGGGTGCTTTTGTTTAGATTTGGGTTCATTAGAAATTTCTTTGGAAACTAGGAGCTTGGAAATTGGTTCTAGGTTAAAGGACATCACAATATGTAATGATAATATTGCATTATAAACCATCTGTCTTGGTCACTTTCTTGTGTTGGGACTAAATAACCAACATCCACAATTTTTTTTTTTTTTTTTTTTTGCGGAACTGGGGATTGAACTCAGTCCCTTGCGCTTGCCAGGGAAGCACTTATTGCACTGAGCCATCTTCCCTGCCCCTAACATCCACAATTTAAAGGAGAGTGGTTTTTTTTGGTCATTGCTTTCTGCATAGTTGGCTGGAACCCAGGCAGAAGGAAGATGGCAGTGTGGCATGGAACAGGAAAAAATTCTCAGCTCCTGGCAGCCAGGAAGCGGCACATCAAGGGGGGAGTTTGGGAGTGTCTTCAGGCTCACCCACAGCCACGTGACCTGCCTGGATCCAGGTCCTATGTCCTAACAACAAGAGAGCTGTAAACTCACCAGTGCAAAAGTTCATCCTTAAAGCATAAGCCAACTAACAAGTGCATAGCACTGTTAAAAATCATTATTTGGG
>NW_004524577.1:35079094-35085317 GCF_000260255.1 Octodon degus | reverse complement strand
TAATTAACATCACCAATCCTGAGACAAACTGATGCCCCTTGAGGTGATGTTGTGACTTCATGTTGCTAGGCAGCAGCTCGGACAAAAATGCACATCCTAAATCTAATTACCAAGAAATCTCAGACAAAACAAGACCAAGGGACATTTTATGAAATAGGTTGAACTCTTCAAGAGTGTCAAGTTCAAGAAAATTCATGAAAATCTGATTCATGGAGCTGAGAGAGGTATGACAAGTGAATAAAATGTATGATCTTCATTATTTATATGAGACTGGGAGAAAGAATAAGAAAAGACATGATTAGGACAGTTGGTGGAGTTTTGAGTATGGTTTGCCAATTTAGTGATACAATTTTATCAATGCTAAATTCCATAGTATTACAGCATGTATTCTCATTGCATAAGACAATTTCTTCATCTATTCTTAAATGATTGAGAAAATAGTGATAAATATATACAAACACACATACACAGACTGAAAAGGCAAACATGAAAGTATCAGCAATCAGTGAATGAGATAAATGGTAGACCAATTTTCTTGTGTTAATGGAATTTTTCTGTACCAGTAAAATACAATACTATCATTAAGAGTATTATTCTTCTGTCCTGTCTATAGCTCAGATATGCTAAGACAGTGGAATAGGCTGTCAAGAGACCCACAGAGATGGCTTTGGAGACATAATGTCTTTGGAGACAAAATTTTACCAACAGGCACTAACAGGGAAGGATAGAGCTAGCTGTGAGTTGGCAGTGGGGAAAGGTTCCCAGAAGCATGCATGGGTCTACCAGAAGCCCAAAGAGATGCCCAGTAAAATCCCAGGAAGGGTATGTGCTCAAAAGAACCTTGATCAGCACAATCCATGAGGGATGTGTACCATACAGCAGCATCGCTGAACAAGTTCTTGAAACATGCACACTCAACAACGGCACCTCTTAGGAGCTCCGGTGGTGATGATCTGGGCACGTACTTACTAGGCAGTAGTTGGAGTGTTCAGGGGTGGCTGGCTGGACTATAATTCCCCACAGCATCTTGCCTTGCACCCAGCTATTGCAGGGAGGGGGATTTGTGGATTAAACTACATCATGGTGACATCATTACCCTACTTTGTTTCATAGTATGATCAGCATTTTAAGGGAGAGCTCACTTAGTACATGGCCAGGCAGGCAGGTTCTTCTACACGTAATAATTGCTTTCTCAGTTTGCTGTTGCCTTAGATAGTATTTACCCAGATCTTCCAGTCTCTGTCCACTTACAGTGCCCCTTGACTTTGCAAGAGCCTTGGGAATGCCAAAGGGATGCTGTAGGAGCATAGCGCTAAAAGCTCTAGTTTTCTCAGGGACAGAAAAATTATTGAATCAGCATCCAGGGAAGTTAAGTAATTTACCCAACATAACAAAACTTGGTATGTGGATCCAGACTCCCAGTTCCAGGTATTCTGTCTACAAAGATCATACCCTTTCTCTTGAATTGTGCTGCTCCCCACCATAGTCCAGCAGCCTTCTCTTCCTCAAGTTTCACTATCAAGACATACACAAAACAATAATGTGCTAGCTAGTTCACAGAGCGGTTCTAATGAAAGTGGTTTGGCCAGCACTGGAGGAATACCACACAGAGATGTTAGGAGCAAGGGCATCTGCTCTTATCATAGCAATGGCTTGATAAATGAATCCCCTTTGAGGTGCTATCAGGAAATAGCACAAAAGCATTCGTTTAGCCATAAGAGGACTATTTCTCTTGGTTGGGTTTGAGAAAGCTGGTTTTTCTTCATATGTTTGTGTATTTGGATGTTATAGTAAAAACATAAAAAAAATGCTCAAAGTTCTTCAATATCTTGAAGAATATCTTCAAGAACATCTTCAAGAATCTTCAAGAATCAACAGCTGGACTAAATAACAATTGGCACTTGAGGAGTATACAGTGTAAGACAGATATTTTCTAAGCATATTACCCATGTAGAGGCACTGGATCATCACATAAAATGGGTTATCTTATTCTCCTCATTTTCTTGAAGAGAACACCAAGTGGCAAAGAAAAGAATGAACACGTTTTTGTTAGCATGGCTTTAGGTCTATACACTAGCTTACTTTGCAATCTCCCATGAAATAAAAGTGCAAGATAATGACTCTGAAACAATATCTGAAAAATGCAGATACAGCATTTTGAGTACTTTTATGACCTAGTAACACTTTATTTATTTATTTATTTTTGCAGAACCAGGGATTGAACTCAGGCTCTTGCGCTTGCCAGGGAAGCACTTATTCCACTGAGCCATCTCCCTGGCCCCTAGTAACACTTTAATTTACCCTAAGCATAGCATGGCAGATCCCTTGGGAATTAATTTTAAAAGTGTCCTCTGTCATGCTGTAGGAAAAAGGATGATTAGTGAAGAAAATAATGATGGAGCAGATAACTGATCATTACTCTTGATGGTGGGCGGGCGCTGCCAGTCAAGATCGCCGACCATATTGGATGAATTCTGAGATGTGTGGTTCTATGAATTAGCAATATTTTTACATTCGAACAAATCAAAATTAAGGTGCTGGGCTGGCCAAATAGCTCAGTGGATTAAAGTGCCTGCTAGCAGGCATAGGGGCGGGGAGGTTTGATCCCTGGGCCTGCTGTGCCAGCCCTGCCCCCGGGTCATGCTGAGACAGCAATTGAGATGGGGTATAGTGGTGTGAGCCTGTAATCCCAGCTCTTGGGAGGCTGTAAACAGGCAGATCACTATGAGTCCAATCTACCAGTGAGACCCTGAACACCCTGTAGACCCTTCCCTAAAATGCGATGAATAGATAAATAAATAAAGGTGTAACTTATAGTCAGGGGATAGTGGACAATGGTTTATCAGCGGAGATTTTTATTTTTAGTAGTTCATAATGACATTTCTTGCAATTGATGGCACCTTAGAATTGGTGAAAATATACTATTCTTTCCTTATCCCTCTCCTTTCATCATAATCAAAAATCATGTTGTGTTAAAACCCTTCTTTAAATTCCAGCTGATTTTTGATGGCCATTGCATTATATTCATGACATAGTAATCTGGCAATGGACTACTGAACTTGGATTACTTTTTAGATAACTGCTTTCATTGTTATCTAAAAAACTCATTATGTGGAAATCTTGATTGCCAGCTGTCAAGCTTTTGAAGCAATTTGACTATGAGTATTCTTTCTTGTGGATTAATTCATTGATGAGATCCTAAACTGACAGCTTTATTGGGACATCAAGAAAAGAGGGGGTGGAGACCAATGGAAGGCTGTGTGGTTGGGGGTGTGAGCACGGGGGCTGTGTTTGATTCCTAGCCCCTTTCTCTCCCTGGGTCCTTCCTTTCTCTCTGCTTCCTGGTTTTGAAGAGGGCAGTAGCTTTCGTCTCCACGACATCTCCTCACCACAGGCCTAAACACAATGGAGTAAGTTGTAGCAGTGGTTACCAGAAACAGATTTAATGGAAGATATACAAAAATTTTCAAGATTGGCTCACAATGGCTGCCCACAGATTCATGCATTAAAAAGTTTAAAAAGGCCTCTGCTCACTGAGTACTGAAGGATCCAGTTGAAGGCCTGGAGCTCAGTGTACCATCCTGTGCAGGGCTGCTTCTGGAGGCTGAAGGGCCTTTGCTGGAGGCTGAAGAGGAAGCCAGGAGACGACCTCCAAAATCAAGGTGAAGACTGCAGCTCCCCTAAAGAAACAGAAGTGAGCCTGCCTTCTCTGTTTCCCTTTCATTTATTTATTTTTTATTTTTATTTATTTATTTGTTTTTAATGTATTTAGTACAGGGTCTACAGGGTCTATGAGGTCTCACTACATAGATCAGACTTATAGTAATCCTCCTATTTTCAACTTCTCAAGTGCTGGGATTATAGGTGTGTGCCACCACGCCCACTCTCAATAACCCTTTCAGCACACCCATGGGCAGGGCCTGCATGGCATGCTGGGGATCGAACCTGGCCCACTGTGCTCTGCCTAAGCAGGCGCTTTATCTGTTTCCCTTTTATTTTCTTTCACTTAACAAGGTTATTGGTGGTTACCATTCATACCCAATGTCTTCTGTTGAGCTGCCCTCAAATGTATGCTGATCCAATATAGTTGAGCATTTCTTATTCAAATCGACACAATCCCTTAACTATTACACTGGCTGACAATGTACTGAGATCTCTGGAACAACAAATCAACATAAATACTTCCTCTTTCAAGTTGTTTTTTGTAGCTGTTTGGTCTCAGGGATGAATGATAACTGCCAACAACATAGTGAGAAAGATGATGTATTTTTGACTTCCCAATTTTTAATTATATAGCACAATTCTGTACAGCACTGATGTTGTAGAAAAATCTTTACTCCAAAATCTATATTTTCATTTCTCCTAGGGCACTTGCTAAAAGTATAAGATCAAATAAAAGTATCCAGAAACACAATAGAAAATGCTGTAAATCTGTCATTTAAAGAAATCCCACTCAGTTCATTTAGTTCTTTTCTACAGTTTGAATGTTTATTATCTATACTCTGAGAGGGCTGAAGAAGCATGCAAATAGCAGCACATAGTCAGACCTTCAAGAACTTCAACCCGTGTTTTATTCAATGTTCTAAATTGATCCTCTGAAGAAATCTGAGCAGTCATGGACAACAAAGCATGTAATTTTTCTTTCAAATGTACCCCTCTCGCCAGTCCCTGTTGTCTTCTGCCTAAAAAGCTGTCTTGAGAATCAGTGATCTAATCGACATGGAAGTGATTTCCAAATGCAAATTCTCATGAGCTAGGAGAGGATGCTTATTGTTTAATTGATAGCAAGCAGGGCTCTGTTTCAGTTAGGCCCATTGCCCTGCCACAAGCTGTATCACCTTGCTACAACATGAATTCCGTGAATCCAGATCATCCAACTTTGTTGAAAACAACACACAGATTTCAGACTGGACTAGAAGGCTGATGTTACCAGGGTGAGCACCTTGGGGGGCACTGAATGTCTTCCTTTAAGACTGGTCATTTACTTCCCCTGAGTTCTAACTGTTCAGTTCCCATAGCAACACAAGTGTTGGAGTGATAACCCAAGGCACCATGACATGGCTATTATGCCCCGCATAAATTATTCCTTCTTTTGTAAAATTGAGTTTCAATTTTGGGTCTATCATTTGTTTGATATGCCACCTTGGGCAGTTCACTTCATCTTTGGTTTCGTTTTTTCATCTATAAAATGAGAATTATAATAATTCTTGTATCACATTTTACCACAAAGATATAAATAATAATTATTATTATTTGTCTTTTTGAGACAAGGTCTCACTGTGCAGTTCAGGCTGGCCTTGAGCTCACTTTGCAGCCCAGGCTGGTCTCTAACTCACAATAATCCTCCTGCCTCAGCTTCCCAAGTGCTGGGATTACAGGTGTGTGCCACCACACGCAGACAAAAATGATTTATTATTTTTTAAACTTTTCCTTTTATTTCTCAAGCTTTCAGAAGCTTGAAGTGATCTGAATGCATTGTTATAAAGTTATTCAAGGGTAAGCACTTTATTTGGACATAAAAATAGAATGTTTAAAAAAACCCCTAAGTTTGTTGCATAAGACCAAGACTCTAATGAATCTCAGAAGATATTAACAAATAAATGAGCAAATCTTCCTTTAAAATTCATACTTTAGGTTATGTTTCTATTTTCATTACTTTGCACTGATCATTTTCTAAATTCAAAACTTAGGTAGGAGATGTTAAAGGATATTTTGGGCCAGGAAAATTCTACTGTAATATTTCTTGGTGCAGATAAGAGACAGGAGAAAAACAAAGAGGCTTTTATGGCCTAGCTGGAGGGAGGACTGCTTAAAGACAAGCAAGGAATCCTCAGATCCAAGACAGACAGAGCTTGGGCTTTTATGGGTTTGGGCCACAGTGGCATTGGAGGAATGGCTGAGTGAAGCCTGGGAAGGTGACTGGGGCCACTAAGGTGGGACATCATGAGCTGACTGGGGGAATACTAGCTTGCAGAAAAGGAAGAGGAAGCTTTCCTGCGGAGGAAGGGAGGTTCCCTTTGAGGTGGGGGTAAAGAAAGGGGAAGCAGGCTATGGGCTATTGTTCTTAGGCCCCTGCCATAATGACTTGGCAGATTTTTTGTACAGGCAGAAACCTCATCATTCCATCTTTTTGTTGCTAAAAGAGGGCGCTGACTTTCTCAGATACCAGATTTGATGTTTTTAATAGTCACCTAACTGGACAATTGGCAACATGTATGCTAAT
>NW_004524577.1:35066272-35071171 GCF_000260255.1 Octodon degus | reverse complement strand
TTAGATAGAGTTATTACCTTAGTACCATGTCCGGATCTATGAAGTTCCGATTCCTCTAGGGGGGTGTTGTTTGGATCTGGCTGCTGTGCTCCACTTCTTTCTGCTGCAGGCGTTAGAGTTGAACCCTTTGTGTCACTCTGTCAAGATGTTCTGCTCCTGAATCAGCTGGGTGGGTCTTGCCTCTAGCCTCTTTGCAGGGAGTTCTGCAGAAGGGTTCCGCACTGGGCCTGCACTCTGGATCAGATGAGGATCCGTGGGCCTGGGGTCTTCTCACTCACTTGCTGGGCCAGGGTTCTGGGTCTGTTCAGGTTCCTGCCAGGCCCCGGGTTGTCTCACTTACTGGCCGGGCCTGTGCTCTGGTCTACTCAGGATCCCGAGGCCTCGGTTGTCTCATTCACTCGCCAGGCCTGCGCTCTGGGTCTGTTCAGGATCCTGTGGCCCCAGGTCATCCTCCCGTGGTCCCAGGTCGCCCTCAGTTTTCTTCTTAGTATACTATCTTGCTTTTTAAAAAAATTCTACGGAAATTCAGAACACAGATGTCTATGAAGATTCTCATCCTTTTTTCTTCTTTTTGGCCCTGAGCCAAGCTTAGACTACAGTTAGGCAACTCCAGGCAGCAGCACTGCAGGCAGTAGGTAACCCTCACTGCTCCTCTGAGCAGAGCTGGCTGGGCTGCAAGCTTTCCCTGTCTTGGCGACCCACTGCCGAGGGCCGCTCTCCATCAACACCCGCTTGTCAGTGGCCTCCCTTGCACCAGCTCAAAAGCCTGCTGAAAAGTGTAACATCTAAACTCTACACAGTTAAGCGGGGTTTAATTATGAAATTGTTAGAACACATTGTAATAGTGTCATAAGAAGAATGATTTTCTCTAAACAAAAAATACAATAATTGCTTCTTGGTTTTTCAAAGTTTAAAAAAGAAGTCGGCACACAATCCTTACCCAAGAATACCAATCTGAAACCTGTAGCTAAATAAGCATTTGTGTGAAGAGTGGGGAATATGCTTCAGGGTTTCTCTTTTTTTTCCCCCTCTCATAGTTAGACTGTTTATTCTATAGCGATTTTCTCGGAGCTGGGAATAGAATATATATATATATATATATATATATATATATATATATATATTTGACCAAAAGATAGGAATTTGATATGAAACACTTCAATAATATTTCTAGTGAATCAGACGAATTTGATAATTATCTAAAAATGTTGGCAAGTTTCAAAGTATAGTTTAAACATATATAAATAACCTTAGAATTTTAATGGTAGGATTATAATTGCACCCTCATTCCAAAGCAAAGCCGTCAAGGAAAAAGCACAGAAAAGGTGCTATCTAAGAGATCACAAAATATATTATTTTTAAGCAGTATTACATGTACTGAGAAAAACTATGTTAGTATCCAGGCTTTGGAATCAGATAACCTGAGCTTTAACTCCTGATTCAACATCTTATTGTCAATAGTAAGACTAGCAAGGCGAAATATTTAACTCTCCTTCAGCTATTACTTTCCTTCTTTATAGTCAGATTCCTGGCACACCGTGCCGGCTCTGCCCCCCAGGCCACGCTGAGGCAGCGAATGAGGCAGGGCGTAATCCCAGTGTTGCGAGGCTGAAAACAGGAGGATCACTCCCAGTCCTATCTGTGTAGTGTGCAGACCCTGTACTAAATACATAGAAGTAAAATAAAATGAGGTTAATCATATTACCATGCTCTGTTATCGAGGATAAATATATATAATTTATTTATTTCTGTATTTAGGGCAGGGTGTACAGGACGTTTAGGGTCTCACTATGTAGATTAGACTCGTAATGATTTTCCTGTTTACAGCCTCCCAAGTGCTCGGATTACAGGTGTGTGCCACCCTGTCCAGTTTCAATGGCCCTCTCAGCGTGCCCTGGGGGCGGGACCAGCACAGCATGCTGGGAATTGAACCCAGCCGTTGTGCTCGGCCGAAGCAGGCAATTTAGTCTGCTGAGCTATCAGGTCGGCCCTACCTTACTGATATTGATTACTTATAATGTGGAAAACCTCATGTGTAGGGATGAGTTAAAATACATTTCCTTTTAATTTTAAAACGATCAATAACGCTGTTGGGAATATTTAATTTCTTCTTGAGGGAACCTGAGGAAATCAATACCATTTCTTGGATGCTACAGAAAGTTGAAATTAAAGCCAGTTCATTATGGTGAGTCACACCAAGACAATAGGGCTCAGGCCAGAAAAATTTCCCACACAATTTGATAGTTCCCAGAAATATGCAAGACTAGACACCCTGCCTTATTTTGGGACTGTGCATTTGAATAAGGATGGCATGAAGTGAGTCTCCAGGGGTTGTCCTTTATATCAAACCACAGTGAGGTTTGTCAGCATAAGCCCCAGTACAGAGATAATGATGATGGTAGAAATAAAATGTCTTTTGACTTTTATGCATTTTTGAGACAGGGTCTGGCTTTGAACTTATTGTGTAGCCCACACTGGCCTTGTACTTGCTGTTGTAGCCCAGGCTGACTTCAAATTTGCAAGCCTCCTGCTTCAACTTCCCAAGTGTTGGGACTAAAGGCATGTGCCCAGTTTATTACAATTTTTGCTATTGACAAAATCACGTTTATTAATATTTAACTGTCCTTGTTCCTGGCTATCTTTTAGTCAATAAAACTGATGCAGTCATGGACAGGTAAGAACGAAGTGAATAATAAATAAACTACACATACACAAACAACAATGTCCAAATAGTGATGTGGAGCAGTACAAAGAAAGACGACTCTGCAAGCAGCATTTTAGTTTTCATAGCAATCCCTCCAGTAGTCTATGGCAGGCTGCTTACCTTTGCTGGGGCTTAGCAGCTTATGGCCTGCTCTACATTTTAATACGGTGAGGTGTTCATTTCACAGATTCCATGATATTCTCCATTTGCCTTGCTCCTTTCCCTTCTTCTGCACAGTGTACTCTTCCTTTTAGCATCTTAGTATCAACTCCAGCCTCAGACACAGGTATAAGTAGTGAAGGTGTTCCTTTTTCCCAGTTTCCTCAACAAAAGCCATAATACTTTAATTTCTGGATAATCTCTTCATTTTAAATCTTCTGCTGCTATAAAATTACAAAGATCCCAGCCAGGTGTGGTTTAGCATGCCTGTACTCCCAGCACATGGAGGCTGAGGTAAGAGGATTGCTCAAAGTTGAGGCCAGCCTGCATTACATAGTGAGTTCAGACCAGCCTAAATTATATAGCAAGACCCTGTCTCAAAACCCAAACAAAGACCCCTGAGAACAGCTACATTTTCAAATTAGAGATGCAAATTTCAGAATGGGGAAGAAATTTCCTACAGTCATCTGATGTTCTGTGATAGACTCCCAACTGCCCCTTAATGCCTTCTGTCCTATTCTTCTTTCTCTCTAAGAGGGTTCCTAATTGTTATCCAAGCAGGTGAACAGAGACAATCCCCACTGAGAACATACACAATCATGAGCCTGAGAAGGCGCCAGAGTACAAGAGCAAAGATGAACACTTACAGACAGATGAGGTACTGCCCGCCTGATCTTTCCCTCCTTTCTGCTGACTGGACTATGGCCATGAGAGCCAGAGCTCCAAGACCTTCAGGAACTCTAGAAGGAGACAGCTAGGTGGTGGCCTGACTTCAAACCAAGTCAAAGTGCTCCGATGTTGCTCTGACCTCAGGGTGATCGCCTGCACTTCACTTTTGTTCAGTAGATTTCTGAGTACATTTTATTTCCCTTCTTCTACCCACTTAAATACTCAATTAAAGCACTATGAATAGGAAAGGAGTTTCCAAATATCTTTTATGACTCTCCAATTTCAAATTGAATTTATGTTTATCCTTCCACAACTAGAATATACTTAAAAACCAAGGATGCGTATCATTTTAGTAAAAAGCTGACAAGGGATACATTTCTTAAAGAACAGTAAATATATAAATTGAATATTCAGGGTGTTTAAATATGTTTTATATTGGACTCTGAATTCTGAGAATTTTAATCATTTCTAAAATTACATTGTTATGAGAAAACCAATACTAAGTAACTGTGAAATATTAAAGACATTTTTTGTATCTGATAAGGTCAGTCAAGTCCCCTCAGGATTTATCCTGTAGCCCTGTACTGCACTTTGTAGATCCTTTGTCAGTGTCAGCCATGAGGATGAGTCACAGCCATTGCTTGACCAATGTGTTCTCTGTGAAAGCCTGAGAGAATGTTTTTTCTCTCCATGTGACTCTCCCCAGGCACACTATACATCATCGATCACATTCCTCTTGTGGCTCCATAATCTCCTTGATCAGAAAATTTGGAGCACAACTGAGTCACATGATGTTACAGTACAAGTTCTCTTATGTCCCGAGTCTTCACTGACCTTGAAAGGCTAGCGCCAAAATGTTGGCTGACCTTGCAGCCCTTCCTTCTCTCCTATTTTGAACGGCTAACTTAGGTTGTTAACCCTCCAGAACAGAAGCTGATTATTAACCTGCACTACATGCAGTTCGGTTTACCCTCTCTGTCTAAATATCAAACATCTTTGGCATATTATGGAACAGGTATTTTCCATCAAATATTGATTATGTTGAACTTTAAGTCCTTACAGAATGTGAAGGAAAAATAATTATCAGATACAAAAGTTACATTTCTTGTTATATAGGTCTTGCTTTATCTGGGTCTTAACCATCCAGCAGAAGAGTATAAAAACGAGGTATATAAAGTAAAGCCATATTAATATGATGAGCTGTAAAAGGCTCAAGTCAATAACTTCTGAGGATAACCCACTAATATTATAGACTGCTAGATAGTTTTGGATTGTTTAGCTGAATTCAAACACCTATAGACCACATGCCAGCCAGCCCCGCCCCCTGGTGGGCTGAGCTGGCCACACACACACACCACACACACTCT
>NW_004524577.1:35062271-35066172 GCF_000260255.1 Octodon degus | reverse complement strand
TTCACCTCAAGCAGCCGCAAGCACACAGAATGTAAAGTTCATAAGGCAGCAAAACATTTCTTGCGAATCTTTATTCCCAATGTTCCGAATTATTTAAAGCGACTTGAGTTAAATCTGTCATTGCTTTGTGGATCATAAGGCAATGAAAAATATAAGTAGCTACTGCTACCCAAGCTTTGAGTGTTAGACTGGACACCACTTCCAACATGATAGATTTTAGCCTCATCATATCCTGAAGAAGAAAATCAATTCCACAAAGTCCTGTGTCATTTTTCATCTTCGTTCTACTATATACCAATCCTTTTTTCTACAGATAGAAACAAGGAGTTCAATAAGGAAATAATGGAGTGTGGTAAACCAAAATTCAATTCGCTCTGGTTCAATTCAAGTAGCTCTAAAGTCCTTGGGTCTGAACACTGTGCTCCAACCCTGAATCTCCCCTTGAGGAATGAGAGTAATCCTCTCTCAAGTAGCATCTGAGAGTTAAGAAAGAGAAACCAACAACCACAAAACACTTCTACAAATCCATTTAAAGGAAAACTCCCTGCTTGATCATTTTTATGGTCACTTTTATCACAAGTCAAAAAGGGTGAGTTTGCAAGAACCAATTTTGTGGTATATGAAAAGCAACACAAATGGACAGTCTAAGACTCTTCAGCCTGGCTGCTATTAACGGGGCGAATACTTTCTTACCAACATGGAATGAGCCATTAGTCATATGATAAAAGAATCAAGATTTGAAATTATGTTTGTGTAGCACTGACATGCCCTAAACTAGGGTTTCTAATGGTAGAGCAGTGCACAGAGGGAACTGATTATTATTTGATGCTTATTTCCAGTAGGATAGAACTATCTTGCCCTATTTTGCCTAGATTTCTTTTTTTTAATGTAGCATAGAAAATCCCAAATGCCAAGGTTCATCAGGCCTGGTTAATCCAAGATGGCTGGTTACTTTATTCCCTGAGTCAAGTTCACCTTACTTCTCCCTATAGTCTTACCTCCACAAAAAACTTTTCACTGTTACTGTGTGCTTAAGTTACTCTTCTCTCATTGCTGAGACAGATACCCTGACACTCAGAATGAAGGAAGGAGAGGTTTCTTTAGCTTATAGTTACTGGAGGTTTCAAGACACTGGAGGAACGGCTGGGGCGCTGCTGTGTCCAGGATGACCCTCTCCACATCTCTGGGAAAGCACAGGCTAGCCAGTTTAACCATTCGCACCTCTCTGGCCCTGCCCTGGTCCTCTGACCTCGCCGCTTTGGGCCTTGTCCTGGTCCTCTGGCCCCGCCCCTCAAGCCACTGGTTGCTCCCTCAGCCGCATCTGCCCCATAATTTACATGAGGCTTTGGGGCAACAACTAGACACAAGCCATAACACTGTGTTTGCTTTGATTTCCTGTGGGAAAAAGCCATATCACTCAGGCCATTTCCCCCTTGACCTAAGTTACCCAAATGGCTGTGCCATTTGTATCCTTTGACCTTCATTCACCTGTCAAAGCTCGCTTTGACATCTCTGTTTCTGACTAGTTTTCTGAAGACTTTGGTGATCATCTCTAATCCTCTTCCTCCCAAGTTGCCTAACCCTGTAGTTTGTGAGCCACACATGGGTGGGTTCCATTATACTTGATTTCCATCACTTTCTGTCTTCCTGTTATTCATCAGTTGGCCAACATCGGCCCAGCACCTACTATGAGCTAAGCACTCTTCCAAGTATTGGTGAGAAAACAGTGAACAAGTCAAACATGACTTCTGTTCATGGACAGAGGGGCACATGCAGGGCCCTTTAGGGAGGACAGGACAGGGGTTGGATCTGCTTAAAAAAAGATCATAATCATTTAAAGATACAGACTATGTCATATATTTCAGTTGTATCCTCTACAGTATGAAAGAAGTTGTGGGACCTACTAGGCAACTAATAAGTATTTGCTAACTTCATTAATTAAAATCTATGATAGTAGAGTTGTTCATAGGAGGAAACAATAAGCAAATAAAATAAAGACAGAACACAGGGCTTACTGAAAGATCCATTTAAAATGTGACCATAGGGCTGGCCAAATAGCTCAGTGGATTAAAGTGCCTGCAAGCAGGCACAGGGGCTGGGGGCTCGATCCCCAGGCCTGCCATGCCGGCCCCACCCCTGGGGTGTGCTGAGACAGCAGTTGAGATGGTGTGGTGGCGCGCACCAGTAATCCCAGCTATTGGGAGGTTGTAAACAGGTGGATCTCTATGAATCTGATCTAGTAGTGAGATCCTGAACACCCTATAGACCCTTCCCTAAAATACAAAAAAAAAAGATAATAATAAATAAAATAAAATGTGAACATACAAATGTGCGTCACAGACATGACATTTGCATGCAAGTTAAATGGGAGTGATATGGTTGGAATTTTGGAAAATGCTCCTTATGGTAAAACCGATAAGCATGTTTTTCTCTGCCCAGCACAAAGAAGTCAGCACAGGAGTCCCTGAGTTTGTACCACTTGCCCTACCCGACCTACAACAATGACTATTTCTTTTGAAAGTCAGTTTGCCCACATTTCAAAGCAGGCCCATGCTGGGCTCTTCTTGCCTGCACTCCGTTTCCCAGTGTGGGTCCTCTGGGGGGTTAAGCTCCTGGCTGCAGCCCTGGTCTTCCTGGCTGCCCATTCTGGTGGCACTCCGCAGGTAGGGAACAAGCAGGAGACACTGTGTGAATTTGGTTGTTCAGCTACGACTCTTCACTGTTTGCTGGCTGCTCCTAACACTGTTCACGCCCACTAACACTGCTTTAAGAGCCTGTAAACAGCTCTTTTACTAAATTTTCTAGAAATTACCCAGTTTAGTCATGCCATGTTTTTCTCTCAGTGCAAAGGACAGTCATATTTGCCTTTTGATGCAGTAAACACTAACTTAAACTATGTGAACTTTCTAACAGAATCCTTGGTATAAACAATGTCAATAGATGTGGCTCCTTCACAGTCTTTCTCCTTCTATTCTGGCCTGATAATTAAGACATAGTACTAATCTATGCTTTTATATAATATGTACTTAATGTGACTTATAATGGGTTAATAAATCATTCTTTGAAGAGGCCTTTGTTATTATAAACAAAACTACTGCTTATATAAAATTAAGAAAATACATCTGCCAAAAAAGCATGGCAATTCATTAAAAAAAAGTGCTTAATTAACTATGATTGTTTCAGCTAGAATTGAATGTGCACTTTATAATTATCTGCTGTTCTTCTTCTTTGGAACACATATATACCCTTTCAAAGAGTTAATGGAACAGATAGAAACTGTGACATGTCAGAATTATTTCATATAAGTAACAATTTGTGGACTTTTGGAAGTGTTATGATATATTTCCAACTCAAGTTTCTTATAAATTGTGGGACAGAAAGATAAACTGAGAATTCGGGACATAAGATGAGCTACTGAGAGATGTTGGAGTCTCCTTTTCTCACATTGATCATGGGAGATGCAAGACACACTCTTTTTGGTAGTAGAGATGTGAGGCCTGAGAATTTTTTGGGAATCTTCACCTTCCTTGCTTCCCCAAGCCATTTAATAACCAGAAGTAATCAGCTGTAGGGGGGCACTGGAGAAAATTTCCTGAACCACTTTGTTATTAAAGACCAAGGTCCATGTAAACAATTAAGCTGGATTTCTCAAAGAGAAATCAACAGTTACTGGAAAGGAAGAGTGAAACAGAACCCTAAGAGGTTGAGAGCATATCTTTCTATCTTTGAATACGAGGAACATTGATATTTTCTGGCCAACACACTATAGCAGAAATGATAACATGCTAATTCCAAATCTAGACCTCAAGAGGCTTGTGAATTTCTGCTTTTTCTCTTCAAACCCTACAAAATTAGAGGAATACAAATCTAAGATGGCTTGTTGGAAGGTCACAGACATGTG
>NW_004524577.1:35017371-35052851 GCF_000260255.1 Octodon degus | reverse complement strand
ACACACACACACACAAAATAAAAGGATACAAAGGAAAGATCATTTTGTATTTATATATACAAAATAGGATAGATATACAGCTACTTTCACTTAATTCAATGAGAAGAAAGAGGTACTAATAGTGTTTGGACAGGATATCTTATCTGCTTCTTGTACTATGAATAACCAGTAAAAAGATAATAATGTACAATGTATTGATCATCGAAACTGTCTTATTAATCAGCTTTGAAACTGTCTCATTCATATTTATTTCACAATAAAAAATTAATGACAAATAATTCTACGCATGCAGCCATCTTATTTCACCATTTATTCAGAAAAAAAAAAACTTTGATAAAAAGTATTATGGGTCAGCTCAGCATAGAAACCCAGATCAGAATCCAAATTGGAATTTAAAAGAGCCTTTATTACTGAGCCTAGGGCCATCAGTCAGTTCTCATGCAGGAGAGGACTGAGCAGCCCCTAGCCCAGGGAACAAGGAGTTTTTAAAGCAAGAAATCACATGACTAAGGGGTCTTTCACAGTTCAGTGACATGTGCAACTTGCCTGTGCGGGGGCTTGTTGAGCAAGCTGTTTTTATAAGATACATCCTAAACTGACTGTGTTTATAGGAATTAGATTAGGGAGGAGAAGGAGATAGTTACTTGTTACTAAACAGCCTTCAACAGAGGGCGAGAACACATTCCTTAGAGTAGATAACAGGAAGCATAAGCGAACCCAATAGTTTTCCGTAGTTATAGCACAAAATTCAGTTAACCCATTACAAAAAGAAGTACCATTAGGTATGTATTAATGTAGGGCCAGGGAGATAGGTCAGTGGCTTAAATACCTGCCTGGCAAGCACAAATTCCTGAGTTCAATGTCCGGTACCAAAAGAAAAAAAAAGAGCATTAAATGAAAAATTGCAGTACTTCTGATGGATGCAGCTATAACAAAACATACTGATATAGGTTTCTCTTTTTTCTTTTAATTTTATTAGGGATTTTAAGTTAAACTTCTCGAATATCATCACATAACCCTCAATTCTGAAGTGAACACTTTAAAATGAACTTTCTGAGAAATTATAACCTATTTACCTAGACGATAGCACAATACATTCTTACCATCTGTGTGATTAGAAGACAGAGCTTAGATTTCAACAAAACAAAGCAACCCAAACAAAGGCTCAAATGAAAGGGGCAGTTAGAATAGATGGTTAGAGTACCTGGTTTTGCATTATTGAATCTGTTTGGTGAAATTTTCAAGGTTTACATCTCTAAAAAATCCTTACATAAAAGATTCTTCTGAGGTAGTGTTTCTCCAGTTATTTTGAAAGCTGCTTGCATCAGAATTGCTGGGGTGGGTTTTTTTATTTTTATTTTTATTTCTTTTAAATGCCAATACCCAGACCTGTTATCGGATCTAGTCAAGCACAATCTCCACTCCTGCTTTGAGAATAGGAATGTTAACCCTCCTTCCCAAAAGACAGGTACTTGTAAGTTCCAGAACCTCCATCCCACTGCTTTGTCTAATGCACTGAAGTTTAAAGCCGATCCAGGTCGGGTCATTCCTTCTTTGCCTTGCTGCAAACAGACTGCCATTCTCTTTTGTACGACGCCTGCAGTGTAAGAGATTTACCTGGAGCCAAGGCAGGGATCATTGCTGGATGATCAATGATCATCGTTTGTTTTCGGGGGGAGGGGGTGGGACATAAAGTCAACCATACCCATCCGCCGACGGGAAACGCCAAGTGTAGCAGAAGTCTGGCTCAGAGGTTTCAAAATCACCATAGGAACTAGTCTAGAAGTGGGACTGTACTTGGAATGGCTCTGCGCTAAAGAAAGGACGGGATAACTTAATAGAGGTCTCCCGGCTCATTCCCTGACGGGGCTCCCCGGCCTCAGTGATGAATGTGTTCATTTTCTGCGGCTTGCCTGGGTGCATCGCCCAGGGCCCCCCTGCTCCCCCGCCCGGGCCTGCGGGGCTGCGGGGCGGGAGCGGCCCGGCTTCCTCGCAGACGCGCAGCCCTTCTCCCGCGGCCGCTCGCTCGGGAAGCCGCGCCTCCCTCGCAGGAAAGGAGCCCGGCGCCCCCTGCACGTCCCGCTCTCCCGCCGCGCCCCGTCTTCCATTGTGCGCGCTTCCCCTCTCGGCCCTCAACCTCGCCGGGAGCGAGATCTACTCGAAATTTCGCAGCCTCGGTTGCAATGGAACTGTACGGGAAGGTAAGCACACGCGCGGGACTCCGCGCACCCAGCGAAAAGCCTCGCTCGGCCGGCTCTGGGCCGCGCGCGCTCCCGCTCCCGCGAGCATCTGTGCGCGCGCGTTTGCACGGGCGCGCGCCTCTCGGTGCACTAGGCACTTAAACTTTCCTTACGCGCGTGCTACTTGTCCTCATTGTCTCCTCGTTTGTCGAATAAGATCGAAAACTACCCCGTTCCGCCCACGAAAACGTGTAAACTTTCCGGGTTCAGGGCGCAGAGACGTAAGGCGGAAGGTCTGCGAACGTCTCGGGTGTAGCGGGGACCAGCGCCAAGCAGTGCCTCTCCTATCCGGGGAAGCACGGTCTGGCTCCCCAAGGGACAATTAGCTAAGAAAAAGCTCCAGCTGGGACAAACTGGGGTCACTTTCGCCCGTGCCTAGCGGGGAAACCCATACAAGAGGCTGAGTGCAGGAATAATAGCCAGGAGCGGTTCGAAAGGCTGAGGAGGGAGGCTCCGCGGCCCGCGGCCCCAGGGGGAGCGAGCTGTTCACGGCGTGCTTGCTGGGAGTTGTAGTTCTTGGCGCCCCCGTGTTCACGGAAGCCATGCAAGAATGAACTACGACTCCCAGGAGCGCATGGGGCTCCCGGCCAGTACGCGTGCGCAGTGCTACGAGCGGACAGCTCCAGTGCTGATGTTGGAGCCGGTTAGAGAAACCCAAGAGTGCAGTGTGGAGCGTGCAACACGCCGGCTGCACGCTTGACCAAGCGCCCGGGCCAGCTCCATTCTAGTCAGAGAGAAAGGACATTTGCCTACAATGAGACACGAAGCGCCCATGCAGGTGGGTCAATACAGAAAGAGTAACCTCGGCAGGAATTCCGAGTGCTGCTTTTCTCCTAGGTCTGAGCACTAACTGCTCTACCTAAGGGAAGGTCTCTGCAGCCGCTCGCGGAGAGGCGGCTCAGTTCTTCCAGGGTCGGAGTTGGGTCCTCCACGCTTCGTGTGGTTGTAACTGGGGCGATCTGAATGAGGGATAGGGCTGCTCATTCGCTTTGCGGGCTCGGCAAGGCGGGTATGAGAGTGTCTATTGGAAATGAAAACACGAGCAAACGAAAGTCCAGAGAGGGAGCAATCGCCTGGCGGTATTGATCAGCCCCCTTGGCTTCCCAGGTTTGTGACTGCCGTGTAAATTCAGGGATTTAAGGCACAGCAGTGGGGTTCGGAGTCGAGAAATCGTCACTGGCATTCAAATAGAGGGAATTCTCCTTGGTGGGTGATTAAGAAAAAAGGAAGCTGATGTTGGACTCCCCAAAGTCCTCTTTTTATTCTTTTTAGCGTCCCAAGATCAGCAGAAAAAAAAGAAATCACACTTAGACTTGGTCGACCCAGAACCACGGCAGCTCTTTATCAGTGTCTACAGAGCTGGTTCACTCCATCTCTGAGACGCCAACCCCTGCTTCTCGGCGAGAAGTGCCCATTTATTGTATCTGTTTGGATTTCCCATTTCAGCAATACTCTTGGATCTGTTCCTTGAGAATGCAAAAGACTCTGGTACAAAGGTGCCTCTATCTAAGCATCTGGTTTAGGGTTTATTTTTTATTTTTTTATTTTTTTATTTTTAGGAAAGATGAGCCTATTTCCCCTTTTTATGTATGGACAGTTAACGCTAAATAACCTGCGTTGATTGACCAGGCAGTGTGCTCCCACTGCGTGACAGAAAGGTATTTTCTGAATGAGCTGAGAGAATAGAGCACAGCATTGGGATGTGTCATCTCCATACCCACTTTGGCTGCCAAACCCAGCAACATAAATATTTAACATTAATCCAGGCTTGAAGTTTTCTATGGTTTCTTCATAAATCAGGAAATTCAAACATCTGCCTTGATTTACTTTTCATTTATTTTATGGGTTGCGTATATTAAAGTGCCAGGAATTGACTGATAGATGAAACACCTATAGCATATAATTGTTTGTTGAGGGATTATATAATACAAGCCCTCAAATTACCTTAAGAGTTATTGAAAATTTGATTTGTTCCAGGGCTCAGTAGCCCCGTTGTGTGTCTTCTAGTACCTCTGTTTGAGACTTAGCTTTTCATTTACAGACCTGATATGAGAAGAATCTGGACAGACAATAAAGGTACAAGCTGTTTCATTTAGGATATATGGGTTAATGATAACTTCCCATTACTGGAGGGATTGCCAAGCCCCAACTGACTAAATTAATCACATTTGAATATAAGTAAACGCTGGCAGTCAATTTAAAAGAAGGTTGTTATACTTCACTACATATATGGGTCTTGAGATACCATGCTGTACATTTTAAATGTACACAGCAAGAAAAGTTTCGTAGAATTTAAAAACAGAAAAAGACAACCGGAAGAAGAAAGTAGATTTTTAGGGTTTAATGCTGATGCCATCAATTTTCTGACATCTCAGGGAAAATAAACTACTACGCATTTAACTTCATTGTATATTGATTTTATTTTGTAGATGTTGCTGTTCAGAAGGGTCATTAGGTGTGACAGAACTTAATGAAGTTAATGATTTAGGAAATAAGAAATATTTAAAATTGTCTCCTGCATCTACCAAATAAATAGTGGGCACTGTAATGCCCTATTTTCATTGGAACTGTAACAAGTTAATATAAATATTAAATAAAGAGACATTAATATGCTTATGGATAGATATTTGTATTTACAGTGAATTTTATTCACTGGAATTGATTTCTTTTTCTTTTAAGGGGGGAGGGTGCAGAACCGGGGATTGAACTCAGGCCCTTGCACTTGCCAGGACAGTGCTTATTCTACTGAGCCATCTCCCCAGCTCCTTGGAATTGATTTTTGACATGTAAAAATCTCAACTTCCAGATGCTGTCATGCAGACGAACCATATTATAAGAAATCAAAGACTTTTTTTTTAAAGTATAGTTAATGGAAGCACACAATTCACATTAACTAATAAATTACTATTATGGTAACTGCTTTCCATCATTATCTGACTTCTAAGTATATTAATAGGAACAATAAAAATGAAAAACATGATTTAAATTTATTTAAAGAAGTGTTAATATGTCAGCATCCGTCCTTCTTAATATAGACATATTTCAGGTGACTTTGAAGGATCAAATTGCAATAAATAGTTAAAAATGTTTTTTAAACTTAATAACTGAAAACATTGTTATTTGAAAACTGTTCCCAAAGTATTTTTTCTCAGGTTTTAAAACATGAGTCACAAAATCTTATTTCATAATTTCATTATTCTAAGACTTTTTTTCCTTTTGTAAAAATTGAGTTTATCTGTTAATGTCAAACAAAATGGGCTTCTTAGATTATTAGGTATTTTCCCAATTTATAATTTTTTTCTTAAAGAATCATTTTAGGAAATTGTTGTCCTTTAAAAACTTCTGATGCACCTGTATGAATAATTTGGTGTTATATTCGAGGTACTTGGTTTTGATCTATGCATATCTTCTGAAAAATATTTTTCTCTAAATTGACAGAGAATGAGGGATGATTTATAGTAACTGATGAAATAATGTGTAGTGATAGTCTATGCTTACTTTGTAATTAATAACCAGGAATAGTGTTTCATAAAGTTAAGTGATAAGCTTAGAAATTTAGTGCAAGAAATGGTCACTTGCATCTTGTCATTTAGTCTATATATAATTTTGAGGCCAGATGACACTGGGAATAGCAATACTCATGATTTAAGGGGAAGACTTTGATAAGCAAATGGGCATTTGATTCAGGTGGCCGATTGAATGAATTACTATTTATGTTGTCTGTGCCAAGCCCTGTGCTTTGCATGTAGATGTTTGTGTGCGTATTATGTGTTGTTGTGTGCATAAAACAATTACATATATATGTTTACACATTATGTATAACTTATACATGATATAACTTATGTATTATAACATATATGATATTATATATCACATATATGATTATACATTATGCATGCATATGCAATTATATATGATTACACAGTACATACAGGCAAAAATATTTACAGATATATTTTAAAATCATACATCCATTAACATAGTTACAAGCAAAATAACTGGAGATTAATTATTAAGGTTTGATAACCCTTTCAACACAAAAGAATCCACATTCTGCCAGATTCCTCTGTCTAAAAGCTCATATTTTTTCTTCTACTATTTTGGGTTCCCAGCAAGACATAAATGAGGGGTGTAAACAATGAGATGACTATTGATAAATGTGATTCACTCACTTGGTTCATAAGAAGGAAAAATATTGATCCTTTCTTCTCTTTATAAAATAACATGTATAAACTAACCTATTTTGAGTGGGACCAGTGTTTTAAAAATGCCTGAAGCTTGTCACCGTGGTGCATGCCTGTAATCTCAGCACTTGGGGAGGTTGAAGGAGGAGGATTGAAAGCTAGAGCTGAGCCTGAACAACTTAGCACCTGAGCAATGTCTTGTCTCCATACGTAAATAAAAGATAAGTAGGCAGGCAGGCAGGCAGGCAGGCAGGCAGGCAGGCAGGCAGATGTTTTCTCTCTCCTGGATTTGTAATTGCCCATAGGTTCACTTACTCTTTTACATAACCCAAAGAGAGCCCACTGTTCCTATCTAAAATGCTTAATCTTCACTTTTGTTGTCACAAGCTCTCTAGATCATCTCACAAATGCAGAGCTTTCTAATTCTTTAGGAAACTTCAAATAAAAACTATCTACTCAAAGGAAGAAGAAACATGCCAAAGAAAGACTGGTGAAAGCAAGGAGGGTTGAGGAAAGACTGAGTGTACACTGAAAAAGACCTTGAAAGCCATTTGCTAGATATTAAATGAAGCCATGCTGTGCACCAAACCAAACCAAATTACAAAGAATTAAGATCCAAGTGTCGCTGTTTCATTGGCTGTGGAAAGTATGTGGCACTTCACTGTTGTGGCTGCCTGAAATTATGCATTCTCCACGACCATCCCTCTATCTTTCTGTGAAATAGACACTCAGTTGGCACCTTTTGCAGAGACAGTTGGCACCACAGAAATGAGAAATTTTCCCTACTCCATTGGCATGCACCTCATTTCTGTGAAGCAAAGCAGAGGATATTAAAGGGAAATTAATCTATAGTAGCAATTAATTTTTGTACTATAATAACCAGTTGCCAAGATAAACCCTGAGGGGACTTGACTGAACTTATCAGATACAAAAGATACATTTCTTGTTTTATGTTGGTCTTAACAATCCAGCAGAAAAGTATGAAAACGAGGTATGAAAAGTAAAGCTATATTAATATGCTGAGCTGTGAAAGGCTCAAGTCAACAACTTCTGACATCACCAGTCCTATGGATAACCCACTAATATTATGGACTACTGGACTATATTGAATTATTTTGCTAAATTCAAGCACCTATGATATGTAAATGGTAATGGAATACCCGTCTCTAACAAAACTAAACAAAATAAGGGGATACAAAAGAAGGACCATTTTGTATCTGTATATACAAAATAGTTAAGATAGATACACAGCTACTTTCTCTTAATTCCATGAGAAGAAAGATTTGTACTAATAGTGTTTGGACAGGATATCATGTCTGCATCTTGTACTGTGAATAACCACTGTGAAGACAACAATATGCAATATATTAATTATTGAAACTGTCCTACTAATCAGTTTGAAACTGTTTCATTGCTGTTTCTCAATAAAATTAATTAAAAAGAAAGAGTCAGTTTCCATTTCCACATTTTTCACTCCAGGAAGTAGTGGATTGATCACCATTTTCTACTGTGAAGCTAAGCTTGTATTGGTATAAGAAATTCCTGTCTTGACCATACCAAAAAAAAAAAAAAAAAAAAAAAAAAAAAAAAAAAAAAAAGAACAAAAAAAGAAAAAGAAAAAGAAAGATACATTGTGCACATTCTAGAAAGTCTCACTAAGCTAATTAATATATCTCACCAACTTGTCATGTTTTGTGGTGAAAATATTAAAGCCCATTTTAGCGAATTTTGCTTTGCATTAATACATTATGTTTGACTGTAACATGGTGCAGTGCCTTAGATCACTGAAACTTACTCTTTCTAACCTAAGCTTTGTACTCTTGGATCAGTATTCTTCTTTCTTTTTCTACACTTTTTTCCTCCCCACTAGCCTCTGGTAATCACTTGTTTACTCTCAGTTTCTAAGAGTCTGACTCTTTTTAGATTTGTTTGCCCATAAGTGAGATCACACAGTATTTGTCTTTCTGTGCTTTTCACTTGGCTTGATAGCCGTCAGTCCCATCCAGGCTGCTACAAGTTCTAGAACTTTCTTCTTTGTAAAGGCTGTTAGGTGGTGGAAACTTTGAGAGGTGGGGTGTAGTAGGAGGCCTTTTAATCATTGTGGGGAGCCCTTGAAGAGTAGTGGGAACCTAATACCTTTCTCTTCCTCTTTTTCACTTTGGGTGAGTGTTTCTATTCCACGTGTCACCTCCTTCATGATGAGCTACCTCATCATGTGCCCAAAGTAATGAAGCCAATAGAACATGGGCTAACACCACCAAAGCCCTGAGCCAAAATAACCTTTTTCTAAACTGATACACTATATCTCAAGTATTTGCTGCAGCAATGGAAAATTGGCTGGCAAAACTTACAGCTGGTATTACTGGATTATATGGTAATTCCATTTTTGCTTTTGAGGAACCTATGTCCTGTACTCCAAACTGATTTACATTTTCACCAAGAGTGTTCAAGCATTTCCTTTTCCCCATATTTTTGGAAACATTTTAATGGGTATGAGGTGGTATCTCATTATGGTTTTTATTTTAATCTCTGTGGATTACAGATGCTGAGCTGTTTTCACTTATAATTCAAATTTCCTCTTTTGAGAAATATCTGTTTAGATCCTTTTCTTATGTTAATTGGGTTGTTTTCATGTGATTGAATTGTTTGAGATCCTTTATGTTTTGCTTATTAAACTATAATCAGATGTATGGCTTGTAAATCCTTTCTGCTAATGGATGTGTTGTCACTTTATTCTGTGACTATTTTCCTTGACGTTGCAGAACAGTTCCTAGTTTATGAATAGGGTTATAAATATTTTTATTGGTCTTTTTAAACTATGTTTTTACTTTTTCTGGGTAAATGTCTAAAAAGTAGAATTTCTCAGATAAAGGGATAACTTTATAAGAAATAGTCATTTTTTTTTTTGCCAAAGTGATACCATTTTATATTCTCATCTGCCATATATGAGCATTCTAGGGCCTCCATATCTTCAACATTTGATGTCAATGATCTTTTAAATTTGGGCCATTTTAAGGTGTATTTGGTGGTGTCTCAGGATTTGAATTTGAATTTTTTTAAGACAAATCATGTTGAGCATATTTTCATAGGCTTACTAGTCATTTATATGTCTTCTTTGTGGAATATATTTCTAGCTTTTTGTCCACTGTAGGTGAGGGGCCTGTATATCTTTTTACTGTTAAATATCTTTAATCTTACAATTATTTCATGGCCTAACACACATAAATTTCCTCCTATTTTTGTGACTTGTATATTCATATTTTAAAGTGTCTTTTGATAGAATTGTTCTATAAAATCAGAGTTATTTATAGGTAGGGTCTGCACCTGCACTTAGCTTGCTTTGATGTGTTTGTCCTGACTTCTGTTCTGAGACTTTGCTACACGTATGTATTTCCAGTAAATTTAACAATATTTCTTAGAGGACTGGCCAGATAGCTCAGAGGATTAAAGCTTAGGCAGATGACCAGGATTCGGTCCCTGGCACCACATGCCCAGCCAGACTTGCCCCCAGGGCACACTGAGACAGTGGCTGAGACAGGGCATGGTGGCACACACCTATAATCTTAGCACTTGGGAGGCTGAAAACAGGAGGATCACTACAAGTCTGATCTACGTAGTGAGATCCTGTAGACCCTCTACTAAATACATAAAAAAAAGATTTCTCAGAAATTTTTACATAAAGAGTGGTATCATATACAAATTGAGATAGTTTATTCTTTCTGCCCAATGATCCTCCTACCATGTGCTTTACTTCACAGGTTAGGAGATTTTAGACAATATCTTCTTTCCAATCTTCATAGGAAATGCCTCAGTCTTTTACCATTAAGTGTGAAGTTGGTTCTAGGATTTTTATTTTGTTTTGATACTGATACCCTTTATGAAATTGAAAAGTTTCTTTTGAATTGTAGCTTTCTGAGAGTATTTGCTTTTAATATAAGCAGATGTTGAATTTGTAGAATGCTTTTCCTGAGTTTAATAATAGGAACCTGTGATTTATTAACTTTATCTTGTTAGGTTACATTGATTGATTTCATCTGTCATTCCTTAGAAAACTCCTACTTGGTCATTATTTCTTATCTACTCTGTGTATTTCTGGAACACTTTGATTATATTTTATTAAAATATTTGTCATTTAAATTTATGATGGATATTGAATTTTCAATGCTTTTAGGAGTTTATAGTGGGAGCTATGGTAATCTTATATAATAAGCTGTGAAGTTTTTATCTCTTTTTGTTTTCTTATTTTTTGTATGAAGATTATATACATTATTTGTTAAAGTATTGAACAGAGTTTGTCTGTGAAGCTAATGGACCTTAGAATTTTCTTTGTGGGATTTTTTTAAGAAAGAAATTCAAGTTGTTGATAAACTAACTCTTATCTATCTAATCTTTCCATTCCCCTTTTGTTGTAGTCAGAGTTTGCAGGAGATCAGATTTAATATAGGATTAAATTGATAGGATAGTTATAATTATTGCATAATTTATGGGATTACTTATGTATAAGTTTATTATATAATAAACCCAAAAGAGTCAAATGCAGGAGAGTACCTGAAATCTGTCCACAATTAGTGATCCAAAGAATCCAGCAAAAGTCCTGGATACCATGGCAATGTCTCCTGCAAGTCTGTGTCAAGGATCTGCCCTGGGAAGGCCCTAAGGTCAGTCAGTGGTGGAAGCTAGTAAGTCTGGTCAGTAAGATGAAAGATTTGTGACAGCAGGCTGGGGGATCTGCACTGGAGTTAGGAAGTGATGTTCAAGATAGGGACCAGAGCTTCCCCAAAGAGAACCTCAGCCATCCTCGTGCTTATGAGGATCAGAGCTCCTCTGACGATAAGAGCAGCTGAGTTCATGTCAGGAAAACCTGTGTGACAGCCTTGTCCAGGAGGGTCAGCAGTGTACCATCTTCCTCTCTAGCTCACTTTTCATGCTGCCAGCGACACTCTCTAGGTGCACCCTCAGTAGCCAGATCCATGCTGATCCAGTTCACCTGCATGTTAGAAGTTGACCATTAGTCAATCCATCACACTTTCGTATATAGCAGTAGGCAGAACGTTCCCCACAAAGACATTTAAGGTTTACCCTGGAAGATGTGAATAAATTTTGTTCTGTAACAAAAGCAATTTAGTAGATGTAATTTATATTGTGGATTTTAAAATAAAGAGAACAACCTGGATTATCAATATGGTCCAGATTAATCACATGATCTCTTTAAACCAGATAATTCCTTTGGCTGGAATCAGACACATAGCAGAAAACATCAGTTTCAAGACTTAGAAGGATAGGGCCGACGAGATAGCTCAGCAGACTAAGAACTTGCTTAAGCAAGCGCAGGGACCTGGGTTCTATCCCTGGCACCGCATGCCACTCTGGGCCCACCCCTGGGTGTGCTGAGCTGGCATTTGAGTCTGGGAGTGGGGGCACACTCCTATAGTCCCAGCACTGTGGAGGCTAAACCCTGTACTAAATACATAAAACAACAACCACAACAACAACTTAAGAGGATGGTTGACTTGGAGATGAAAATGCTCAAACAAGATCAGCCTTGCAACCATAAGCAACAGAGTTGTGCCAACAACCTGAACTGAGGCCCGAGATAAGAGCAATTCAGGCCAGCCAACACGGTGCTTGTGGCCTTGAAAAGAGCCCATCTGCACTGTGCTAGATCCATGTTTGTGAGTCAATAAGTAATAAATGGATGGATATCGGTTTAAACGTGCACTGTGGCAACAATAGAAAGAAGTATGTATAAAACTTTATTGTGACTTTGTTTTGGTACGTTATTGTTTTGCCTGCGTTCTCAATTTATTAATAGAAAGCAGTACAAAATACTTTTATTATCTTCTTAATTCCTCTAAGATCTGGAAATAAACCTCTTATTCTTTTTATTGATAATTTATTTCTCAGTTTACAATCTTGTTAGACTTTTTCATTATTATTATTATTATTATTATTACTATTGTCTTTTTGAGACAGGGTCTCACTGTGCAGCTCAGGCTGGCCTTGAGCTCACTTTGTAGCCCAGGCTGGTCTCAGATTTGCAACGATCCTCTTGCCCCTGTCTCCTGAATTCTGGGACTGCAGGTGCGTGCCTCCACCCCCGGAATCATTATTAGTGTTTCCATATAGCAAACTTTTGCTTTTATGTTGTTTATTACATATTTTATTTGCTTTACTTTTTTGTACTTTATAATTTTATTTGGGGTTTTAAGATAGAAATTTAGATTCCTGGCTTTAAATATTTATTTTCTTCTAGTAAGTATAAACATTTAAAATGATAAATCACCCTCTTAAGTACTGCTTTCGCTGGCTCACAAATTTGAGTATAGTATTTGGTTATATATCATTTCAAAGCATTTTCTCATTTCCTTGGCATGCTTGTATTTAATCCATGGGTTTACAAGGATGTTTAATTTCCAAATACTTGAGCACTTTCCAGGTATTTGCACTTTACTGATATTGATGTTTGATCAAATTCTGTTGTTCCCAAAGCACTTTTTTCTTAAAGATTTGAGTCTCAGCATTGTTTTTAGGCCAGGATGTAGTCTAATGTTATAAACATTTCATGTGCACTGATGTGGGTTACAGCTGGGTGGTGTATGAGTGGTCAGCAAATATCCAGTAGTCCCTGGTGTTGTGTGGTATGGCTAAGACATTCTGTGCCTTTCTGATTGTTTTTGTGTATCCATTACTGAGAAACAGGATTTTATTTTACTTTGTATTTTAGGGAAAGGTCTACATGGTCTTCAGGGTCTCACTACTAGATCAGACTGGTAGTGATCCTGCTGTTTACAGCCTCCCAAGAGCTGGGATTACAGGTGCGGGCTCAGTCTCAATTGCTGTCTGAACGCGCCCCGGGGGCAGGGCCGGCACGGCAGGCCCGGGGATTGAAACCCTGGCTCTTATACCTGTTTGTAGGTGCTTTAATTCGCTGAGCTATTAAATCTGGTCCATGAAACAGAATTTTAAATCTCCAATTATGATTATCAATTTTAGTTTAGACTATCAATTACTGAGAAAGAGATTTTCCGATCTCTATAATTTTCAACTTTGCTGTTTTTATTTGGTTCTTTGGATTTCTGCTTCATATATTTTGAGACTCTGTAAGTAGTTACACATATACCTGGATAACTTTTTTTTGTCTTGTAGAAGAATTTTCCTTTTTTATTACTGTGAAATGTCCTTCTCAATCCCAGACTCCTTGTCTTAATCTATTTATGCTGCCCTTACTATAGGCACCTTCAATTTAGCAGTATTTTAATGGAACAGTATACAAATATTTTCATATTTCTACATTTATCCTTTATGTATCTTAGTATTTCTTACATGAGTCTTGTGACCAATGTACAGTAGGGCCTTGGATTTTTATCCAGCGTGGAAAATCCTTTTCTTTTAAATGAAATTTCAGTGCATTTTCCCCTGTTAAAATATCTTACATGATTAGATCTTGGTCTATCATTCTACTATTTATTTTATTTTATACTTACTCTATTTTTCTTCCTATTTTTACTTTTTTTCTCTTCGTTTTGCTTAAATGTTTTTAAGTAATTCTATCCCTCTGTTCACTTTTTTAAATAAACGTTTACGTCTGTAGTGCTTATTCAAAGGGTTTCCAAAAAATTGTAGACTTGTTATGTGATCTATCTGGACAGTACTGTGATATTTCCCATAAAATACATTGGCTTTCCTATAATGTAATTTTGTGTAGCTCACGCTTTGTGAAGTTGTTATCATGTACATTACATGCCATTCATTATAAATCCCGTGTAGTTTTATCATTTTAGCTTGAGACAGTAAAACCAAGGGTGGCGAGATAGCACAGTGGGCTAAAGCACATGCTTAGGTAAGCTTAGGCCAACGCAGAGACCACGGTTCTAGGCCCGGCACCACATGCCTGCCAACCCCGCCCCCAGGGCAGACTGAGCCATCCACATATACACACAAATAAATAAAAATTAAATAGTAAAGCCAAACATGTGCATATATCACATATGTAATATGTACATATACATTATATATGCATATTACATATATATATCCTGAAAATCATAAGGAAATACATTAAAATGAACAGAGCCTCAGTAACTTGTGAAACAATGTCAGAACCAATACACATGTATTTGACGTCTCAGCAAAGAAAAGGCAGAATGGAGTGGAAACATTATATATATATATATATATATATATATATATATATATATATTTGCCTACTTCCTGTTTGCCATTTCTAGTGCTCTTACTGTTAGTCTGCATTATTGATTAATGTAATTTTTCTTCATCTTAAGCTGCTTTCTTTAGCCTTTCCTGTAGTACTTTATACGATGGCGGTATATTTTCTGTTTTTATCTGATTTTCTTTTTTCTTTTTTTTTTGCCTTTAGTTTGAGATGAGAGTATTGCTGCATGGAAACACATTTCTCAATGTTCTATTGCAGCATTTCACATACACCATTTCGTTGCTTGCTGACCTCAGTTATGATGTAATGATGGTGATCTTCACACTCCTGAACATTGTTTTTAATATATTGTATTTTCCTCTGTTTCAAGATTTTCTCTCTAAACTTTGGACTGTCTGGCTGTAATTAGCCTAGATATAGTCTTGTATATATTTGGCCAACTTGGAGGGTGGAATGAGCTTCTCAAACGTGTGTATTTATATTTTACTCCAACTTTGAAAAATACTTAGTCATGGCCGTTGAGATGGTAAGCTCAGTGGACTAAGCGCCTGCTTAGGCAAGCACAGGGACTGTGCTTTGATCCCCAGTACTGCATGCCGCACCAGCCCCGCCCCCAGGCGCACTGAGCCAGCCACCAAGTCCAGGCCTGGTGGTGCGTGCCTGTCATCTCAGTGCCTGGGAAGCTGAAACCAGGAGGATCATATGAGTCATAGCTGCACAATGATACCCTGTACCAAATACATTAAGAAAAAAAAGAAAAGTACTCAGTCATACCAAAATGTATTTTTTATCCCTTTATTTCTTTCTTTTTCCTACTGAGGTGTCAATTACATGTTTATTAGTTCTGATATTGCTCCATGAATTATTGGGGTTTTATTTATTTTTAATGTTTGTCAGAGCATTCGATTTCTGTTGATTTATCTTCAAGCCCAGTGAATCTTTGTTCTGCTCCCTGCAGTTCTGTGTTAAAGCCCATCAAAGCACTATTTATTTTAGTTACTGTGATTTTCCTTTTAAGCTCTTTTTTGGCTTCTTTTACACTGGAGACACATGTTGGTTAAAACTTGTAGTTTTAAATTACATTTTGTTGTGCCAACTTATATCTTCCTAGTAGCTTCCACTCTGTAGAAATGGAGTACCTTATCCAAGACCAGAATTTTTGGATTGGTTGAAAGTGTCATGTCAGTTTTATTGAGGCCATAAATATTATTCTATCTATTTGATAACAAAATCATTGGGCAAATGACCTGGGTATTTAGTGTTGGCATTATATTAAATGTGGAAAAATTGAGATTTGTTTTTTCTTCTAAAATCAGATATAACACAAGGATGTCCACTATCGCCACTCCTGTTCAACATAGTACTCAAGGCATTTGCAAGAGAAATTAGGCAAGAAAAATCAAAGATATATATATCTTTAGGAAAGGAAGAAGTCAAATTATTATTTGTAATTGACATGATTCTATATATAAAAGACCTAAAAATCCATCAGAAATGTGTATAATTAATAAGAAAATTCAGCAATGTAGCAGGATACAAAAATCAGCATACAATAGTATTTCTGTGTGCAAACAATGAATCCACTGAGAAAGAAATTAAGAAAAAAAATACTAAATATAATGGCACCAAGATCCTGACAAGTGTAAGGTCCAGAGTTCAATTCCTGATACAACAACAACAATAACAACAACAAAGATCACAATAGCACCATCAACAATAAAATACATAGCAATTGACGTAAGAAAATGAACCATCTCTACAATGAAAACTACAGTACTATGAAAACAAGAAATCAAAGAGAACATCAAAAATGAAAAAAATATCCCCAGCTCCTGGGTAAGCAAAACCAAAATAGTAACAATGCCCACACTTCCGAAAGTGATATACAAATTTAATGCAATCCCAATCAAAGTACCAGCAGCATTCATCAGATAATGGAGAAAATCTTAAAATTCATACAGAATCAGAAGAAACCCAGAATAGTAGAAACAATCCATGATAACAAGAGCAAGGTAGAAGTCATCACAATCCCAGACTTTAAGTTGTATTACAAAGCTACAATGATAAAAAAAACAAAAAACAAAAAATAGCATGATACTGGTGAACAAACAAACACAAACACAAGGGTCCATGGAGCAAAATAGAGGTTGCTTAAGAACAATTCCAAGCACACTCAACTATTTGATCTTTGAGAACAGGGCCAAGAACCTGTGCTGGAGAAACAAGAGCCTCTTTCATATATGGTGGTGTGGAAACTGGCTATCCACATGCAGAATACTGAATCTAGAGGTACATGTCCTACCATGTATTAAATCAACATGTATCACAGAAAAGATAACACTTAGTCTGCTAGACGTAGGTAAAAACTTTGAAGGCGCAAGGAGAGGGCTTTTGAACAGAACCTTGGATACCCAGAACATAGTACTAAGAATCAAAAATCGGGATCATATGCAGTTACACAGCTCCTACACAGGAAAATAAAATTCAAGAGTGGAAAGACAGCATACAGATTGGGAACATTTCTTGCTTGTTATTCTTCAGATAAAGAACTAATGTCTAGAATGTTTAAAAAGCTCAAAAAATTATACTCCCCAAAATAAGACACCTCCTGAAATTATGGGCAAGTGAAATAAATAGGCATTTCAAAAAAGAAGTATAAATGGCCAAAAAATACACTGAAAAATGTTCAACACTGCTGATCACAAGAAAAATGCAAATTAAAATAACATTGAGATCCATTGAGCTCTAAAGAAAGGCCATCATAAAAATATCAAATAATAAGAAGTGCAGGGGAGGCTCTGCAGAGAAAAGAACCTTCTAAGTTGTTGGTGAGATTGTGAACTAATACAACGATGATGGAAATCAGTATGGACAGTCCTCAAACACTAAAGCTAGAAATTCCATTCAACACAATTGTTCACCTTCTGCATCTCTTCCCCAAATAAGAGTTAAAGACCTCCTACTATAGTGATGCATGCATAACCATGTTTGTATCAGTGTAATTCGGAGCGCTAAATCTTGGAAGCAGCTTGTATGTGGTACATAGGCCAGTGGAGTACTACACTACCTAAAGAGGACAAGCATGAGTCATTTGTATGTAGGAAAATGTCTGTGCCTCGAAGCCATAATGTTAGGTGAAATAAATCAGAAACACAAGCTTAAATATTGTGAGATTTCTCTTACATGGAAAACCCAAAACATAAGTGAAAAGTGAAATAAAACATGGATGACAGGAAGCAAGGAGACAGAACTTTGTGAAACAGGAAGATCAACAGATAGAGGGAGGCAGAAGGGGGGTAGAGGAAGGTGTTGAATGGAAGTTAGATGTGACATGTGCGTGCACCGGTTCCCCATGAGGACTGCAAATACTATGCAGTACAAGCATGCATTTTTAAAAAATGAACAACAACAACAACAACAACAACAACAAACCAATGATAAAAATACTAAGTCAGTGGTATCCAGATGCATCGGATTGGATTTGGTATAGTTTAAGGACTTCCAAAAGTCACGTTTTGCATCTGTTGTTAGGACCCCTAAGTGAGAAGAATCTGATACCCTAGCCATTTAGTTCCCACATGCTCAGCTTTTTCTGTTGCTTGGAAACCGAATCATAATCACACGTGAAAGGTGAGTCCCTAAGCCACTCAGTACTCCCTGCCACTCCAGTATCTCTGCTTCATGCCTGGTCGTATTAACTAGAGAAACTTGCAAGCCAACACTGATGAATATTTCTTTTCAAGGGACCATAGCCTAAGGAGCCATGATGAGCTGGAAGAATGGATGTGTTAACTACTGAGGGACAAACCATGACTCTAGTGTGGCACTCATCTCTGGGGCTGGAAGTAAAAGATGGTTGTACTTTTGAATGTTTGCTTCATTGAACACCCATCTGAATGGCTAGTCTGATGAAAAGGGAGAGCAGTAACAGGTACACCTGTGGATGTCAGCGTTCTTTTAGAAGTGTGAGTGGGCAGGCTGGTTCTTTGTAGTAAATAATAGTGCCAGTAGCTCTTGAGTGAAAAAGTGGGAAGGGTTGTAATGAGAAAGTTGTCACTGGAAGCTATCCTAACTGGTAGAATTATAAAATCTGCAAATGCAAATACATAGATAACAGTGCACCACGTTCTTCACAAGGGGTCTGGATAACTCTTTGTGTTATGAGTGCCTAAGTAGATCCTGCCCGGAAGAATGCCCTACACATGTCCTGCCCCGATGCATGGAGAAAGATCAGGATCTGAGAGGATTATTTATAAGCATCTAGAGGCACTTTTCAAGTATTCACATATTTAAATGCTTTAGATATTAAATGGTTTTAATATTTAAAGATAAAACTTATGGAGGAACAAATATTTCCTTATTCAAATTCATTTTTACCAGGTATTTTCACTATAGATCTACCTTATACCACATAGTTCTGTGTATGTCTCATCTGTTTCCTTATTATTTTCTGTTCAGGAAGAGACAGTTTTTAAGCAAAATAATCATTATGTTGTGGCAACAAGTTGGATGTTGGCCTGCTTCTGCTATTGTAATTTTCTAATGGAGTGAAGGGAAGTAAATTATATTTGTGATCTTTAAAGTAAAAACCCCTGCTGAAGAGTCAAGGCTCTCTTCAGCCGAGATATGCAGAGCAGAGTTGCATTTGGTTTGACAACACAATTGCTGCTTCTTTGTGGGTCGTGCCTCCTCTTAGTCTGATAGGGTGCTGACATTGAGTTCTGGCACCAATTCTCAGAATGTCCTGGGCCTCATACAGCAGAGGTCGTTGGTGAAATGTACTTCTCAGGATCAGCTTGTCTGGTCAAGCTGGGAGTTGTAGGGCACAGAGCCTTCTCTGTCAAAGTCCACATTATAATGACAAGATTTGCTCTCACTTTATCTCTAAGAGGGACATTTAATGGATAGTAGTGGGTACAGAACTTCAGGATCACATTTCCATGACCTTGGATATTTCAGCCTAAATGTCAAATTACTCCATCTCCTTGGATATAGAGTCTGAGGTTGGCAACCTACACCTGCTTTGACCTCCATGTGGATCAGGTAAATTTGTTAATCAGGTGAATTCTAAACCTTATTGATCAAAAGAACTACAATATATCAGGAGCTTTAAAAATGACTGGGTTCAGGCCCCAGAATGAAGATTATAATTTTGGAGAACTTAAGTGGAATTTTCTGTGTCTGTAAATCTAGTTGATATTTGAGAACATGATATCTACTATTTCTTGCTTCCAAGAACTGATCAGGAAGCTTCTGTGAGTTTTGTCTGTATGTAAAAGAAAAGTGTGGATGGGTCATTTGCTTTTTGTTGCTAAGGAAAAGGCTCTTTGAATTTTTATAAATTGATAATCACAAATGTCAAGAATGTGTGATGATTTTTAATTTTAAACTTATTTTGACTTACCTAAGTTGCACATGAGGAAGATGGTGACTGGCGGTTGGCAGAGACATGGGGCTTGGCCTTTTGAACAATCCTGTTTTGTCCTCTCCACCTAACGTGACCAATCACACATGCAGCTTGCTGGTTTTAGCACCAGGAGTTCTTCCCGATCCAGGCAAACCAGGAAGTTGATCATCCTAGATTCACTGCACCATCAGACACTCGACCCTCAAGGCACCTTATGGTCCTGCAGGGTCAAGGAACCTGTGGGCTTCCCAGACCGACCTAAGATTGTACCATTTTTAGTCCATCACTTCCAGTTCGCAAACTTTTTTTCAATTTTTCTTCTACTCTTCTTTCCTGTCTATTCTTTTTCTATAGAGATTTCTGCTTCTGTAAGTACCATTATTTTTTGAGGGGCTTCAGGAAGGGATGGAAACACCAGTATGTGTATAAGGCATAGAACCTCAAAACAATGATCCTGTGGATTTCAGTGATTTGCTCAATGCAGTATCCAAGGCTCGGTTAACCTTCACCCAAGACCAGCTGCAGGGCTATGTGAGAGGACAGCTTCCTCACACGACTATAAGTTCCTGAGATTTTATTTCTCATCTTTTTATCTACACTTCACTTGAATGCTTCCCCTTATTCCTCTGGATATGAAATGCAGCTCTTTCTCAATGTATTCAATATTCTCTTTACACTTATGGATTTCCCAAGTTTAAGAGCTTCTTGGGAGTCACTCAGTAGCAGGCAGTGTTAGAGAGCAGGTGGGACCACACACTTTCTGACCAATCACCGTGTTCTCCTTCCCACAGACCCATGGGTCACAGAACACGTCTCTGCACACTGAGCCTTCAGGTTCTCACTCTGTACCCCGAAGAGGACATGGATGAATGCTCTGTACTCCTTGTTATGGTATTTTAAATTAGGGAGAAAATGTAAAGTGCTAACATTGTAGTCATGAAAGTGCATTGGGTGTTGAGCCCTCTTGCTCTCAGAGGTTAGGAAATGAGAGACACATTCTATAAAACTTACAGTTTTCATCACAGAGAATAGCACTGATACAAGTTGGAATGAAAGTGAGTGTCACATGCTCATTTCTATGCAATAAGAATATCAAAGATGATGATAAAAGCTTTAATCCAGTGCTTAGCACACACCAACAATTTCCCTTTGATTATGTCAGTCTGCCTATTATATAGATAAGTTGTTAAAAGCTAAATAACAAAAACCTTGCCCAAGTTGACTCACAGACAAGGTAGCAAGTATCCAGCATGGGGTTCCTTCTCAGACATCCTGACCACGGAGTGTGAGGTCTTTACCTAGATTTATACCACACCAAGAACCTGAGATTCTTTTCCCCAGATATGTCTATATGCACACAATTCCAGAACGGCTATGAAAAGGTGGAAAGGTACTTCCCTACCTCCCTTCCTAGTATGCTATTTAGGGTTTGGATTACCAGTAGCCGGCTGCACGCTGGCATCCTGGAGCTGCACTGAAGACCTTCTGGGTCCGCGTCTGTGGGTGTATGCAGAAGCGGAGGGGACCTTGGCTGTGTATCACTGTAGTCATCTGATTGTGTTGTCTAAGTCTGGCAGCCTTGTGAGCCACTATGGTTCACTTCCCAGGCATACTTGGTGGCAGTTCCCTCCTGGGCCCTGTTCCTTTGCCCCCTGCTACCGTGTCCCATTGTAGACTCTCCTCCCTCTTGGGTGCTCTCTGGAATGAGTCCTGGAGAAAACTACAGCATAGGCTGAGAGAGCACTAATTTTTGCTACTGACAGCAAGAGTTTTTTATGGTTTGATAAACTTCATTTCCATTTTTCTTGATATTCTTGAAGGACAGATACATCTATAGATTTTGAAACAAATTCAGCAATCACTCTAATGCATTTGGGCATACATAAACACATACAGTTTTTCTTGTTTTTGCGCTGGTGTTTGAGCCCCGCCCCTCATTCATGCTAAGGTTGTCCTTACTATTGAGTTACATTCCTAGCTATGACTCAGTTTTTTTGGCTTCAGGATGGCGTAAAAGCCATACACAGTCAGCAGCAGGGAGCTACAATTCCAATTTAGCCATCTGTTTATGAGGGTAAACAATTGATTCTCTAGGATATATTGTGTTGCTAAGTTGTGAGTATATTAGATGCATTTTCAATTTATGATGGCTTTGTCAGATATAAATGCATTGTAAGTTGCAAAGCATCATACATATATGTGTTTTCAGGTAGATAGATAAATAGATAGATAATTAAGCTTAGGTCATATCTATCTTCAACAAAGGAATGAATACTTTCTATAAGCAAAGAAACATCCCCTTACCTCTTCTGCTATTTTTCTTTGGCATTCATTGTTTGGGATGTGTTAGTTTGGACATGAACTAACTGAGCCTGCAGGTTATTAACCTTTGAAGTACACATTTGCCCAAGGCAGTGAGGCCTCAGTGGATAGGCTGAGATGGGTCCAGGTACCCCATGGAAAGAAAGGGACCGTTTCACTTCAGCTTTCTTGCCAAGTTCCTTTCACTACAGAATGGGGACAGTGTCTTGTGTTTCTTCATATCAGGAGCTTGGAAGTCATCAATTCTATCCCTCATGCCAGAAAAGTACCTGAACAAGTTAAAAATCAAAGCGTTTACAGCTGTTAGATAGTTGAGGTCTGAGGGTAAGTTTATGTTCCTCCAAATTAGAGAGCCAAGCACATAGATAGAAAGGATCACTAATTAATAAAACAGAAACTTCGATGGGAATCATTACTGGGGTAGGAAATCCCTACCTCTAGTCAATGAATTGCTGCATCAGTGTAGACAAGTCTGCCAGAAAAACTCCAAGGGCTTCTGGTCTTAGTGAACCTCTTCCCACTTTTGTACATTTGACCTTCAGGAACCCTGTCATGTCATCTTCATGAACACCAAAGAAAAGCATCCTCATGGTTCCAGCAGGAGGAGGGAAGACTGTCCATCTAAAAATATGCCAAAGCTTTGTCTTTAAAATGAAGCCATGAGCAGGCATCCTAGGGCACCCACACAAGGAAAGCGCACAGCTATAGCACCTCGAAGTGCTGTGTTGCTGTCATTATTTAACCATGTATCTGCCTGTGAGCTAAGAGTTGCCTCCATCTACTGAAGAAGCTGCAAGTGAGGTGGGGATGCAGAGAGAAGCTTACAAGACAGCTGAGGAAAGAAAGTTTGATGATTATTTTAGAAATATACAGGAGTGGTGGCACATGCCTGTAGTCCCAGCACTGGGGAGGCTAAAACCAGGAGGATCACTACCAGCCCAAGATGTGTAGTGAGACCCTGTACCAAATACATACCAAAAAAAAAAAAAAAAAAAAATTGGTGATTCACTTCTTGGAACCATCGCCATAATTTGCATATCATCACTACGTTCTCCCGCAAGTCCATGAAATATTTATTTTCTGCAAACTTAAAGAAAGAAGACAAAGAACATTTATGAATGTTTTCTCACTTTTGGTAGGCTCCTGACTTCGGAAGGCAGGGATAGAGTTTAAATCTTCCCTCAGTCGTGTGTTTTGCTTACATCGCAGTCCATTTCAGAGCCACGGTCAGTTGTGCACCCTGACACAGTTAGTGTCTTTTGCTGCTCAGATGGCTTCTGCCAGAGGAAACCGCTACGGAGCCAAGGAGGAATTTTTGGCCATGCTGAGCCAGTGCTGAGTCCAGGCCTGGTGATGCATGCCTATAATCCCAGGGATAGGGAGGCTGAAAATAGGATCTCCCTGTCTCCTGAGCGAGGATTTACTTCATTCTTATGAAGTTTTACAAACTGATATGCATTCCCCATTTCAAGGGGGAACTGACCAGACTACATACTGAAACCTTGTACCACATACATTAAAAAGAAATTATTGTGTTGATAAACTTCTAATTGATATGTCCCATCTTTTCTTCAAGCTTTTAATTTCCAAGAAAAACTGCATTTCCTAGTAATTTACCCACATTTGCCTTCCCACTATCTCTCAGGTCATTATCTCATAGTGTAATAGCTGAGCATAGTAACTTTAAAATGAGTTCTTTTAGTGTTTCCCTTCAGATCCATAAAATGTGGTTCAGACCTTTAAGTGCCTGATTCAAATCCCAGAAAGTAGTTTGCTCTTCTCACTTAGTTTGAAAAAACAAATGTAAAAGTTTTTAAAGGAGGCTGTGGTTGAATGTGTTAGAGATAATCCTTTGGCCAATAGGATTTGGGGGAGATAACTGAGATTTAAGATGTCCCTTCAGGAAAATCCAGGATTTGTTCATGTGACTGTCAAGATGTCCATTCTCAAAAGTTTAGTATTTGCTTTCAACACTGCGATCCCATAATGGCACATTGTGCTGTCTTACCCATGGATTTGTGTATTCCACACGCTAAAGAGTTAATTGTTATTTGTGTACAAACTGGTTATCATTTTGGTCGAGGTCTTAGATGAGTGTGTAAGGTCTATATGGTTAAAATCTTTCATAAAATGACACAAATCTGAATGGTATAATGAATATTTTTGAGGAAATAACAAAATTTTCAGATCACAATTAAATTTTAAATTAAAAAAACAAAACAATTTGAACAGGGTACATGTAAAGGTCCACACTTCCACTGAAATGTGATTTGACAAGTACAGGAAAAGGAAGCAGGAGATGTATGTTAATGTTTCATGTTAACAACATGAAAGAAGTCCTATTTGTTTTAGGAAACTTCTCTGTTCAGTCAAATGTGATAGGATGCAATAGTGTGGTTTTACTGGGTGCTAATATTCTGGAGTATTTGGAGGAACTGTGGAAACCACACTTAGGCACTTGATGGTCTGGAGGTGCATCAGTGTGCAAAAAACAGCAGGTATGGAATTTTCTGGCCACAAACTTTTGAGGTCATTCGAGAAAGGGGAAAGAGCTAATGCAGCCCTGAATTGTACCTGCATATACCTGAAGTTCTTTCAGATGGGAGAAAAATGAACTATCTCTTCATTCAGAAGTCAGGTTCTAGAACATGAGCACAGGCTGTGTGTTGGGGGATGTATTTTAATTCAGTGTAAGAAAAACTTGCCAACAGCCGGGACTTTTAAGCAGGGAAACAGGTTACTTCATGGCACAGTGAGAACCTGCACACTGCAGAGCATTTGGCTAGGACATTAACCCAAGACCCTCAGGTGCCACGAAAGGGACTCAGGATGGCTGGGTGTTGTACTTCCGGAAGCTTCTTTTCAACTCTGCAATTCTTTCTTTTCAAATTGCAGTATTAATGCTATTCAAGGAGTTATTTTCATTTATCGCTTATAATATCTGACTTGTTTTGGGAGGAGATAATTTCATATCCATTTCTAAAATTCCAGTCATATCCATAACCATTCTGAGATGTTTGCATGACTTCCTATTTAGAGCTGCTGTGAGCTTTGCGTAGTGACTGTCTGCATGCCCTCTTGATATTCATGTTCTGTCAAATTGATTCATTTTGTTCTCAGCAAGATTAGGGCTGCCTCCCTGTCTCCTGAACCAGGATTTCCTTCATTCTTATGAAGTTTTACAAAATGACATGCATTCCCCATGCAGATTTCTGCTGCTTTGTGAATATCATTAGGGATGGAAACCAGGAAGTAGTGAAAAGCGAACAAAGAAAAAAATGCTGTCTTCGCGAATCAGTGAGTTAGCAAATTCTTCCAGCGAATCCTTCTGAGACTCTGCTCCAAGGAGCATTTGCTGGACACACACATCCACAAGCTCCCTCCTCTCAGGCTTCTCCTTGAGCCCCATTGTGTTCTTGGCTGCAAGGCAGCAAACTACATTTGCCCTTTGACTGCAGAGTTTGCTTCCTGAGTATGGTGCTCTCTATCTGTGTCCCCACAGTTGATTCACAATTGCATATGTTGATGGTATTCTGGAATCAATCGAATTTCAAAATAGGATCTGGGTTAAGAGCAGTAGCCTTCATCACGTTTTCTTTAAAGGCAACTCAGAGATATGCAGAACTCTGCTGCAGTAGTACCTCAGAACTATGGGGTGTGCCATATCCCAGTGGTCTGGTAGGCTGACTAGATGAGCAGTAATAGGAAATTTAAACTCATTTCTGGTGGGAGCATGGAGAACATGTTTGATGTAGAGCCCAGAATTTATGCAGGCACTTATGAAAAAAATGTGCTGAGGGCCCTTTTAAGCGAAGGGAATGACAATGTCACACAAAATAATTACTTGACTTCAGGGCTCCTTAAGTCATTGGAGTAAAACGATGCTTCAAATGGGAATCCAGACCTGTACAGAAAATTTGGGACACAACTGAGTTGCATGATGTTCCAGTATAGGTTCTCCTTTTTAAATTTTCCAGTATGAATCTTGGCTTCTTGGTTGGGAAGGTGAGAAATAAAGTGGCAGTTTTCCCTGAGAGAGTTTGATTCTGGGTATTAGAGAAGGCCTTTTGGTCTCGGTTGATCCGGTTGCTTACTCCCAGAGCAGCAGCACACTGGGGCTTTGTGGCAGACCAGTAAAGTGACGTGCACCTCAGCACTCTCTCAGTGGTGTCTTCTATGGGCTGAGGATACCAGCAGGGAGTCAGCGTCTCTGTGCCCAAGGTGTTCTTGGATCATTATTGAGACAGATATATAGGTAAGTGGCCGTGAACTGACCCAAGGGCGTCACTATAGCATGAGTGGCTATAGAGCCTGCTGGGTCACTGTGAGGCAGCAGAGACCCGCTTGGACCTTGCAGAGGACAGGCATGGGTGGAGTGACTAGAGAAATCAGGTGGCATTCACTGGTGGTACAAAATGACCACATTCATGTTCACAACTTTTATAATCCATGCGCAGGTGACTTTCAAAATTTGTGCCTCTCCCAAAATGCAGATCTCCATCCCAGGTCCATCTTTTGCTATTATTTCTACCTGGAAGCCTCAAAGGCTCCCTAAACTCAATCTGTGCCAAACTATTCTCCAGCTCTTTAATCTGAATCTGATCGTATTTTGGAATTCCATCTTTCCAGATGGCACTGCCCATCCATCTGGTTTAGTAAACTCTGGTTTGGTAAATTAATTTGCTTGGCTTGCTTTCTACTCCCAGCTCCCAGTCCAAGTTTACATCTGCATCTCTTGTCTGGAAAGGAGATTATGGGGCCACAGAGGAAAGTGATTGATGATGCAGAGTGTGCCTAGGGAGAGTCACATGGAGAGAAAACATTCTCTCAGGATTTCACAGAGAACAAATTGGTCAAGCAATGGCTGTGACTCATCCACAGGGCTGACCCTGACAGTGGATCTGCAAACTGCTGTACAGGGTTACAGGATAAATCCTGAGGATACTTGACTGACTTTATCAGATACAAAAATTACATTTCTTGTTACATAGGTCTTGCTTTATCTTGGTCTTAACCATCCAGCAGAAAAGTATAAAAACACAGTATGTAAAGTAAAGCCATATTAATATGCTGAGGTGTGAAAGGCTCAAGTCAGCAACTTCTGTGGATAACCCACTAGTGTTGTGGATTGCTGGACTGTGTTGGATTGTTTTGCTGAATTTACACACCTATAGTATGTAGATGCCAATGGGATACCAATCTCTGATAGGACCAAACAAAAAAAGGGGATATAAAGGAAGGACCATTTTGTATCTGTATATACAGAATAGTTAGGATAGATCTACAGCTACTTTCACTTAATTCAATGAGAAGAAAGAGGTGTACCAATAGTGTTTGGACAGAATATCCTGTCTGCATCTTGTACTATGGATAACCACTAAGAGGATAACAATGTACAATATATTAATTATCGAAACTGTCTTATTAATCAGTTTTGAAACTGTCTCATTGCTATTTGTTTCTCAATAAAATAAAATAAAAAGACTTGTATCCCTACTTGTCTTTGTCTGACTGCTTGGACTGAGGAACGTTTACCTTAGTGTGTGCTGCAAGGAAGGGCTCATGTCTGACTTCCCAGTGATCAGCTCCATGTGTTCTTCTTATAGCATGTGTGCTTATTTTCCTGGATGTCTTTGGGAAACAGAACAAAGATTAGATGCTTTTCTATTATAAAGGCAGCATGTCGCCCAGTAATAAACACTGCTTACAAATTGTGAGTTTCAGAATATGTCCATGTGATTAAGTGGACCGATAAAATGAAAGCTCAAGCTTGCATTTAATAAGAAAATGTGGGATTCAATCACAATTCTTGGTGCCCTTCACTTTCATGATTTATGAAGATATGCCTTTTGTCATTTTTGTATGCATGGTTGCATTCTCTTGCTGGCAGTAAGGATTTGTAGAAGGAGAATATGTTATCTGTTTTTCTCTTTTCACTTAAAATATCCTCCCTCCCTCCCTGCCTCCTTCTCTCTCTCCCCCTCCCTTTCTCTTTATCTCACTCTCTCCCTTTTTTCTCTCTCCCTGTCTCTCTGTCTCTGTCTCTCTTTCTCTCTCTCTCTCTCTCTCTCTCTCTCTCTCTCTCTCTCTCTCTCTCACACACACACACACACACACAGGCACACACAGACTCTTGACTTTCTAACTTTAGGCAAGAGATACTGTTTTAGATAAGCACCTGCTTACTGTTTCCAGCCTTTCACCATCTGTAGAGTGTTCGTTTGCCCTCCTCTCACCTTGATTAATTCATTGTTTGTTATTATAAAAGTCACCTGGTACTAGGTATGCTAAAAGAAAAGGTGCTTACTTAGCCCACAGTTCTGGAGTTCTAAGCGCGATGTTAGCACCTGCTCAGCTCTGGTGGGACTTTTGGCTGTGTCACAGGGTGGACAGGCATCACAGTTGGAGTGCATGTGTGAATGAGATATCATGCAATAAGAACAGAAATCCAGAGAGCCTGAAGGACCAGGTTCCTACTTTCTGACAGCCACTGTTGTGGTAACTGATGGAGCTCTCTCGAGAATGTCACTCATCTCCTGTAAAGTGATACCAGGCATAACAACCTTCTATCAAGCCTCCAACTTTCTGCTGCCTCAAAATCGTTTACATTAGGAATGAAGCTGCCATCACATGGAACTGTATCTTACCTGTAGCATACCCAAGAGAAAGGATGTAATTGTTAATCAGCTTTTGTTGGAATAAAAGTGGAATATGTAGCCTACAGTTGTTCAAGAGAACTTTCCACAACTATGCCAATATTTTGTACTTCAGCCATCGAGTACAGTAGCCACTAGCCACATGTGATTACTGTGCTTTTGAAATATGGCAAGTGTGTTGAAAACTAAGATTTTATATATTTACTTATTTATTTATTCCAGTACTGGGGCTTGAACTCAGGACCTTGTGCTTGCCAGGCAGGCACTTGTGCTGCTGAGCTATCTCCCCAGCCCCTAAGTTTTTATATTTTACTTAACTTTAAGTAACTGTGTGTGAATAGTGGCTGACATCTTGGACAGTACAATAATTGTCAAAAATATACAGCTCAGAAAATCGAATGAGTAGATACACTAATTGCACATTGAGAGTCACCATTATGAATACCTATTTTCTATATTGATTCATGTGGTGCTTAGAAGTAATAAAACATAATTCTTAACATACATAAAAATTATCATTAAAATGATGAGAAAGATATCAACATCTACCTAAAGTGTTTATATTTAATATAAGACCATTTCTATGGTGATTTATAGACTTACTTTACAGATACATTATTGATTAATTTCATAAGAATTCCAAGTTAGTTTTACTCCTTCCATTTCATGCAAGAGAAGGTACTGTGCTGTAACAACTTAAAGCCTAGATCACACAGCCAGCAAGTGGCAGAAGCATTATTTGAACCCAGGCAGGGCTCATCATTGACTCTTCCTACAGTGACCACTTCCTAAGTCCTCTTCTTAGAGCCCCTTGCTTATTTCCCTAGAACACTGGGAAACAGATGGAGTTTCGGGAAGATGAACTCTTGCACCAGCTACCTGATTTGAATCCTGTTTCTCCTGCTTGTGGAAGTTACTGAATATCTCTGAGCCTCAATTTTCTCATTTGAATATGGAAATAATAACATAGCCAGCTCACTAGGTGGTTGTGTTGAATGAGTTAATAGTACTTGGCACATTGAATGAAACAATATGAACCACTGATGGAGCCATCAGCATTTTTAATTTGCAAGCGACTACATTTTTGTTAGGATTTGGATTTGATAAGATGTCAGTAGATGAAGCGGAGAAATGCTTTGTGTATATTCCCATAGGAAATAAGACAGACTTTAATAATTTGGATAATTTAAAAAGAAACACCCTGCTGTTCAGCCACTTTGGTGTCTTCGTCACTGAGATTGCCAAGTTTCAGAGCCCTCGTGGCCCAGCCAGTTCTTCATATCTTTGCTTTTCATGTTACCCTTAGAGATACCTCCTTTGGTGTCTTTGATTGGCTCTGAATGCTGAGCTGAGACAAGCACCAACACAGCTGGAAAGAACTGTAAGATTTGCTGCTCTGTCTTCCAGCAGGGAATTATTGCCATGGATACCAGCATCAGAGGAAGACCTGGGGACACTCTCCACTTGCCTCCTGACTGTCTTGACATCTGTTTCTAGCAAAGTCAATAATGAATGTGCTGCTAGCTTCATATTAAGTAGGAGACTTAGCCTGTTTGCTTTTACTTACTTATTTATTTTTTTAACTTTTCACAGATGGCCTCTGCCCAAGATTCCAGGTATGGCCAGAAAGATTCCTCGGATCAGAACTTCGACTACATGTTCAAATTGCTCATCATTGGCAACAGCAGCGTGGGGAAAACGTCCTTTCTGTTCCGGTATGCGGACGACTCCTTCACATCTGCATTCGTCAGCACAGTTGGGATCGATTTCAAAGTCAAAACTGTATTCAAGAATGAAAAGAGAATCAAGCTTCAGATTTGGGTAAGTGACTTTGAACCGATGTTGTGCTTTAGTCTGAGGTGTTGGACGGGGCAGGGTGGAAGGGAGGAACTTCCTGCCTTGTTCTGTCCTCTCCGGCTCTAAAAGCTTTGAATTCCAGCTTTTTTTTTTTTTTTTTTTTTTTTGCTGCAGACATTTTGTTTCAAAGATGGCCTGGCAATGTCTTCTGAAGACAAGGGGACTGAATTATGCTATTTTTCCAAGTAATTTTCCTCAGTGGTCTTCCAAAGAAAAACATAAACCAAACTTCTATTGTGTTGGCTGCTCCAGAAACAATGTCTTTTATGCTGTGTGACCTTGACCTATCTTGACCTATGACAGCTCTTTTTTTTTTTTTTTTTTTTTTTTTTTTTTTTTTTTTTTTCCAGAACCAGGGATTGAACTCAGGCCTTTGCACTTGCCAGGGAAGTGCTTATTCTACTGAGCCATCTCCCTGGCCCCTAGTTTCCCTTGGTGGGTTTTTTTTTTTTTTTTTTTTTTTTTGGTGAAACCAGGGATTGGACTCAGGCCCTTGTGCTTGCCAGGCAAGCATTTATTCTACTGAGCCATCTCCCTAGCCCCCTGACATTTCTTATAGTCTATAAAACAGGTAGCTTAGATCTTGCCCTTAAGGCTGCAGGAAACAGTCTATGAGCATTTTTTTTTTTTTTTTTTTTTTTTTTTCAGTACCAGGGATTGAACTCAGGACCCTGCGCTTGCCAGACAAGCACTTATTCTACTGAGCTATCTCCCTGGGCCCAGTCTATAGGCATTTTAAAAGAGAAAGTATGTAATCAAGTACAGGGAAGCTGGTGTTAGTTCTTTCATAAAGCCCCAGATTTGACTTTGACCAGTGTACTTACACTCCACAAACTGTTCTCCATGATAAAAGCTATGTTTACACATGAAAATGAGACAAAGTATTTGTGTAAAACAGGTTCATCGAAAGGAGAAGTTTTTCTGTGACACTTGAGACCATTGGACTGGCTTTCTGTTTTTTCCCTAATGCCTGACAAAGATTAGAAATTTCCTAATTAAGTTGTTAGCATAAATGTAAGAGATTAGCAAGCAAGAAACTGGAGAAAACTGTTTGAGGTTTCACACAACAAATATGAGGAATGTTGAAATATTTAAAAAAATCATTACAGTAAAAGACGCGTTGCCACGAATCCTCCTCAAAATACTGTCTTCCTCCCCACTTCGAACACACTGATGTCATCGTTCCTGTCACTTTCCAAAGCAGTTCAGGATGCCCTCTTTTGTGAGCATCTTTGGTTGTGCTATTGTAGCTGCTTTGACATCCTGCACAAATTAAAAATTAGGGGGCTGTGGAGGCACTCAGCAGCATTAAGTGCCTGCCTGGGAAGCACAAGGTCCTGAGTTCAGATCTTGGGACAAAAAAATAAAATTTAAATAATAATGCCATTCCTAGTCATTTTGACCTTGGGGAAAAGTCAGAACTTGTGCAGTGTTTGGCCTAGTGAAAAGGGTAGGTGAAGGCCCACCATGTCTTTATGAGCTTCTCTTTCCTTTGAATGGCTGGGTGAAGACCCACCATGTCTTTATGAGCTTCTCTTTCCTTTGAATGGCACTCACAGTAGTGTTCATTGTATTCTTGTTGAAAACTTGTAAAGGCACCCAGAAGACTTCCAGAACTGCTTCAGATGAGGCCAGAATAATGGCATGAAGTGTGTCACAAGTGTGTGTGTGTGGAGGGGCGTGCAGTGGTTTATGTGCAGTGGTTTATGAGATTAATTTGTTCTACGGTTTTGGGGAAGATGGCTGCATTTGTGTTTGTGTGGGAAAGATGGCTATCTTCGTTTGTCACCCAATTCAGAGTTTGTGAAAGAAAACAAAATTTTTGCTAAATGCTTTTGTGTGTGAACCAAACTTGGCAAAAAGGAAACATTTGCTAACCAGGGCATTACTGCATTTTGAGGCAGATTAATGGCAATATATCTATCGTTGTGATAACTCCAACTATGTGGGCATTAGGTCAAAACTAATACAGGCAATGTAACCAAAAACTTGGTTGCACCAAGATAAATATTTTATGGGCATATCATAGTATGTAGATAAGTAAAATGTTTCTATAGTCACTTTCACCCCCCTTTCCTGTTCACTTATACCTTTCCCCTCCAGATGATATAAGGTATTGACAGGTGTCCACCGAGAGGTGTTTTCTGCCTTCTTCTGAGATTCAGAGACATTTACAACAGCTACTACCATTTGATATGAGTTCCCAGATTGATCTTTAGAAGTTGTAAGAATTCTCTTTTCTCAGTACGGAAAACTGAAAGACAAATACCACGGTGTTCCATTTAAACCTTTTAAATTAACATTTTACTAATATATACCAAATACACATGCGTGCATGCACACACACACACACACACACACACACACACACACACTCAGTGCTCTTTAACACCTTAAAAGTCTTAGGTATAAAACTTAAAGATACAGGCATGTATGTCGTTGTCCTCTTTGGTGGCCCACAGTAGGTAGTTACTGTTTTATTTATTCTAACTACAGGGCTCACATGAGAACTCAGACAAGCAGGCCTTCTGTGGAGTATCCTCAGAGTTCCACCTCTCCCTGAAGTAGCTGTTGGGAAGATTCCCACTGAGGAGCTTGACTCTAGTCAGTGTGAACAGTGTGCTGTAGCACATCCCCACATATGGAAGAATAAAACCAGGTCAATTGCTTTGCATTTGGGGCCTGGTCAGTTCTCTTCCTTTTGAACTTCAGCAAACCAGCTGTCAGGTGATAAATTTCATATTCAGGCTCAAAAATATCCAGTTACTCTCAGGAACGCTGGTGGATTCAAAATTAAATTAATTTCCTATCCACACATCTTTTAACTAACTCCATATTCTTTCTGTTGATATTAAAGAGGAGTCAGTCCTTTAGCTGATAACTTCTAGTTTCTTTGCTCTTTTTTGTATTAGTGATATTTTTACATGTTTTGGTGTCTCTTGGATAGAATACCAACATGGTATACTCAAGCAGTCTTATAATAACAATTTTTCAATCTAGATTTTTTTGACAGAAATTCTTTGTTGAGTTACAAAATTATGCATCTGTAATGTAAAGCAGGTTTCTTTTTCTCCTCCTTCTCCTCCTTCCTCCTTCCTCCCCCTCCTCTCCCCTCCCCTCCCCCTCCTTCTCCTCCTTCTCCTTCTCCTTCTCCTTCTGCTTCTCTTTCTCCTCCTTCTCCTTCTCCTTCTCCTTCTCCTTCTCCTCCTTCTCCTTCTCCTCCTTCTCCTTCTCCTCCTTCCTCCTTCCTCCCCTCCCTCTCCCCTCCCCTCCCCCTCCTTCTCCTCCTTCCTCCTTCCTCCCCTCCCTCTCCCCCCCCCTCCCCCTCCTTCTCCTCCTTCTCCTTCTCCTCCTTCTCCTTCTCCTTCTCCTTCTCCTTCTCCTTCTCCTCCTCCTTCTTCTTCTTAATGTATTTGATTGTTACAGGGTCTCACTACACAGTTCAGACTCATGATGATCCTCCTATGCCACCATGCCTAGACTCTGTGGCCAGTTTAGCCCACACTGGGGGTGCGGTTGGTGCAGCATGCGGTGCCAGGGATCAACCGCAGTCCCTGCAGCTTGCCTAATCTTGCTTAAGCAGGTGCTTTGGTTCACTGAGCTATCTCTCCAGCCTGGGCCTCACCTTCTAATGACCCACTCAGCTACAACGCATCATGGATCAATCCAGTGATGCCTGGAGTATCCCCACAATCCCACCACCTTATGCAATGACAACACTCAATGTCATTGCTGGGCCACTTATTTTTCTTAGACATTGATATTCAGTTTCCATCTATGTCTTGCTTCTGGATGAATGTTGCTCTTCTGCAATATAACTGAAACCCAGTGCAAACTCTTGAGCTGTTCCTATTCTATTATTTCCTCCACATGCTTCATAATCTCTGTAACTTCCTGCAAAGCCTGTGCCAAGGCATTGTGTTCGTAATTATCTCTAATCATCCATTTCCACCTCCTCTCTTTAAAAATCCAGTAAGGGTCATCAGCGTCATCCCAGCTAGAACCTCATCCCAGGGCTTCATTCCCTTGTTCCAGGGATACCTACCTCCCCCTCGGGATCAGAAGCTTTGGAGGCTTTCACCTTTCTTTCTCTTCAGTCACACAGTTTAGTAGCCCTTAATATCTCTGTAACTAAAATATAAGTTATTCCTCATTGGGTCCTATTTTACTTTTCTCATTGCTGAGAGTAAACACTAGACATAAGTTAAAGAAGGAAAAGTTTATTTCACCTCACAGTTTGTTGAGGTTTTAGTCTGCAGTCAAGGCGAGGTGGTGTGGCAGAGGGGCATTGCAAAAGTGTAGCCATCCACAGCAGAGCAGGCAGGAGGCTGCAGCAGCAGCACAGCAAGCCTCCCTTTTCCTTCGATCCAAATTTGGGTAAGGGGGAGAAGAACCCCAGGCCCAGATGCTTTCACTGACCCCCTCTGAAAGGCGCTGTTATTTCCAGCACTCTCATCACAGGCCACATGCGCTCTGGGTCTCAGAGGTTGCAGGCCACTGGGTCAAGAAAAGATCTTACGAACTTTCTAGCTCAATCCCCTTCCTGATACTAAGTCAAACTAATCAAACCGTTATAGTGGAGCTTAGGGAGCCTAGTACTGATTAATCATGTAAACACTTTATAAGCACATTTTATTTTAT
>NW_004524577.1:35014032-35017116 GCF_000260255.1 Octodon degus | reverse complement strand
GCCCTGCTTCCCAGGCTCATGTGCTTGACCCCACAGCAAAAGTGAGGCCCAGGAAGGTCAAGATTTGTCAGATCCACAGCAAAAACTCAAGTGAACACTTGTTTCTCAAGATGTAATTGAGCCATGTCTTCCAGAATTGCCTTATTACATGTTCCATGAAATTATTTATATGACCAAAACCAAACAGCTTTAAATTTACTATCTGCCAGCAGGAGCTCGCTGCGCATCATCCCTTTTGTGTCTAAAACACACAGCTATGCACAGCAGGAGTGACTGAAACACATCCAGCTGACCTCTTCCTGCATGTGCTTGGAATACCTGCTTCCACTGCTGGGGCCTGGTCCTCCACCTGACAGTGTGTGGATGAAGGGGTCTACGTAAAATGCACTCTGCCTTGGGCAAGCCTTCCTGCCTGGAATCATTGCATTCGGTGCTTGTCTAGCTTTGCCTCCTTGCTCCTGGATTTCAGGATGGTGCTGAAACCCTGTAGTCTATTTATAAGGGCCCAGCATGCTCTGGGCAGGTAAGCATATGCTAACCATGGAAGCCAGTGACAGCTGCCAGGGCCCTTCTTGGTGCTGTCGTGTGCATACTCTTTTCCCCCTCATATTTCTTCTCACTTACCGTCTGCTTCTCCTGAGGGATGAGAAAGGCAAGTTCTTGTTTTCCTCCTGAGAGGAGGCTGATACTGGGTGTGAAATGTCAAGATACAAGCAAACACTCATTCTCTCAGACAGCCGAAGACAGTGGCCCCAGCATCCCACTGTGTTTAAATCACTCTTCTCAGCAGTGATAAAATATAGATAGAAAGACTTTGTTCTGGGCCTAATAGAATTTCCCAGCTATGTGGAAAGACAGAAAATCAAACATGTAGAATGGATCACCCAGGGGATTGGTAAGTGTATTTTGCCAAGGTGCAGAGAGGTGGAGCAAGGATTTCGGGGTCTGGTGATCCAGGGTCTAGAAGCTGCCCCTGATGCACACTAGCTGGGTGACCTTTAGCCCCCTCTGCTCTATACCTCTGTTTGCTCATTTGTGAAATGGTTGAAAATGACACCTACTTCTAGGTGGCTAAGTGTTTGCTATTATAAATTCTTAGCTCCTACAATTTGCTAGTTCTTTTAAAGGAGATACAAAAATATGGTTTGCAAAAGTGAAAAAAGCCAATGACTATATGACCATGCTGTGGAGACAGGCTTGGAAAGAACCTGAAGCCTATTCTACAGTCAGCTTCTGGGTAACTCGTCTTTGCTATTGTGGAAACTTACTTTGCCTGTCTATGGGGGCTGAAGGGCAAGCGGAAGACGAGAAGCAATTGCAGGGGCTGCAGCAGAGGGTTTGGATAGTTGGGGTATGGGACAGGGGGGCAAAACCATGGGTCCAAGAAAGGCATTGGAGCAGGCACTGAGGCTCAGAGACTCCATGTGACCGACCTTGAAGCCATTACTTTATCTTGTAAACATTGATGAAATGTAACATGAATGTCCGGAGGCCGTGAAAACAAAAGCTGGCGTTCAGTGATCTCTTACGTGCCAGCTGGAGTGGCGCGTGCTGTCGCCAGTGAATAATGGATTCTCACAAACACCTTTAAGATAGATGTTGCTCTTACCTTCAGTTTACCAAGGAGTAAACTCAGCATGATACCCAACACATAATAAGAGCTCAGTAAAAGTCATCATGAGTACTTCTAGGATGAGCCTCAACTCTCCCGTTCTGTGCTTCCTGCAACTGCGGGTGGACTTTGGATCCAAAATTGCCAGTTCTAATGTAGGCAGATATTTACATGAAGAACTTAAATTTTAATCCAAGAGCTTGAATTTTAATAAGGCCTGGCCCGATGCACAGCATTCTAACCAGGTTCAGCATCTTCTGCACACCTGCGCCTCTCTCACCAGCCGCTGGCCCATTGTAATGTGCGCAAGTGTGGTCTGTTGTGCTGTTGACAATGTCTCCTGGTCTTTGGAGCCATCTGCACATTTACATTGAGCCATCAATAGCACAAGAAAGGCAAACCCATGCAGGGTGTTATTAAATGCTCATAAAAATTGTCCTGCATTAGAACACAACAGTGATGAATCATTAGGTCCATGAGCGCTGCAATTGAAATAGTGGGTGAGCCTTCCTCAGGCTCCTGCCTAGTGGCACGGGCTGAATACATGAGCCAAGCCATGCCTCTGCCACCGAATCACCTGTTCTTATTTTTTCATTGATTTGTTTAAAATTATGCAGAACTAACCACTTGTTTTAGCATCATAAAAATGCGCTTGCATTTTGGTGGGCTGCTACTGTATATATTTATTTTCCAAGCTAGAAGGGCAGCATTGTGGCAGCTGAACCGAAAGGCAAGAGAGATAACAAATACAGGCGTCGGTTGATAGGAATCACTTAGCTCGAGCTGCTAGGGGTGTGAAGCCATGGAGAGCAGATCTTCACTACCAGCAGCTCCTCATCTTTGCAATAACTGAGTCAGTCTGAGTGCACTTATAAAACATAACCTGAAAAACAATAGCATATAAACTACATATAAAATGAAAAGGAGATGTGAGCTAACATTGTAAAGCAGCAGACAGGGCTTTGCAGAAAGACAGGGGATAATTTTGGAGTTTAGAGAGTTTACAAAGGTGCATGCAGGGGTTAGAGAAATAATCGAAGATGATACAGGCCCTAGAGCTAGCCCTGGAGAGTTATTGCCATTCCCTTGAGCATAGGGGTGCACCTAGGGCCAGGAGAGAACTAGACCTGCCACAGTAGGAGAAGGACATTAGGTGGAGTTGTGAACTCTTGGAGCACAGTCGGTGCCCACCCACGGCTGATTGCGGAGCAGCTTGCTAAGAAAGGCCTGGGCCTCTTGTTCCTCCTCTCTCTGTCTCTAGCTTTTGCTTGTGCTCCCTCCCGTGCACTGAGCCTCTGTTGTAGGTCTGCTAGAGTCAGGTTTATGGAGCACTGTGTGGGACTGGTTTTGGTAAAGAGGGGATCGCTGGAGGCAAAGGAACATATTCCACACAATGAAGAAAGCCATTTTGATTAAATGTGTGTATTTTAAAATTCAGTTACTAAGTAAGAAGGCATATAGCTCCAGATACC
>NW_004524577.1:34990333-35012887 GCF_000260255.1 Octodon degus | reverse complement strand
TGGCAGCAGGAACAAAAAAATTAGGGTGGGTGCCTACTATTAATCTAGACCTGGCCCATGTGGGCTGATTGGGACAGAAGTTTCTGTTCAGGTTTTAGATCTCTAGTTGGAGAGAGCCTGACTTCCTCCAAGTATGATATTGTCCTAACAGCCTGGCTCCCTGGCTGTTTATTGTAGATAAAGACATTGGTTTCCTGGGCAGATTGCGGCAGGTTGTAGGCCAAAGTTCTATTTTTATGTTTGGTGTGGCCATGGTCTATTTATACATGCAGGCTTTCACACATAAGCCAAACACAAGGGCACCTCAAGAGTGGACAAAATGACACAGCAACAGCCAAAGTATTGGGATTTGAGTGTCTGATCCTTTGAGTCCAGGCAAATAATTTAACCATATAATGCCTCAGTCTTTCTTTTCTTTAATATTTTGCCTTGTTTTGAGATAATATAAGATGTGCAGTGTATCTTTCTCAGTGTGCTCTTACTTTGAGCCCATTTATATTCATAAAAATTATGGTGAATGCTGAAGACTATTGAATCCCTTTCATATTGTAGTAGAAATTAAAACTGGAAAAATATTAAATGTCTACTAGCTTATTTAAAATTACAATAGTGGCCTTTTGAATTAAATGAAAACAAAATACTGAAATGAAAAAAACCCCTATAGTTTTAAAGTCAAAATTAATGAGAATAAATGAATTAATTTAATTTACTTTGTGTGTGCGCGTGGTACAGGAGATTGAGCCCAGGGCCTTTGCACTGAGCTTTTAAACATTTTTATTTTGAGACAAGTTCTTGCCACGTTGTTATGTTTCCCAGATTGGGCTTGATCTTGTGATCCTTCCTTTTCATCCTGCCAGAGCGCTGTGATGACAGGTGTGAACTACAATTTTGTACATGTCTGTAATATGTTCTTTTGCTCCAAATGCCTTCAGGGCAGGTTTGGCTGGCTTGAGTTGTGGGGATCGAACCCCCAGCAACCTGAGCCTGGCTGCTTTGTTTTTTTTTTTAAATTTTATTTATTTATTTATTTGTGTGTGTGTGTGTGTGTGTGTGGCCGGTTTAGCCCACCAGGGGGCGGGGCTGGCTGGCATGTGGTGCTGGGGGATTGAACCGTGGTCTCTGTGCTTTGCTAAGCTTGTTCTAAGTAGGTGCTTTAGACCACTGAGCCATCTCACCAGCCCCCGACTGCTTTGTTGAAGCAGCCGCTTAAAGAGCGCTTAAAGAGCTGAGCTAACTGTAATATGTTCTTGACGAGGGGGCCTGAAGTTTTACATCTGCTTCCCAATTCAGTCTGCTGCTGTGGCATGAATCTCTGGAAGGCTTCACTGTATGCTCATGAGAACATAAGAATGAAAACAGAAAAGAATGAGTTCATGTTATTAAGAAGCACTTTGACCTTGGAGATGTCTGCAGAGGTGTAGCGCCCTGCAGTGCCATTTGGAACCCTGTGCTCGGGATGATGGACTGTGCTTTAGTACCTTCAGTGGAGGGTTTCTGTGGTGTTGCTCTGTGGGATGCATGAGCCCTTCTCCATAGACAGCATCCGTCGTTACTGAGATTACCTCTGACCACACCCCTGTCACTGTCAGGTAAATCCTTCTAGAGGGTCTCCACCCTGAGAGCCACTACTGCTGCAGCGTGGCTCCCTGGAGTGAACGTCTCACCAGCTGTCAGAGCAGAGGCACGGGATGAGTGCGGCAGGACCCGCTTACCCCAGCCCGCCCTGTGCTTCCAGCCCAGGCCTCTGAGTGCAGATGCCATTGGGTTTTTTTGGCAAATGCTGAGAGAGGGGCATAGGAGCTGCAAGCAGATTCCTGGATTTGGAAATCCTGTTCTCTCAGAGTGTCTCAGAAGCTAAATATTAATTTATATGAAGTTCTGCACAGCTGATAAATTGATGTCTCAATTTATCAAATAGTTGGATGGTGCTGCAACTATAAGATAGTGAAATGAAAGAATGAATGAGCTTTTAGTAGTAAGTTGAATGGTGGGGTCACCCTCCCTGTACCCATCACATTGGACCACCTGTGTGATAGGCTGACTCAGATTTCTAAGGCATATATTATTTTTTTTTCTTTCTCCTACTTCTCTTCCCTTTCCCTCTTCTCCCTCTCCCTCTCTTTCTCCTTCTCCTTCTCCTTCTGCTTCTTCTTAGTTTGAAACAGGGTCTTGCTACATGACTATGTAGTCTGAGCTGGACTTGAACTCACTGTGTGGCCAAGGCTAGCTTCAAACTTGCAGCAATCCTCCTGCCTCAGCCTCCCAAATGCTGAGATCAAAGTCATGTACCACCGTGCCTAGCTCTAAGGCAAATGACTGACGTGCGAGCAGGAGAAATGGGCCCATATAAATTATTCACCCCAATTAGGCAAACAGATCTGCCCTCTTTCTTTTGTTTGTTGTGTGTTGGGGGAAGCCGTGCTGTTTGTGGAACCAGGGCCTTGTGCATCCCAGGAAGCCCTCTACCACTGGGCTCTACCTTTATGATTTATCATGTCCTTTTAAAAAGGAAAAAGTACCAAAGGCTTTATTCTCCTCTTTGTATTTTCAAAGCAACTAGCCTCCAAATCAAGACAAAACTCAAAGATCTCATTTTTTAAAAAAGGAATTTCAATTTTTTATTACCATTGTTACCCATGTTGATTATTTAAATGAACCAGGTTTTTTTCTATGACATTTACATATGTGCATATATCACGCAGTGATTCTGTCCGCCCAGCCTTCTACTCACTGCCCTGCTCTTCTCTCCTGTTTTCAGCTCTCTTGCCAGTCCCTTCTAGTCCCTCTCCTGACTTCAGTTATTTTTTGTAAGTTTCAACAGGAGAGAAAACATGATCCATTTCTTTCTGTGTCTGACTTATTTTGCTTAACATGGTGTCTCTTAGTTTCATCTATTTTTGTGCAAGAGAGAAAAAAAAGAATTTCATCTCTACTACTTAAGTTGTCACAAATTTCTAATCAGTTGGAAATAAGAGGGTGAGAACTGGAAGCATTTTTTCTCACTTTGCTGTTTGGCTAGCTCCCAGGAAAGCTCTAATGAGGTCTCTGGCTATAGTTTTGAGAGTTAAATTCTAAAGTAGGTTTTGTAATGACAGAGCTGAAAAGGGGTGAAAGCAGAGATTAAGGGAGAGAAACTTCTTATCCAGCACTGATCAAGACCCACTGAGATGCTTTACCATGACTTTGCTGGTGACACATGACTCAGGAAACATGAAAGTGTTTCAATCTCTGGGTAGCGTTCAAGGTTGTCAACCTCAGGATATGAGGGAGATTTGTGTGTGAAAGCCACCATGGAGGGCTGTGGAAAGTAGAGACCTGGTTGAATACTCCTGTTTCGCTGGGGTTTATCAACACCATCATTTTCCAGAGGAGTATTCGATCAATCATTTTAGCCAAATAACCATAGCTTCTCCAGGTATCAAAGTTCTCTTCTGAAATCATTTGGGGAATTTGTTACAAACATACATTTTGAACCTTGTTGGAGGCTTATTGAATAAAAATCTCTGTGATGTAGACTAGGGGCTCTGGGTTTCTTATAAACTTGCAAGATGGCAAGTGCCATTCTGAGATACAGGTCCGGTCCACGGTGGCCTGATGTACCTCCTGTCATATTGTGTCCATTTTACCCTAGTAAGATCAAAAATAAATTTGAGGAGGGGCAGGCTATGTACTCTTTGAAGATCTCTCCCTGATGTCTGAAGCCAGAGAAACAATCTCAGGTTGTCTGAAATGTGGCTGCTGGCTGCAGGGTATTTTGAGGCTAGTTGGAGAAAGAGAATATGTGTTCCTGGAACAATAACATTCAATCTCAGGACTTTCAGTAAGCTTGGTCTGACAAAGTGTCTGCATGGTTCTCCTCCCTGTATTAATCACTCTCCTGTCAGGAGAACAAAAGAGTCAGCACTTGCAGCTCAGAGGAGCAGAGGTTTAGTTTGTTTCATGGTTTTGAGAAGAGTTAGTTCATGGTTGCTTGGATCCAAGGCAAAAACAGCACAGCGGAAAGGGAGGGTGGAGGAAGCTGCTCAACCTTCAAAGCCAGAAAGCAGAACAAGAGAGAAGCCTGGCAGAAGGATGCTCTCTTCCACTTCATACCCCAGTGACCCACCTCCAATCAGGCCCCACCTTCTGCTAGTACACTCAGCTGTTAGACTCATCAATGGATAAAGCCAATCACATTCCAAACACATGACACTTTGGGGGAACATTTGAGATCTAAACCATGGTTTTTCCACTCCTGGACCAGAAGGCTTTTTTTTTTTTTTTTTTTTTTTGCTTCTCTCACTATGAAAAGTGTGTCGCCATCAGGTACCAAAATCTTCTCACTTCCAGCTTTGCTGAAGAGTCAAAGCTGCAATCTCTGAGACTCATGGTAAACTATTACCTGTGAGCCATTGTGAAAATCAAAAAAGAAAGGTGAGTACATTCAGCCTGTTATGGCACAAGGTAAACATTCCCATCCAAAAATGAAAAATAATAGAATAGAAAGGAATCAGACAAAAAGCCAGCATGGTAAACACTAACTTCTGTAGTTTTGTGTCTAGGAAATAGGGTGGATTGGGGAGAGAGGTGAGTTCCAAAATGCTCCAGTAGTATTGGCAGCTACGGCTCACATGGTCTTTTTCATGAGGTGGTGCTGTTCTCATGGTTTTTGTTCAGCACCAGTGGCTTTCCCTAGAAGTCCAAAATTCCCATGTCTCTACTTCTTGAGGTTGCCACTGCACCATCAGCTTTACCCTTACATGCTAATGCATTTCCGTAGAAGGGGTGCATTGCTTGGCCTTCCAGATCTTCCATTGCAATCTAGGTGGAAGCCTCCTGTATGGTTTGTGTATAGGTGTCCCTCCAAAGCCTCATACAGTCTTGAGGCAGCTTCTGGAGTTTGTGATTGATTATTGTGGGTGTGGATGCCGCACCTGCCCTGGGGCAGGTAATTTGCATTTCAATATAAGGAGGGAAGAGAAGTTAGCTTCTTGAGTTGCTTCTCCTCCTCTCCCTTGTGCTCTTGCTTTTTGCCGCAGCCATGAAAGGTTGCTGTCTGCCATGTGCCACTCTGCCTGGGAGCCAGCTGAGTATGAACTGAAACCTCCAGTAACTGTGAGCTAAATAAACCTTTCCTTCCTTCATTTTGAGTGTCAGGTATTTGTCCCAGCAACAAGAGAAGAACAACTAAGACACCTTCCTAACTCTAAAACTCTTTAATTCTCTATACTGGAAAAACTATCACAACATGGATGATACCAAAGTCTGCCACCTCCTCGAGCAGTAGCCAAGCCCCCTCAGATCATGGCTTCTGTGGCTCTTGAGTGATGGAATGGCTGAATGTGGGTTAACATTTCTCTTTGGATTGTGAATGAACTGGGTACCTTAGAGCTCTGTTCTCAAAGTGAAGTCTTTAAAAATGTTGCCCTTTTTATGCCCTTGAGTCTGTGAAAGGTATAGTCTGGGTTGAATGTTTACCTTGTGCCATAACAGGCTGAACATCTGTGATGTTCACATCATCTTTTCTGTTGTGTTATATAGAGTGCTTGATTTCTTTTTAATTTTAGTCATTTTCAGCATCCACAATTTCTTTGCTGCACCTTTATAGGTACATAGTTTGTTTTTTTAGGTCTCTCTCTCTCTCTCTCTCTCTCTCTCTCTCTCTCTCTCTCTCTCTCTCTCTCTCTCTCCTCTCTTTATCCTCCCCAGTTCTCACTGTCAATCAGGTTGAAATTATCCATCAGTACAAATGCTATAACTTGCACATTGCTCTGCTTTTTCTTTTTCAGATTTATTAGTCCACCGAGCTTTAAATTCAAATTTATCCAAAGTCTTAGCACATGATAAAAATGTAGACACAACATGGTCTTAATCTGACTACTAATGAAATCTCAACTTAAACCTCCTAATTGGACCTTTGCTGACTACATTCCTGTCAGAATTCTGGTTTTCTGAAGTCTGATCATAATCACCCATAAAGCTCTGTACATACTATTGTAGGATTTCTCTGGCCTCTGTCACCAAAGCTTTTTCCAAACTCTCCCTATAAGCCATTTCCCAAACCTTCTAAGTCATGACCATAGTCCGGTATAGTCATAGGAAAGATTCCATCCTCTTGCGACAACTTTCCGTATTAGCTGCTTTCTCATCACTGGGGCATAATATCCCACACTTTGAATTTGAAGGTAGAGAGAGTTATTTTTAGTTTATGATTTTCAGGAGATTCAGTCCATGGTTATTTGAATATGAGGCAGATAGGGCATGGCAATTTTGCCTGGTAGACAAAAGCTGCTCAACCTGTGGTTGCCAGGGAGCAAGCTGAGAAAGGATAAGCTGTGGACAAGCATGTGGTCTTCCATGTCACGCTGCCAGCGCCCACCTCCAGAAAGACTCCACCTCCTCCTAGCATGGTAAGCTACTGAGGTCACCAAGGGAGGAAGCCACCAATGAGTGTTTCACCTCTGTAATCCTGTCACTTCCTAAACACAAGAGACTCAGGGAGGGTGGCATTTTACATCTAAACCATAACAACTCTCTCTTGTCTTTCCCTACCACCCAGCCTCTTCAAGATCAAATATAGCTCCCCTTCCCACTGCTTGATCGCTTTACTTTTTATTCTTTTTCACTCTCCTTAAATACATTTTTAGATCTTGAGGTCCAGAAGCATTTTCTCTCTATTCTTCATCTTGATTTTCTTTGTTGTGCCTTTGAACGTGCCTTGACCCCAATGGAGACATTTCAGCACCGTTTCCCTCTTAAGCAAAGAAAGATTTGATTCTTCAAGTCCTGGCATTTGCCACACTGATTCTCAAATTTTCTGTGAGTTATGGAGTTATGCCTTAGAAATCCCGATGACTAAAGGAAACTGACTTCATTTATGAAGTGGAGTGTAGGGAGCCAGACTTCACATTCGCTAGACAAAGACAGGGAGGAATTAGCCAGGAAAATAATTTCTCTTTAATACTTTTTAGAGCCAGGGTTGACTACACAGACACCCATGTCTGCTTTACTAATTCCATGAGGTTAAAACACCTGGAAGTTATAGATCTTATGGAAACAGCATAAAGTATCCAAAAACAAGATGTTAGGGAAAAAAGTAAATGGAAAGATGTAGGTTTAAAGCATGTTGCCCACAGTAGAATCTGCTATGGCCCTAATATAACTTGTGTATTTGTGTACTAGTGTGAGTAAAATATTTAGTATGTCCTTGCAGACAGTGAGGAGGGACACATTAAGACAAGGGCAACAGTTATTACTGAACGACATCTATAAAAACAATCTTGCCGTACTGAATAAAATGACTTATATTAACCCAAATCCATGAGCAAATTGTCATTTGGATTCTTAATTCTTTATTGGTTATCTGTTTCCACTAGGTTATGAACTGTTATGAGTCATGATTAGCACATTGTTCAGCTCAGGAGTCCTACTGTATGTAATTATTGCTTACGATTGGTCCATAGGAGATACCTGTGGATGTTGGATTCCTGAATAAGCATAGCTCCAGCCAAAAGAGTTAAGTTTGTGCAAATGTGCTTTATGAAGACTTAGTTTAGAAGCTTGTTTCATTGTAGCACTAAATTTTATGCATATATTTTCAGTTCTCATAATCATCATCATTCATCCTTCCCATTAATTTGTTTGTTTAGGATGAGGAATATCGAGTCATATTTTCTTTGAAAAGTTGGAAGTAAAGATTACGTGGAAGAATTTTTCCTTCCAAGAACCAATGCAACGTGCTGGTTAAGACCATCGCCCTGAAGTCAGCCTGTCTGGGTGCAAATGTGAATCAGCTCCTTTTTAGAGTCTTCCTACCTTCTTTCAGTTTCAGCTTCTTCATCTCTAAAATGGACACAATTAGAATATTTACCTCATAATATAGCTGAGAGAAATAAAACTTGCAGTTAACACTATACTTCAGACTGTATACTTTTCTTTTTTTGGCAGAACCGGGGATTGAACTCAGGCCCTTGCGCTTGCCAGGGAAGCACTTATTCCACTGAACCATCTCCCCGGCCCCAACACTGTACTTCATAGATAGGAAGACTAGTGAAATGCTAGCTTTTTAAAAAGCTGTGTCTTAGACTAAGTAAAAGCACATCACAGCTGTGCTTCCTCATTTTTTTTTTTTAAATGTATTTAGTACAGGATCTACAGGGTCTCACTACATAGATTAGACTCTAAGTGATTCTCCTGTTTTCAGCCTCCCAAGCACTGGGATTACAGGCCCATGCCACCACGCCTAGTCTCAATCGCCATCTCAGTGCACCCCAGGGACGAGGCTGGCACAGCATGCTGGGGATCCAGCTGGCACTTTGCTCTGCTGAGCTATCTGGCTGGTCCTTGTGCTTCCTCATTTTGAAATATTCTCATGTTGTAATATAGGTTACTGCATTAGCTTGCTCTCCCATCAGCAGCTAGGATCGTAATTCTCTGATTTCCTACTTGTGGAAAACCGGAAGGTGTGCAAGATGCCGTGGTGCTCTGGTTATATAAACTTCATGCTGCACAAGACCCTGGTCCACCTCTGTCCAAGAGCAGCACAAAAGAGCGGACTCAGCATGCTAACAAGATGTTAGAGGCTGCTGATCCCCAGCGCAGAAAAACACAGTCATTCATGATAACGATTTCCAGTTGGAATAAAAGAATAGTTGAAGGGCTAGCAAGGAAGCACAAAATGTAAGATCTTTTGTGCAAAAGAGAAACTTTGTATGGTAAAAGTGCATTGTTGATGTAAATTCAACTCAAGAGCCTCAGTGAAGTGCATATCTGATGTAGAACCATCTGAGAATAACATAGAAGCTCATTGTCCCCATGTTTGCTATGAATTGAAGAAGTAGATGTCTTATCCATCTATCTTTGAAAAATAGCACTGGACGACAGTCAGCCAGCTTCTGTATCTTCAGATTCAACTAACTGTGGTCATACTTATTTGGAAAAAAAAAAGTACATCTATTCTAAAATATGTACAGATAGCTCTCTTGTTATCATTCCCTGAAGAATCGTTCCCATCATTACCTAGAGTAGATGGGAAGATGTGCCTATGTTCAGCATCAATGCTGTGCCATTGGAAGACTTTGGCATCTGCAGGGGTTCTGGACCAAAGCCTCCTTGCACACCTAGGGGTGATTGTCCCTTTCTGAATGTAAAGAGAAGCACCTCTTCTCTATGTTTCCAGAAGACAAAGTAGGAAGAGATGTATTAAAGTAGTGGAATAAAAGGCTTGTGGCAAAACTCATAAGAATGATTACCTGTTATAAAACATGGGCTGGAATGGCGGAAAGTGGCAGTCCATCGTCGATGGCAGCTTTCTGCATGAACGCAGCTTCCTCTGGGCACAGTGACTGAAAGGGAGCAGAGCTGTGAATTGATTTAGGCAGACTCCTGCCTCCAGCATGAACTTGCTTTTGGTTGTGTCATCTGGCAAGTGGCATAGATCCCTGAGCTTACGGGAGTGATTTCTAGAGAGCTGGATGTCTTTTCAAGTCACATAGACAATTGTTATGGTAAGGAACAAATTCAGACTAATTGTGGCTAGGCCTAGGAACCTTCTGGGACTTGGCCGGTACATGTGCCTGTCAGGACTGGGCTTGTACATCTTCTGATTCTTCTTGGCTGCCTCTTCTGCCCCTTAGGCTACAGAACATCTGTCTCCAGAATAGTCATCCCTGAGCTTTTGCTTCCTGACATACAAATGAAAATAAGTGACCCCTTTGTTAGACTCAGGGAAGACAGTCCATGTTCAAAACGTAGTTAGTAGAGTATTGAGGAAAGGAACATTCACTGGATTACAGATTATGCATGGAGTTGGCAATGGAATAGCAGGACGGGACACTTGCAACATGCATGCTGACCTATGTTACAATGTAACATGTTACATTTATGTTACATATCATGTGAGTTTATTCTGGTTTCTAATCTGTAATTGTATTTGGAAGGTACATTAAAGAAGATGTGGAAAGCTTCTGAGTAACAAGAGTTAAACATCATCAAATTAGGAAAATCTGACAGGGGATTGACGTGATCAGGACATATTAATTGTGTGTTTGACTATTTGCTCTTAAACCTGCAAATTTGGGATTTTAGGTCCACTTCAACTAGGACAGCAGCCTTTCTGGAGGAGAGCTTATATACAAATCAAGCGTACTGTTCCCCTGCTCAGCTGGAAGCAGAGCTCCCGATGTTTTGCTTTCCTCTATCCTGCCTTCTCCTTTGCCAGGAGATGTGCTCCTGCCTCCATGCTTCCATGTCTCAGTCCCCGTAGAAGCTGCACCTCTGTCCCTACCTGCTCAGCTCTGCACAGCGCGTGTTCTGCGCAGGTGTCCCTCCTGCCTTGAACCCTGAGCCTTACCTTTCATTTCACATCCTGACATTTTCACATCCTTATTAGCTACCACCTTGCGTTGACACTCTTGTCCCTGTATTTGCTTTTACTTCATCGAGTGACCTTCCTTATTATGTGCTTGAAATTTCTGATTTGACTCCGTATTCGCATGCACTAGGTGCACACTGCCTTCTCTAGTCTGTTTTCAGCTGTGTTAAATCATTTCTCAACCTTCTGTAATGAGGAAAGATAAAAACATGTGCCAAAGCAGCATGAAAAGGGAATCAGGCACAAAGTGGTGAATTGTGGATCTCAGGACTCAGTCCCTTCAGTCCTGGGGAGCACTGCTGCCCCTGCCGGCTCTGGCAGACCCTCAGAGAGGAAGGTGCGGTGAGGTTCCACCTGCCTGCCTTGGGCCGTGGCAAAGCCTTTATATGTTCTTAAATTCACACCTTTGTATCATCTGTATATATCGTCTACATCACCGTAGGTGCTGACAATGTAATTAGGGGCATATGAAAGCCAGAAGTCTGATGAAGGAAGAAACTTTCGTTAACAAACCAGGTTACTGTTCTCTTTTTTTATTTTTCTTGTCAACTATATAATGAGTGAGCAGCGGCTAGAGAAAGAACCATGATCTGTGGAAACGGTGTTATCATTCAGTGTTTTTATCCAAGTAACAATTTTCCCAGTTTAGGGCCGGCCAAATAGCTCAGCAGATTAAAGTGCCTGCAAGCAGGCACAGGGGCCAGGGGTGCAATCCCCGGGCCTGCCTTGCTGGCCCCGCTGAGATGGCGATTGAGGCTTGGCGTGGTGGCATGCGCCTGTAATCCCAGCCCTTGGGAGGCTGTAAACAGGAGGATCACTACGAGTCCGATCTAGCAGTGAGACCCTGAACACGCTGTAGACCCTTCCCTAAAATACAGAAAAATATATAAATATTTCCATTTTTACTTACCAGTTCAAATGGGTTTTTTTTTCTTTTATATGAAAGTAGGATATTCAGAAAAGATTTACTAATCTTTAGTATGCTTTCTGAGTTTTCTTTTTTCTTTTTTTTTTTTTTTTTGGAGAGGTCTTTGTGTTTGCAGTACTAGGGATCAAACCCAGGGCCTCACAAAGGCTACACAAACATGCTCACACTGAGCCGCACCCCCCACCTAGCCTTTCTGATTATTAACACCCCAGAAGGAAATCTAGACAGAATACATATTTAACATGCCAGCACCACACTATAATTCAGTATCTGCTCTTTTTCTTCATTTATGCTTCTCTTTCTCTTCCTCTTTCTTTTTGCTTTTCTGCTATGCCTGTCTTCAAAGGACTAGATATTCATTATCCCCATTTGTTCTGATGCTAAAACCATAAAATATCTGAGCTTTCTAATTCCTTCTATGAAAAGACTGAACTGAAAAAGAATAGGCAGCCTTTAAAGTAACTCCTTAAATTTTGGACATACTATCCACTGCAAAATTAATACATTTCTTTAATATGTAGACATTCCTAAAGGAAGAGACACAAAGAGTGAAAAGTCGGTGTAGAAAACTATTAATAGTTTGGCAGGTAACTTTCTAATTTTTTTTATATGTATATTCCATATTTCATTTTTTAAAGCGAATACAAAATTATAATAATGATAAAATTAGAAATGATACAGAATTTCAGTAAACAAAATAATACAAATTCAGCACTGCTGGTTGTATTGCATAGCGCTGTCTTCCAATTAGTTGTTTAGAATACCAGATATGTGTATGCAGAATTGGAAAAGCATTGTAAGAAATTAAAAATAACAGGAAAGAATTTTTAAGCATTAAGTGCTCCTTTCCATAGGCCAGAAGAAATCAGCATATTCCATATTTTAAAAATAAAACACATGCTACATCATCAACTTTATGTTCACTTAGATGTTATGAATTGTTTTTAAAGCATACTTTGGAAGCCTGTTTGTAAGTGGTAACATAGGAATAATTTATGTTACTAATCTCTTTTGTCTGGCTTTTGTATTTTCTCTATCATAAATAGCTATGCTTTTCAGTGATATAAGTGCTTCACTCTGGTAAATTCCAGGTAATAGAAACTGAGTCTTACGGCTGTGCTGCCAAGGGGACCTACTAAGTGGTAGGATTTTACACCTCCAACGAGGGAGTATCTGATGCCCATTTCACTGCACTCTGCCATATCTGGCATGATTATTCATTTGATGACCAATTGGAATTTAATTTAGTTTTTCTTTCATTCTTTTGAGTGTATTTTTCAAATCTTTATTTTCTACTTGCATTTTTCTACACAAGCTATTAACTTTTCCTATTGGTATGTGACATTTTTCTTCCTAAACAATAAAATGGTCTCCCTGAAAATCAGTTTTCCTAGGTGTTTGCTTTTAATTTTGTTTTTGGAATGTTTGCAGCTCTTTCTTTAAAATAAAATTTTATTAATTCATAAGGGTTTATTACTGCTCTAAAAAGAAAGTGATTTCAAGTGACAAGCCATCCTAATAAAAAAAGTCACCATGAGAAAATAAATACATCCTTGTTCTTTTGAAATTATAACCCACTTTACAGTGTACACAGACGTATTGGACCTAAACATAATAGACTAAAAACCTGAAGAACAAGGGCTGGCCAGATAGCCCAGCACACTAAAGCACCTATTTAGGCAGAGCGCAGCTGCTGGGATTCAATCCCCCAATTCCGGACTTGCTGTGCTGGCGCTGCCCCGGGGCACACTGAGATGGCAATTGAGACTGGGCGTGGTTGGTGCATGCCTATAATCCCAGCGCTTGGGAGGCTGAAAACAGAAGGATCACTGTGAGTCCCATCTATGTAGTGAGACCCTATAGACCTTGTAGACCCTGTCCTAAATACATAAAAAATAAAATAAAGTGAACAAATAAATAAATACCTGAAGAACAACAATGTTAGAAGAGCAGAGACACAAAGTCAAGAACTGAAAATATCAGGAAGAGGATATGACAAGTCACCTTTGGCATCATATAAACTTGTAAGAGGAGGCCTATGGAAAACTTAAAATCTTGTACAACAGTTGACATGATCACTTGAAAATGCTTCCTCTGTGTGGTAGATGCTTTTAAGCAGCTGTCTCTGATGCAGAGTACCTCACAGTTCTCCTCGCCGTATTCTGACGTTTGGCCCCAGCTGCGGTGTCAGATCTGTGCAAACGCAGTGGCCCACGTCAAGCACACATATACCTGTCTGCCCTTTGCCAGGGCTTCCCCTGACAGCCCAGCTGCGAAGTGCTGTGCTTGCAAATATGGCCTGAAAGTGAAACACTGAGAGTCCCCTCCACCAGCTCCCGAGTTAATGGAGAACCAGCGGCGTTGGATACATCCCCCAGCCTTTCACCTTACTGGTGAACAATTCCAAAGCCTCTTCTGCATGTTTTTAAGAAAGTGTAGCAGTACTGGGACATCCTTGCTCACCAAAAAGAGTGAGAAATCAAAGGAGGAAAAGCTAGCGTGGAGCTGTGTTTTGTGCAGACTTGATAGTATATCTTCATTGAAAGATAAAGCCTTTGGTGTAGAAATTGTGGGGCACACATGCAGAATGCCTTGAGTTCCCTTGTGTCTCTCTCTCACCTTCACCTGGCAAATAAATCAAGTTCTCCTTTTCAGCCCATTTGTAAAGGCAGGGCTTGTTTTAAAAGCACACGTGTCAATGGCTCTTGGAAGATATAAAATTGTGTTTGCTATTATGGCTTATAAACTAAAGCTGCATGCGGGCCGGGGAGATGGCTCAGTAGAATAAGTGATTCCCTTGCAAGTGCAAGGGCCTGAATTCAATTCCTCGTTCTGCAAAATAAAATAAAATAAATAAATAAATAAATAAATAAAATAGAGCTTCATGTGCTCACACGTGGGGCTTTTAGGGGGTGACTGGATCAGTTGATCGGATCACATGATTGGATCTTCAGTGTGTGACACCAGATCAGTCCACAGGTGGGCACTCCTTGCCTCCCACTGGCATGCCGTGGGCAAGCCTGCCCTGCTGTGCTGCCCTGTGCTGGCACTTGCTGACCATGGCCTGCACCCTCCGTACACTGGGAGCTAAAATGAACTTTTCCTTGTTTAACTTGTGAATGTTGGGTATTTTGTCCAAGCAATGAGAAAGTAGCTAAGACATTTGTTCAAAGGCCAATTTTATAATTGTTAAGTTTTCTTTCACTAATATCGCATTGGCAGGGATGGGTAGAATTTGCAATTTTTGTGTCCCAAGACTCTGTCAAATGATCAGTGATTTTTAAATGTACCAGAGAAACTCGCTACATAAAAACAATCTATGGGGTGCATAGACATGTGCAAACGCTCATGCATGCTGTGTATCCTTTTTGCAGGTACCTTCCATTCATAGTACTTTTGGACAGTGTGCTTGATTTCTTCCCCACCCCTTTTCCAGTCCATCATGTGTAAAGAGGTGGGGGGGGCGGGGGACCCCAAGTCCATATTTCAAATCAAGTTCATTCCTGGATCTTGGAAAGAATGTCCCTCCAGCTGCTGACAATAGGTCTGTCTGTCTGCATGGAGCTGCTGTATACTGACCTATGTCGCTGCCAGGAAGGCAAACACCAGGAATCACTGTGTACAAACCAGAGCTTTCAAAGTAGGAGCCCCTTTGTCCCTGTCTTTCCCCCAAGCCTTAAAAATAATCTTGAGTAGAAGGAAGATTCAGGCTATGAAATCACCTCAGACCGTATTATTCCTGCTTGGATAAACATTTGCCCCACAAACTCCAGGATGGTTGGCAATCACTACTGCAGAGCGCCCCGTTAACATTTATGAGCCACTATTGTGTGGGGAAGTAATTATAAATAATAATTACTCCCATGATGTTTAGTGTGGTTTTTATTTGAGGCTGCCTTGCTTCAGGTGGTGTATAAGATGAAATTGAAGTAGCTGACTCTCAAAATTCTTTCATAATTATGGCCAAAGGATGCTGCATTGGAAGGATAAAATAGAGATCAGATGCCTTTCAGGCATAGTGGTGTCAGAGAAAATGGTTTCTCCTGTAGGAGGATATGCACACTTCAAGTATTAGAATAAAGACTGCATTTTTTTTTTTTTTTTTTTTGCCATAAACTAAGACTCAGGTACAACATTATAATGATATTAACCTTCAATCATGTGATCAGCAAGACTTCCAAAAGTTAATTTTAGTTAATCACATGGATGGTATTTTAAAATCTTGTTATAGGAACAAGGAAATAGATATAATCTTCATCAGAGCTTTCCTTGGGCTCTGATTGTCTTATTAAGCCAAACATCCTGGACTCATGTAACTGAATAAACCGTTTCTCTACTTGGCAACCTGACTTTCATAAATGGCAGTGAGCTTGATGGAATAGCATGTGGTGTTATTTGATGAGTGTTTATCAGAGAGAGAGAGAGAGAGAGAGAGAGAGAGAGAGAGACAGACAGAGAGACAGACAGAGAGACAGAGAGAGACAGAGAGATAGAGAGACAGAGAGAAACAGAGACACAGAGAGACAGAGACACAGAGAGAGACAGAGACACAGAGAGAGAGATGATAGATAGGTGATAGGTAGATGCATATATGATACATAGGTGACTGATAAATGATAAATGATAGATGCATAGATGATAGATAGATGGATGGATGGATGGATAGATAGATAGATAGATAGATAGATAGATGGATGGATAGACAGATGGATAAACAGATAGAAAAATGAGATTGGTCCTTCAAAGAATGGCAGGTGGGATGTTGCTGGGTCAGGCTATGCCCAGTGCTCAGTAGTATAGAATAGAAGGGCCACTTGTACACTTTCCTGCCCATCAGATTTTCTCACCTCTTCACTCTTATCTACAAATAAGAAAAATCAGCCCTGTCAACTTCCATGCAAACAAGCCCAATAAGAGATGTTATTAAGATAAAGAGCCATCTGGGAGAAAGATAGAAGAGATGATGCGATTGTAGTCCAGTTATTCTTACTTCAATACTGCATGTATTATTCTCAGATCTTCAAAAAAACAAAAAATAAAAATACCATTATCTTCATCACACACCAGAATTTTCAAAACAAATCTCATACATTTCCTCTTACACAATCTGTCTTAAAAATGTGCACAGATTTGCAGATGTTCATTTTTATAATGCTGCTTCAAATTTAGAATTCATTTTCTTACTTTAACATGTTACCAAGAATTACTTCCTTAGCACATCTACAAAAGCCAAGGTAATTCACGTATATGTTAACCTGCACTTAGCCTTGAAGACCTTTGTGGCTGGTGTGAGGGAGGCGAGAGAGAAAGATGGCCGCGTGGGACAACTTTCACTATCACTAATAGAATCGTTGCTGTTGGCTCGGTGGAATCTTTTGTAGCGTGTGCAGCTTTAAGGAGGCCCCTACCCAATAAGCCTTGCTCTCGTCTCCTTTGAATACTTCATGGAAATGTGACACTGCCCTGCTGCTAAACAGCTTCATTCATTGCTCCCAGAGCCACAGCTCATTTGGGCAGCTATTTCCAGCACAGCCTGCGCTTTCCCACATTTTACACATCTCCCGAATCTCATGTGAAGAGAGGGAGTCTTCTGCCCTTCTGTCCTCCTCCTCTTCTGCATATGAGATCTCCTCCTCCTTGTTCTTGGGAAGCCGTCACCCGCAATCCTGCAGAGGGAGGCAAGAGAGATAGTTGGCTCCTTTGTGGTCATGTGACTGCCTGCATCACATACCACTCATGTGGCAGGACATCACTCATTTACCACATTACAATTTATTAGAAAGCTTGGCTGGTTTTGCAGAGTGTCTGGCATTCTACAGAGGCAGAGCCTTCTCCCCTCTCTGGAGCAACCCCTGCTCCTAACAAGGAGTGGGGAGCAAAAGCTGCTTATTTCCCCAGGAGGGCATAATCTTAACATTGGCATCAAATGCAGCCATGGCATTTGCAGGGCAGAGGACGTCCCAGCAGTGGAGTCAAGGCCCACAGTAAGTGGTACAGGCAGACCCCTCTTCTGGAGGTGGCTGAAAAGGCCTATCTGCTTCTGAAAAATGCTGGCCTAAAAAGTCAGTATGCATTTTCAACTGACAGGTCTTTTGACAAGAGTTAGTCAAGAGGCCATGCCTAGCTCTTAAGACTGGAGAATGGAGTCTCTTTAAGCCCTCTGAGGCAAAGAGTGGGTGTTTGGTCAGTGCCGGTAGACTGTGCACCTTTTCCCCCATGTTATCTGCTGGGGTTCTCGCTTCCCTTTGCTGCCAGCGACCTGGATGCAGCCGTCATCTCCTTTGGCCATGTTTGCATTCACGCCTCCCTTTAGCGCAGCTTGGCCAGGGAAGCCATTCGTACTGAAGCTGGAAACGATGCCTAATGTCTCATCAAAGACCTGCTCGCGTCACCTCTATGCTCCACCTCCGTGACCTTGGATCTCTTCTGTTTTCCATGCATTCAATTTTCCTGGTTCTGTCAGTTCATTCTGCCCATTCCTGGTAGTTCACTCTTATTAATAGCTTTTATTGTCCCACTAATAGCAGGAATCTCTGTGTTTTTCCTTTGATATTTTTTGTTTACCCTTTCCATGGTTGTCCATGATGATTTGTTTGAGCTTTTGTATCTCCAAATCTTAATTCTTGATTTTGCCTTCTGAGTCATCCATGAGACCCACTGGACAAACCCCCACCACAGCTCCTCAAACTTATATTTGAAAGTGGTTGTAAGACTTCATAAAAATCTGGACTTTTTCTTCCTGACTCCAATGTCTTGCGATGTTATGATTATTTGTTGTTTTTTAAAAAAACCAACCACTGGATTGCCTTTTACACACATTCTGGCACCCTGTACAGGTCAAAAATCAGTATCCCCACAAGAGAATGGCTGAAACTCACAGAAGCAATTCCCGTGTAGTGGCCCACTCTGCCAGGACAGAGCTGGCACTTGAATCCAGGTTGTAGCACTCACACACTTACTCAGACTGCTGTCCCACTCAGTGGCTCATGGAATGATGGACTGAATCTTTTGTTGTTCTGTTACCTGACATGTATTATTTTAGAAGGTCAATCTGTGGAAAACAAAACAGTATTTCTCTGGCAACTTTAACACACTGTGGTAGAGGTGGAAATTAATGATGATTTTCTTAATTAATTTTGCACCTTGCCTTCGGTTTGTTCTGTGATTTGGTAATGTTAATGCTAGGCTAACTTGGCTCTCTAATTCCATAAATTAAGCAAAGGAACAATTCTTGAATACTGTAGATGCAGCAAGAAAAAAAAGATCATCTTATATTTGGGTCCTAAAACTAAGTACAAGTGTTAGCAGAAGTACAATATTTGAACATTCACTAAAGTAGAAAGAAAAAATTATCCAGCTAACACTTGTGTTATTTATTTATTTATTTGCTTGTTTATTTATTTTTAAAAAAATCTGTTTGGTGCAGGGTCTCACTACACTGCTCAGATCTTAGTGCTCCTCCTGTCCTCAGCCTCCCCAGCTATGGGATTACAGGCAAGCACCACCATGCCCAGTCTCAGTGACAGCTCAGTGCGCCTGGCAGTAGGGTCCACATGGTGTGCTGTGGTGGGGATCGAACTCCAGTCCCTGAGCTTGCCTAAGCAGGTGCTTAGTCTGCTGAGCTACTTGCTGGCCCTCTTGTGTTATTTATCCTAAAAGAAATTACTAAAATGTTAACTCCATATAGAAACAGTATTAAGTGATTTTAAAGGACAATATTCTTTTAGCTATTATTAGGTCTCTTTATTATTTGTTATAGTATTCAAGTGCATGTCCAAGTCTGGAGAAATCTAAGGATACAACTTGATAGATGTCAAGACTTTTATGGTAATTAGCTGTACAGACTATTGGCCAGTGTACCATATTTTCCTTTTGAAAATTTAGTCAAATTGCATTTAGTTGAAAACATACATTAAAGCACCAGTTAGGTTTCCAGGTTGAAGTATGATTGACAGTAATGAGTTTCTACCTTTCAAGCTGTTCCTTCTAACCTTTAAATTCCCTTCTGTAAATTGCCTATTTCTGAAATCATGGGTTTATGTGGCCATGTTCAGTTAATTACTAATCTACTTCTGCAGAGGCTTCCTGCCCCATCCACACCCCCCTCAAAAAGAAAAAAAATGTTCATCAGCTTTGTGAGGATTGCAGTTCAATACTACATATGGCTTGCACTCCCTGGGATATTGAGAACAGAAAAGTGAAGTCCCTTGGAGACAACAGTAGGACTGGAAGGACAATTAAAAAAAAATCTGACTTTGAAATGGCTTTAGGTCCTCAGAAACAAAGCACAATGAGCTTAGTAAGTCAACAGCTCTGCATTTCTAGCAGGCTTTTCCTTAGCGTGATTATTACAGGCAAGTCAAGTTTCTTGAACAAGAAAATATATTGTGTCACTCAGGATGCAATATCTGTTGTTATTGTCATAGTTAAAATTGGTTAAAGCTGGATATTAAATCCTGGTAGGTATGTCGTGGTTGGTTTCTAGACTTAATAACTGCATTCAGAGGGTAAGTGAAGCAGGTATGAGAGAAGCCGTGGGCAGAGATCACAGTTACAGTGGATGAAGCAAAGGCCGAGGGAAAAGCAGTGGGCCTGGAGTCTTGTGGGCAGAAAGCGCAGTGTGCCTTCTACATGAGCCACCTCGGCTGGGGCCTTAGTTTCACTCTCCAGGTAATTAGAACATAAAGCTGCCATTTCTCAAGTCCCTTTGGTTCTAACTGTCATGGGCCAAGCCATACTACTCACCATGCTTAGAAATAACCTTCAGCTCACAGCCAAAGCCTCCAAATGAGCAAGCTGTACAGCTTCAAAGGAGCCGACTGCTGGTGGAGAGGTGCATCATCCTAGGTCAGTGCCTGTCTTAGCCTAACCCTATGATCAGGCATGATGACCACCACTCCCCACGGAGACACAACAGTTAGGATATCTGCTCAAGAACACACAACCAGTAAACAGAAAGCTAGGTGCTAGTGCACTTAATGACCACACATCTCACAAGACAACATTGGTCAGTTATATCCCAGAAATTTTTTAATAATAACTGCCTTCCGCATCTTAGTTTTGAAAACCATGGGAAAAATAATTAATAGATGGAGATGTAAAATCATATTTATTAATTGGAAAGCTTTATTAATTGGAGATGGTGGCTTAGGTGTGTATACCCCAGATTCAAGTAGATTTCTCCCCCCATGACAAGAAGTACTGGGCCACCTTGACTGCCCTGAAGCAGCAAGCCCTCCTGTAACCTGCAGCACAGAACCACAGAGCAGAAGCTCAGCTCCTGCAGGATGGGTTTTGTTGGCTTCTTCGTGCATTCTCTCTTCTCTCACTAATTAGATGAGCCTCTCTAGATGACGATAAGTGGGGAGCAGAGAGTTGCCCACACCTTGCTGATTGATGGCCTTAGATGGAAAGGAAAACCAGGACTTAAGAAATGTTTCCAACCTGTTTCTCTGGTTCCTAATTTCTAATTTATTTTCTCATGTTCATGCTGTTTCAGTTGTTGAAATTGTCCAGATTCTTTTGACCAATTTGAAAAGAAATTGTAGCAACCAGGCTGGTGGAGTCATTAATACGGCCTACTGTGGTTTCTGTCCTTTACACTCTCATTAGCAGCCTCAATAGGAGGGTTGCACCAGCTCAACAGGGACACAGAATGTGGAAACATTGTCCCCTAAGTCATCCGGGAGCACAAAGAAAGTGTTGGTTTGGCTATGTGCTGGTGATAAACAAAATGAGGCGTTCAGAAATCAAGTAATATTCATGAGGCAGTGATTGATGATCCAAAGTAGCTGTCATTTGAGGAGCTCCATTTCCAAGAGTGCCTGGGGAGGTGGCAACATGAAGAGACGGAAGGGAGTGGTGCAGAGGTGCCTCTAGTGTGACTCCACAGCAGGCAGTAGTCGTGTGAGGCTTAGGTGGGACTGGACAGGTCTGCCCCTGCAAAGTGCGCCAGGCTGCAGGATGTCAGCGGATCCTGAAGATCGATTGTTAACACACGCAGCACACAGGTTGAGAGATCACTGTACTCGAATGTTCTCTTGTAGCTTTCCTAAATGAATTGGAAGAGCATAGACCTCCATGACCCATCATATGCCTCACTTCTAGTAGAAAAAATGTTTCAGATTGACATGGATGCATCAAATACAACTAGCTGGGTGTACAGAAAAGAAATGCATCATCAATTATTTTTTAAATAGGATAACTTGGAGGAGTTCTAAGGAACTTTTTACAAGCAACAGGAAAATAAGAATAACAGTATCATTTTCAACCACTCATTCATGCCCCTACCCGCCCACCATCCTTCTAGCCTACAGATTTGCATTGTGAGCATCTGTTCTGCTAGACATTGTGTTCAAAGAGAAAGAAGATGTAGTTCTGTCTTCTTAAACCAGACTAGAGTAAAACCGTGAGACAAAATCATTATTTGCAGTTTATGAAAGACCACAAGTAACTAGGTAGTGGATGTCATGGAACACTTCTGTGGGAGTGGCACAGTGAAGCTTTCTGGAAGAAATGAAATTCTCTGAGCCCTCAAGTCAAGAAGAATTAATTGGACAGTGGGATGGGGACAGGGCATTGCAGGTAGGAGACACAGAATGAAGTCAAAGTGAGCATGGGCTCCAGGTAGCAGCTAACCTAGCGGGATGAGTCACAGTAGAACAGAACAGGTGGACTAAGGCTACTCATACCAGGGAAAGAGAAAGTGACCTTAGAAACACCAGCCCTTCGCCTTCCCTTTCTTCCTGTTGTGATTTGGGCTGTGCATAGGAGTCTCTGAAGCCTCAGTAATATCCCATAGGTATCAGTCACCGTCTAGTGACTAGGGCACAATATGTGTCTCCCACAGCTTAAACAAGGAGGGTGTCTTTACTCTCCAGTTTCAGTGCATGGTAGGACACCTTGGGAAGGAGTAGCAGGGTGGAGGGCCCTGGCTGCGGAAAGCTGCCCAAGTCGCAGCAGCCAGGAGGAAGAGAGAGAAGCAAGAAGCCTTGAAGGGCAATATGCGCTTCCGGGTTACATCCCCAGTGGACCATCTCTGCCAGTCAGACGCCTCCCCCTAACAAGAAGTCCACTATCTCACCACTGTGATTTAGTCACCATGTAAAAGCCTCACCCATGAGTGTATGATGCCCTTGAAAGCCATTATTCCAGATCTGAAGCATAATCTAGAGCACTTATTTTAAAAGTCCTGTTGGATTCAGCACTTAGCCAATTAAAAGAAAAGTTAGCCTTCAGGATGATAAAAGTCCCTGTGCACCAGCTTTTTTCATAG
>NW_004524577.1:34984929-34988848 GCF_000260255.1 Octodon degus | reverse complement strand
CAAAGCTCTTCTAAGAAAGAAGCTCCGGTAGTTCATGGAGAATTCCACATCTCGGACTCCAGATTGACCCCTACAATCGCCTTTTCCTTGGCCTTTCCATTGTACATTGCTTTTCTAGTGGCAGTGAGCTCATACATTCATTTATCCATCCATTTCATCAACAGTAATTGGATGAATCCTGCAGCCTCTTCTGTGAGTACAAAGACAAGAAGACTCTCTCTTGGTTTCTCATCTTACAGAGATTACAACTTATATGTGATTTTGGGGTTTGGGATTTGTAACATGAATTTCTTTATATGAACAGAGGCCTCTTATAGTTCTCTGTAGTGTTTTCAGTGTGTTCTAAAATTAACAAATGGAAAATAAAACCAAGTAAAATTCACTCCCTTCTTTTTGAAAAGATATGACTACAAGATCCAAAGGTTATTTATTTAAGTCATTCTCTTAAAGTCTGTGTAGAACATTCCCCAGCCTCACAGGAAGGAAAGCCTCTCTGGAGTCCTCCTGTTTTTACCAGTGTGAAATGTATGCACTAAATGCTGAAGTATTCTTATGTCCAGATTTCCTAACTGAAGTAGCTTAGTGCAATCCATTTCTCAGGTATGACAAGACCAATTCCCAGTATCTTGGTGGAACTCTCCTGAGAGACTCTTTCGAAAAAGTAACCAAGGACCTAAGTGGCTCTACCCACAGCTTCGTCAAACCACAGCTTCAAGGTTTCTCTTACTGGGGGTGTGAAAGTGATTTTACACTTAGTGCTTAATCACTCAGGCTGTGCTCAAAACATTTCTTCCCTTCCGTTGTTTGACCAGGCTAGTCACGCAGCCTCATCTTGCTGAAAAGGAAGTCCAGAAATATCCTGGCAAGACACGCATCATACTCGTTCAGCTGTGTTGCTACAGTAGATCGTTGCTGCCTCAAGTTCTTGAAGTGCTCTCTCACCAGCAGGTCCCCTAGAAAGTCCTGCCCTTGCCCCTGTGCACCTCAGTCCAGAAATGAAAACCCCAAGGCATTGTTTCAGAGGTCTGCCTGGCATTTTTTTCTGATTGGTTGAGGCCCATTTGGTGCTGTTTGTGAAATAGTTTGCATATCACTTTTTCACCCAATTGTCTTTTCAAGTTCTGTTTTTCAAGCACAACCTGTGTAGTCACAGCCCTCTTATTTCAGATCTTATTCTCCTTGCCTTGTTACCTTTGGACTTAATAACTGGAGCATACCTGCAGTCCTCCATCTTTCTTGCCAGAATCCAAACCTATTTCTCTAACATGCTCACTTACCAGCCATGACCCACCCCGCCTTATTTGTGCCCATTTCTCCCTTGAATCTGCTAACCACTAAAGACAGTAATCCCACATGGCTCTAAGGCACTCAGAATCTCCTTACCCTCACTTGGCTCACTGGGTCCCTCCCTGTCCTGCTGCACTGTGCTAGCTTCAGACTCCTGGCCTCTCCCGCTTCCAATCTCCCTGTCAGTTTGCTAACAATGAAGAGCTAATTCCACCCCATCAAAATCTGTCTGGCCAATGTTAAATTTCCTGGGAACTCTGAACTCTATTAGCTAAAGTAATGAACATATCTCTGCTAATGTTTTAATGCGCTGCCCATGCCAGACAGCATATTTGCCTGACAACTGGAGACAGCTGAAGAGAAAGCCTCTGCCGCTCGACAGCAGCGCCAAGCGATGCGATTCTCCCCTGCTCATGACAGGCTCTGATGATTTATTCCTTCTTTTCTGCATTTCTGACTTCCTGCTTCTCTGTTTATAATTTACAATTTATATGCAAAGAATTTTCAACATCTGATTATTATAAACTGAAAAATTGCAGATTGTTGCCTTTGCAACCCTAATTACATGGATTTAATATCTCAACTCATACAGTCAGGGACATTTTAAATGAACAAACATTGAATACTGGCTTTGCATCCAATTCTATTTTCTTAAAAATGAAATAGCCATTGCTAATCCAGGGGTCCATTAAAATTTGAGATAAGATGTATCTTGTGCTGGTGATTTAGCAGAGTCTAACAAAGACAGCACCGAGGGAAATGAACAGAGAGAGCAAGAGGTGGGGGATGGGGACATGGACCGGTGCAGTTAGAGAACAGGCTAGCAGCCAAGAGAGATTCAAGAACCAAATGTAAAATGTTATTTTTTTGAGTGAAGAATAAGCAATAGCGAAGGGTGCATTTAGCTACTCATCTAGTAACTTGAGTAGGAAGAAATCCCAAGAGCTTTGTGATACGAGTGATAATTGACATATGTGTACTACACATCAAGTTAGCATCGTGGAGCATTTCATATCTCATTCATCAGCTTTTACAGGTATGAATTATAACTAGCATCGCTACTTTTGGAAATACAAGTATGACCATATTCACTAGGTGTCTATTTATAATTATTTATGAGTCTCTCATAGCTGTATTTCTGCAGATGTTGAGGACAGACACTAGTATCCATGATTCTCCTGTGATTTATGGAGAATTGCCTAGGAAAATGCTGACACTCAATGTGGAAAATAACTTTCACAGTATTTTTCTACATTCCATACATAGGACCTGAATGTCATTGCTTTATAACTTGCACTAATATCCAAGACCTATAATATGCCACTGCCCTGGGGATATTGAACTTGAACCAATCAAATTCTACTTTAAATCAGATTATTTCTATTTACCGTGGAACCTGCAGGATCAGCAATAGTAGAAATAACCCCAGACCTGTGTCGCATCGCAGAGCTGTGAGATGTAAACATCGATCTTCCATAGCTGTGGCCACAGAGCCACTGACTATTTGCTTAATCATGAATGTCTGTGTGCCCATCCTTCTAGCTCCCTACCTCTTGCACATGTTTCCTTTCATTCTGGAAGGAGTGACTGACTACGTGAAGCTGTTAGTGACTCTTGAGTGCAGCTGTCTGCAGGATGGCAGCCAGAATGGAGGTGAGGCAAATGGTAGAGGTGATGTTGACCTCAGTATTCCTTCAGGGAACATTTTTAGTGCCTGTGTCATGCCATGTGCTGTGCTAGACACGGAGCGTGCAGTGCGCAGGGTTCACGTGAGCCTGGTAGCCAAAGCTTACAATTACTTGGAGCAGCAGTCCAGAGGGAGAGGAGTGTTCTGGAAGCTTAAATAAGGGGGCATGGCGGAGTCTTTGGACAGAGCTCTGAAGGAAGTCTTCTGACTTATTATTTTTTTTTAGTTTTCCTTGAAAATTGGAATACATTGTGAAGTATTCTCTAGTGAATTGTCCCATAAAGTAAAACTTCCACAGTTTGGTTTCTCCCAGGATAGGAAAGGGTTTGTTTTCTCATCAAACTTAATGAGTTGCATGTGCCCTTTTCTCCACTGTCTACACAGTAGAGATGAAATCATTATTGTATGAACTGTACAGTCAGAAGTATTATGATAGCCAAGGCTGGAACGGGGCTTGAGGTTGCCTTATTCTCGTGGGAAATAAGAGGGCAGCTGCTGTTAATTATGTGATGTGACACGGAGTTCCAAACCTCTGGTCCTGGCACATACACAGCTGTGTATAGCTTTTCCCCTTGATTAAAAAAGGTAAAGAAAAGATGGAAAAGATGAGATAAATGTGTGATTGCCTCTTGTGGATTTTGGCATATAACACATTTAAATCATATTAAAAAATTTTAAATAAAACAACTTTTAGTAAAATATGTGTCCAACAAAGTAGATGCCTTATTAGTTTAAAATTACTTTGATACAAGTTATTAATTATTATGCTGTGCTTAACATAGTTATTTTATTGTACCAATTTCTTTTTTTTTTTTTTTTTTTTTTTTGTGTGGGACTCAGGATCTCGGACTTATTACAAATAGATCAACTAGATAAAAAATCAGCAAAGACATCAGTGTTGAACCAAATCTTCAAATAAGTGTATTTAGTAAATATCTACAGAAC
>NW_004524577.1:34969741-34984829 GCF_000260255.1 Octodon degus | reverse complement strand
ACAGCCTCCCACAAGCCGGGATTGCAGGCACACACCACAATGCCCAGTCTCAATTGCCATTTCAGCGCACCCTGGAGGCGGGGCCAGCACGGCATATTTTATCAATTTCATAGATGCAGATTGAGTTTTAAAATGTTTGCCTAGCAAGTCGGAAAAAAAGCTAAGAAGAAAGTAACATAATAAATAATATAGAATTTTTTCTTAAACACTAATCCAAAAATTCTCCCTTTATATTCAAATTAATTGTGTTCTGTAAAAAAGCATATGAAATAGTTGTTTTTCCTTCTTTTTCTAGAATGTTCTCTTTGCTGTTTCTTGAGTTTGTGGTTTTTCTGTAAATCATATTTATCTTTAAATAACCAATTTATTTTTTAGTTATTATAGATATTTTTATATTAAAACAATGCAGATACACACAAAAAAGTAAAGGTCAATGATTTTACCCCATGCTCATGAACACATAATTATTATTTAGTAATATGTCTTTCAAGACCTCTTTGTGTACATACTTAGGCTTATAGAAAAAAAGCACACCATTTTATACAAAAGATATGCTATACAGTGCTCTTTAAGTTCTCATTTTGCTCAACAGTTTTCTATTATTTCCTTTATAAGTCAATTTTCTTTCTTGCTTTTTTTTTTTTTTAGTTGTATTGTTTAGTATGGGGTCTACAGGGTCTCACTACACAGATCGGCTTCATAGTGATTCTCCTATTTTCAGCCTCTCCCAAGTGCTGGGATGACATGTGCACACCACCACACCCAATCTCAGTCCTGGCCTCAATGCGACCCCGGGGATGGGGCCGGCATGGCACGATGAGAATTGAACACTGGTTGCTGTGCCTGCCTGAGTAGGTGCTTTAGTCTGCTGAGCTATCTGGCTGGCCTTTAAACCAGTTTTCAATAAAAAAGCTCTAAATGTTTAGAAACTAATGTAAGATGTTAAATATATTCACCCATAATTTCTTCTTCTAGTTTTGCTTTTACTCTTTAAATCTTTAAAATTTTGATTCTTATAGAAAGTATTCTGGAAAGGGAAATATAAATTCAGGGTTTTTTCCCCCCCAAGTTATTAGATTATGCCTCAATTCTATTGATTGACATCTTTCTCCTTTGTTTCAGAATGTCATCTTTTGCATATTGTTTTCATTGATCTCTCCAATTTTATGATAGAACCTGGCTTTAATTACTCCAGCTTTTGAATAAGCTTCAATATCTGAAAGAGTTCTTTCTTTCTTGATGTAGTTTATTTTCAGCTTTTTATTCTTTCAGAATAACCATAGAAATTTTATCTTGGCATGCAAAATGAAAAGCTATCGGGTTTTATTTTTATTGCATTGAATTATGAAACGATTTAGAAAAAAATTGATAGTTCCATGATGAGGTGAGGAGCAGTTAGCAAGACACTTAGCTCTTGATGAGCGTGAAGCTCGTGGGGAGACTGGAGTTATTAACAGATACTCAGACACATTTGTCTTAGGATGGTACTTAAAGCTGTGGAAAGATAAATTTTATACTATTTCAAAGAAAATTTATCATAGAGTTTTGTGCATACGAGGCCCCATGATCTGCCCTTATGCATAAACTACGTAAAGCTCCCATTATTCATGTAATAACTGCAGCCTGGATAGAGAAAGCAGTTTAGAAGAAACAGCACTGGAAATGAAACACAGCACTATAAAAATTCATCTTTTATGACTCACGTAACGTTTTCTGTGTTTGCTCCCTCCTCATCATGAGCTTTCTGGCCTGATCTCTTTAGGTTGTTCTGTTAGTTACATGAGCTGGTGTGGTATGAGCCTTTGCCTTTAAAGTTTGTCACAATTTAAGTTTATAAAGTGCTCTTTAGTCCCCTACTGAACTAAAGTCTGTCATGTAGGTAATGAGGTTTTTCTTGGCGAGCGTAAGTTACCCGAAGGAATTCAGTTTTAAAGGCAGATAACAAAAGTACTTTTCATGGTCAAAGATTTATCGATTGTTTCTAGAATACTCAGTACATTGAAATATAGCTTGAGTTGGAACATAGTTTAAACTGAGAAATAAGATACAATCCACAACAATGCAAGACTTAAATCTAACTTTTTCAGCTAAGTCGTACTACAAATGATTTACCCAGTTACGGCTTTAGTAATTGTAACACACATTTTAAAGCACATGAATAAATTCCACTGTAGAGAGGATATGGACATAATTACTTATAAACTATATTTTCCAAATTTTGAGCGTCATTGTCAAACTTATGTGAGAAGCTTTTATAGGAAATGCCCACAGTGATATAGGCATATTAAAAGACAAAGTGTAAAGCAAGTAGTGAAGCTCATTCATATTGAATTCTTTCCTTTCTTTTTTATCCAAACTTGCCTTGAAAGTTTTTGAATATGTAACTGTCTTCCTAAGAATGCGCTAACATGTTTCACAGTAATATCTGGAAGCATTGTGTATTATTCTGTCATTCTCTGTTGTTGAATTAGTATTGTGTCCCAGGTGCCCTCTCAGTGGGTGAGGGATATGGCATAAAAATTCCTTAGAGATAATTTTTATGGGGAAAGTGAATAAAACTCAGTAATCAAATAAAGAATATATGCACATGATTTTAGATGATAAAGACACATAATTTCAGTGATTAAGAATGTTATATATGCACAGGGCCTATCTTTCACTATAAATAATTTTATTTATAATAGATACTAAAGCAGAATCAAGGATACAAAGAAAGACATACTGGGTCAAATCTAAACCTAAAAAACTTTCCTCTCATGCTTTCAAATTGTGTAGATTAGTAAGAACAAGTAAAACCATCTCTACAACCCAAACATACATCATAATTAAGATGCAGAGATACAAAACTTTCGGGAATATTGGAATTATGTTTCTCCCCTTGTACCATTGAAGAAAAGCTCATCCAGTGAACAGGAGTTGGATGTCTTTAGCTGGAGGATTTATGTGACCACTGGAATAGGTTGAAAGCACAGGTGGCTTGGGGAGTTAAGTTGTACTTAAAATACATGTTTTGATGAAGTAGAAATCATGAACTTAGGAAATGAAGAAGACATACAAATAGATAAAGCTAAAGTGAATGGCTGCAGAGCAATATGTTAGGAGGCAAAGTTGCCGTGGATGGATGACAACCAAAATAGAAGAATGCTAAGGCACAGGAGAACCAAGGTCATTATAGAAGATGAAGAACACAGTTATTGACTGTAACAAAAGTGAGAAGCCTCCTGATTAACAACATTTTTCTTCTAAAATAATGAAGAAATTATTGAGAGTGAAATAGTAAATAAAAATGTCACAGCAATAATATTATGACAGATTTGAGGACAAGTAGATCCATCACGTTGATACTGTATACTATATTCACATATTCTATTTAAAAAGCATTTTCAGAATGGCTGACAAAGTAAAGCCTAATTCTTGTACCATCTCTGAGATTCATCTTCTGTTCATGCCACACAAAGGGAGTTAGCAAGGGTAAAATGTAGGAATCCACAGAGATAGATGAGGCAGATAGAGGCAAAAAAAAAAAAAATAGAGATTTTGATCTAGTTCCTTATAAATACCAGAACTCCGGCAAAAATTAGAAGAAAGAGAGAAAGAAAACACTTTCTGAGCTGAAGACCTTTGTCATACAGCATGGTGATTGTGGTTAATAATAAAACATTCTATATTTGAAAATTGGTAACAGATTTAAATACTCTCACCATAAAATGATAATTATGTGAGATGAAAATGTGCTCACTGCTGCATCAAAACATCATTTTATGCCTCATAAATATATATCATTTTTGTCAATTAAAATTTTTAAAAAGTTCAACAATTTAAACTTAATTAAGAATATAGTGTTAATAGCAGAATTCACAATAAAATTGTAATAGTTTTTAATATTTTTATTTTTTAACTATAGTTATTTGATGTAACAAACTTAGTTTTTGAAAAGATTCATGAAAATCAAGTTTTAAATTAAAAAAAATGCTACTATGATAGAAACTAGCTGACTCTGTTACTTTACTTTTATTGTTGGGACAAAATAACACCCAAAATTAAGAAAAAGTTAGTGGAGGTTTCAGGCCTTACTCCACAGGCTCTAAGGTAGACTGGCACATGGCAGAGGGCAGCAGTTCATGGTGGTGGAAAACAGCAAAGAGCAAAGTGAGGAGACACACTTTGTCTGCATCTACTAGAAAGCCTCTCTCCCTTCCTTTCATGCTGACTGCAAAGACTGGAGCTCCTCCAAGGAAAGTGGTGTACTCCATCCTTCCTCAGCTCTCTTTTATACCTTTTAAGTGCTGAGTTACTCTAGGGAGGGCCCTCCACACCCTAGAGTGGGCCCTGCATGCCATGGGGGGGGCTCTATATCCTAGGGAGGGGTTGTAGAGCTCCACAATGTCCACACTCTCCTCTTGCCCAGGATGAGGATGTTTACAAACTACAAATTCTGGCTCTCTGCTGAGTCACTTAATTAAATGTCTAAATTTCTCAAGTTAACACAATGTATCAAAGGTACACTATCTCTTTATATCAGAGTGATACCTTCAGAACTGATTGCCAACAGAGAGAAAATTCAGACATCATTTTACACTCCAAAAGCAGAGAAAAGAAAAGGGAGTTTTAGGCAAAATAAAAACTGCTCTATATTTTCAGTACACAGCACCTATGGCATTTACCAGATTACCCTTAGCAGGTCATTCAATGTGTTTTACACACTTCTGTGAGAAACCATGACTTCTGTTTTATAGAAGCGCAAACCGAGAGCTAGAAAAATCAAGAAACAGTGCCAACTTCTACCTGGTTTATAAGTGAGACAATTGAGATCTAAACTCAAGATGGTTTCTGTTTTCAGTATGGTCAGTACTGGAGAAAAAAGCATGATCATTTAGGAGTGAGTCAGGATATTTCTAAGCAGGATATTATTTGACAGCCTACTAAAGATTTTGCCACTGTTAATCCAAATCTGATGATGATGATGCTTCTGCAGTTTATCTGTTATTATTTGAGTGACTCCTTGCTGTCTGGCAAGCCATGCTAAAGCCTAGCAACTTAGAAGATCAGTTGAGTTAGCCTGCTGTGCTGTGGGCCAGCAAAGTGGACTGGGTTTACCCGGGTGGCTCTTCCGCTGTGGTGCAGATAGTCTGATTATGATGGATCTGTGGTCCACAGCAGATTGCTTGATTATTAACCACAGGGCAGGAGAGAATACAAAGAAGATGCACACACTCTTCTCTGCCATCGGTGGGATGGAAACCTTTACTTCATTTGCATTTGGTAGGGAAGGACAAGTCACAGGACCTGCTCAGAATAGAAAAATGTTGGTAGGACAGTGTGGGGACGTGCAAAGTCAGGTGAGCCCTGCCGACTCGGATGCCGAGAAGGGTGTGGAGAAATTGGATGGACATGGACTCTATCAAAGTTAAGCATGATAAAATGCATCACCCTTCCCTCTTATTTTAAGGTTGCATTAAAGTCTTATTTGAAAGTACCTCATTCATTTCTCTAATGAAATAAGGAATAGGTATATTTATTAGTATGTTAAAGAATAGAAACTAAAGTTTACGTTACACTACAGCCATATCTTCGTTTCTTAGTTTTGTCCCACCCCATATCCACCTAAGTGAGTTCCCATTTTCTACACTATAAAAGCCCCTGGAAGAGACAGCTTCCCAGGGAACAACCCACTCGGGCCCCACTCCTGTCCTTCTCTCATACAGGAGCTTTCTTCCCCTCAATAAATATATTCTGTTCATAAAAAAGAGAAAAAATAAGGAGAATTGTGACTGGCTGCAAGCATAATTATGTTCAGTGAAATAAGCAGTTTTGAGAATCATAAATTGAGGCTGTGGAGGTAGCTCAGTGGTCTGAGCACCTGCCAGGCAAGCTCAAGGACCTGGGTTAAGTTCCTGTCATCACATGCCGTGCTGGCCTTGCCCTCTCCCCCAGGCATGCTGAGCTGGCCATGAAGATTGGACATGGTGGCACATGCCTATAGTCCCAGCACTGGGGAGGCTGAGACAGGAGGATCATTATGAGTCCAAGCTGCATAGTGAGACCCTATACCAAATACATAAAACATTTTAAAAATCATAAAGTAATGAGGTAAAATATCATTAGAATCCTGTATTCCCCTACATTTTACGTTTTCCTCACCATCTCATTTCTAATTTGTATGTCCATGTTAATAACTTGTCATCGATAGCAGAGCAGTTGATATCAACCCAGACGAATTGTTAATTTTCTGGGACTAAGTACTATGTTGTTTGCCATTGCATGCCTGACTAAGCCACTGCCATACTTTAAAGATTAAAGACCCATCTGAACAAATGCAGCTGCAGCCCAAAGGTTGGAGAAGCCCCAGCTGAGACATATCTAAGGTCCTTTTCGGCTGGTGATGTGCGTGTGCCCGGTGTGTTGGCAGAACTTGGAACAGCAGGGGCGCTGGTGCCAGAGGTCGCTGAGAAGGTCCCAAGGACACCGGTTTACTGAGTCTCTCACCTTGCCGCAGGAATGATGAGTGCCCCGGTCAAAGCTCCCCTCATCCACACCTTCTCCAGATGGATAAAATCATGAAGGCATAAGTTGAAGAGATGGACAGAGGCTTAGGGACCACAGGGGCGGTGCTAAAAGTAAGAAAATGATGAATAGAAATCATATTCTAGTGTGGGCGGAAGATGTGTGTGGCAGAAGTGAGCAGTCAGGGAAAAATATTTAACTCTTCACGCTACTTGTCCTCCCCCACAGCCTCACCTGATGGAATCAGGTCAGGAACAATGAGATCTTTTTCCAAGAGAGGAAGGCCTTTTATGTTTAGGCTTTTATATTGCCCTTCCACGGGGGTCTCCTTGCAGATGTAGGTCCTGCTCTCTCACTCTCTCTTTTCTCTAGGGGAAGAGAAAAGGATATTGTGGAGGAGAAAAAAAGTATAATTTTTGAGAAATTATTTGAGATTATTAATTTCTTGGAAACTATTTTTTTTTTTTACAAAGAGGCAAAATGACAACTAGGGCAGAGAAAGCGGAGCTAACTGCCCCGAATCTGCTTGAGTCTGCAGGAGGGAGGGAACGAGGAAGGAGGGTCACCAGTGAGACTCTTAGCACAATGTTGAGCACTTAGGATGGTAGAGCTTCCTCTGTGCTCACCCCCGTCATAGAGCACATGGTGCTCCGGTGATGCTGGACGCAGATGCGGAATTATTCTCTTCTTTCTTCTGTAAGAGAACAGACAGAAGGAAAGCTCCAGAGTAGTATAAATGATGTGGCTTGTGGATATTCTGATGGAATTACTGAGCACCATGCCAGGCTCCTTGCTCTTCATTCTCATAGCCACCCTTTGGGAAGGCGTCAGGAAGACCCTTGCTGAGCGCAGGATACAGAAGCAGAGTGATTTGTCCAAACGCTGCATGGCTCATGAAGAAGAGCTGAACTTCAAGATCAAACACCTCAGGAGCCTCAAAAGTATTATGCAGAGAAAACACAGTCAGACACAAAGGATGGTGTGTGGTATGACTTCATTTGTGTAAAATTCCAGAATTTAGAAATCTAAGCTCCAGTTCTAGAAGCTGCCCCAGTGGTTAATGGGTGAAGGGTAGAAAAGGGGTTGACTTCTCAGGGATGGGCCAGCACTCTTGGGATGAAGAGGATGCTGCATTTTGTAATTGTGGTGGTCAACAAGTGTGTGTTGGTCAAAAAGTGTTAAGCTGTATGTGAAATGGGTATGTTTTACTGCATGTTGAATTTAAGCAAGTAGGGTTTTATTTTAATTTAGGGGTCCTAATAATATGACACTCTGCAAGGAGGCCTCTCACCAAATGAGTTACTGACTATGGAAGGGAACACTGCTTACTACTGAAGAAAGAACTGTTAGACTCTTTTGTCTGTATCATCTCAATTAGCATTGCATTTCCTACTTAGCCCCTAAATGTTTTACTGCTTTTAACAGGGAGAGTTACTAAATTTAAACCTCAATATACAGAATATGCAATGTGAAGAATCCAAATGTATTTTACTTATGCTTTTACAACTAAAATGAAAACATAGTTTAAAGAATTAGAACATTTGCATTTGATAATTGTTTAAATTTTTGCTTATACCTGGGGATACTTCCTATGCAAGATAAGACATTGTTAGCCACTGCTCTGTTGACCTGGGTAGGACATGTGGGTTCCGATGTTGTCTTAGTTACTCTTCTCTCGTTGCTGGGACAAATACCCAACACTCAAATTAGAGAAGGAAAGGTTTATTTAGCTCACAGTTACTGGAGGTTTCAGTCCCTATTCAGCTGGGTCCAAGGCAGAGCAACACATAGCAGAAAGCAACCTTTCATGGCGCTGGCAAAGAGCAAGAGCACAGGGAGGAGTAGCAGCAGCTCAAGCAGCTAACTTCTCTTTCCTCCTTACACTGAAATGCAACCAGGGCAGGTGCAGCATCCACACCCACAATAATCAATCTGCCCAAGACTGCATGCTTTGGCAGACACCTATACACAAACCATAACAAATATTAGTATCAATTATAATCAAAGGGACAGGGTATAATCATTCTGCCTTATGAACACATTTCTCAAAGACATTTGGACAAAGTCTCTTACTCATTTGTTAAAAATTTAATTTTCAGCAGTGTTAATCATTTCACTCACAAGATTTCTAAGTTTAAACTATTAAAATGCAGGTATATTTATTTGGATGAAATAGAAATGGAAAGAATTATGTAAATATAACCATAAGCCAAAAGTGAATACTACTTGGGTAAAAGTATCCAAGTGGATACTCAGATAGCCAATAAATATGAAAAGATATTTCTCACTACTCATTGGGGAAATGCACATTAAAACTATACCCATGTACTATCTATCGCCCATCACTTAGAATGTTAATGTAGAAACAAAAAAGCTAGACATGTCTGGTGCTTGGGAGATGTCAGAGCAACTGAAACTCAATTTAATAACAGTAATGTGAAGTTTATAGCCTTTCTGTGAAAAAGTTTGGTGGTTTCCTATAAAACTGAATCGTGTATGATTTATATCTTTATAGTATCCACATGACGCCTTGGGTACTGCAGGCTTTCCAGAAATGGACAGTTGATATCTGAGTTCACCAACTGAATTCCTGCCATGATTGTAGAAAAGATTGTTCATCTGGGGAAGATGGCCATGGTTGTGTTGGTTGCAAACAAAAAAATTGCCAAATGCTTCTGTTTGTGAACCAAATTGGTTGCAAACAAATGCATTCATGAATGGAGGCACCGTTGTAGTTTTGAATAAGGGATGAATAGGCAAAGGGACATTTAATCTGTTTTTTTTTTTTTAAATAGAGATTAAATCCAGGGCCTCCTACAAGGTAGGCAAGGTCTCTACCAACTACTGTGCATATGTAGAAGTATGGACCCTTGATAAAATTATTCTGTGATGACCCATGAAATCACAGAGTACTACCTTTCTGGAAATTCACTCTAGCCCAGCCATTGAATTGCTTAACATATCCCAGGGAAATGAAAACTTATGCTCATATAAGAACAATAGTGTTCATAGCAATGGTATGCTTAGCCTCGAACTGGAAACAACCTAATTTCCTTCAGTGAGTGAATTACACTGTGTGAATCTATACCATGGAATATAGCTGAGCAACAAAAACAATGCACCCTCGATACACTCTACTCCGTGGGTGAATCCTCCTAGTAATATACTGAGTGGAAAGCCAACCTCCAAAGCTCATACACTATGCAAGTGTATTAATGCATCGTTCTTAATATGAAAAAGCTGCAAAGCTGCAGAGTCTCTTCACATCTGTGGTTGCTAGGAGTTAGTCGCGAAGAGGGCATGGGGAGTAGATGAAGGTTCAGAAGGACACTATTGGGCTGTAATTATTCTGTAATTTTTAACTCTGTTAGTATCCAGGTTGTGATAGCGTGCAACCATTGACCGGCGCTGAGAAAAGACAAGACGGGGACTCCTTCTTCGTCTTAGACTTCTTTATTCTCTGGCCTTCCTCCTCCCCCTCTCCTAACCCCCCTTCTTATATCCCCCCTCCGGACCTATCAGAGGGAGCCAAGTATATCGTCCGACACAGGCAATAGGCCAACAGCCAGTTGCCTCGCAGGGCTGTGCGAACCAATCAAATCTTGCCAGCAGGGACCAGGGCTATACAGGAAACAAGACTCATAGCAGAAGCTCCAGTGGGAGGGGCAAGGCTGAGGAGCAGGGCGCCCGCGCCCGACAAACCATTCCATAAGATGTTAACATTGAAGGTCATTAGGTGAACAATAAGCAGGCTTTCTCTGATATTTCTTAAAAATCCATGTGGATCTATAGTTCAAAATGAAAGTTCCATTTTAAAAAAAGTAACATCAAACCCTGTTCTTCTCCTCCTTGGAGTTATCAGTAGCTTCTCATTGTACTTACAATTCAAAACCCGCACCACTGCCTAATATGAATCCAGGGATCTGACGTCTGACACCTTTCTCCAATTCATCTTTGCCTGTTTCTCTTTATTAATCACACCTGACTTCTTTCCACTTGTCAAATGCTCCAAAGCCATTCTCATCTTGGGACCTCTCCTTTGATGTCATCAGCCCCTGGCATATTCCTCCCAGGTCTTGGCCTAGTTTCCGCTCCCTTTTACAGCTGCTTAGCTGTCCTCTTGGTCCCTCGCTTGCTCTCCTGTGTTCTCTTGATGTCATTGCCAGTTGGAAAGGTGTGTACGCCTCTTCCAGAGCATTTGTGTATAAAATCTGTCAAAACTTGATTTCATTATTTATTCCAACTATACGGGTAAGTGGGAAGGGCTTCGATGGGGAATATCATGTTACATGTAAGAAACAAGTGTATGATGCCCATTAGTACTTTCCAGGTTGTATGGGAGTATGAGCTAGGGAAAATTTTTGTGTACGAATTTGGTAGCAATTCCTCTGAACTACAAAAAAGAGTTCTAGTCTTTTTAAAGCAATATTTTGAGAAATAAAATGCAGTGGACCTGTCCTTACCAAAATATACCTAAGTTTGGGCTGTACCAGAAAACAGAATGCTGTTTATTATTTCCAGAAGTGATTTCAAACTGAAGTAGTATAGTAAGTGGTTTGTTAAATGCTCTTGAATCTATGTGCTTTCATTTCTTTATTGTTACTTGATTACCTGATAAAGTTGCATCTTGGAAAGCTCATTTTCTCGATGCATGTGCTGGGACTGCGTTGCACAGAAGTTGTTAAAGCTCCGTCTTACTCCTTTCATGCCTCCCTTGTGTCATTACTGCACCTTGTATGTTGCAGGCTTCCACTAATGTATTCTAGAATGAAGGAACGAATACACAAAGAATGTTGAATTTCATTTCATACATTGAGGAATAGAGACCTCCAAAAGTTTAGTTTTCCTGAGACCTGTGATGTCATGGAATACTGCACTTCTAGGGACTCAGCGAAGGCCTTGCTGCGAAGTGAAGTGCCCACATTGGACCATGAGCACCACAGTCTCTCACTGGGGGCCACCGAGGATCCTTCCTTTCCTTCATTCTGCAAACTCCTCTATGTTTTCTCCAACAGCTTTTTATGAATAGACAATTAGCCATACCATGTTTGAGTTCAATGCTTCTGGAAGATTCTACCATACAGGGAGAGGGGGTGGAACAATAATGGGCAGTTATGATTACTGGGTCAAGGATTCTCTACAGTGATAGTCACGGTCTTTCAGGACATTGGCGCAGCCTGATATGATAGACTTTACATTATTATGTTTGCAAGGCTCGTGTTTCCCTAAGTCCGCCTGGGTTGTCCAATTACAATTAAACTGAAAGTATTGAATGCATTTTCTGCTGAGTAAACAGTCGTTGATAGAGAAGGCAAACAAGGTAGGGCTGAAGGGGCAACACAAAGCGCAACATCTCTGCTCTTACTCAGTATTTAGGTTACAGATGTGCCAAAACATATTAGGGGAACAGGACTATCTTTTTCAAACTGGGGCATCAATGAAACTCACAAGCATGGTGTCAAAATACAAGATTTGTAGGCCCTGCTTCCTGGGATTCTGATTCCAAAGACCAAGATGGGCACAAGAAATTGATGTGTACTTGGTACACCAGTCTTGGTAGCATTCACTAGGCCACCATCTACCAAAGAACAGAGATAGCATGCTGCTGAGGGACCTGGTTAGAGCGCAGGTGGAAACCACCTGGAGGCATGAGCTAGGTGGAAGCAGGCGGCCTGCCTCTCTCCCAGGAGGACATTGTGCCTTCTTTGAAGAGAGGAACGCTAACTACGTGTGAGATGGGTCAGGATAAGGGAGATGAATCATGGAAAGTAGTGCTGCAAGTGTAAGTGGCGACATGAGAACAGCAGAGAAGTGGAGACGGGCACTGGACGTCAGCCCAGAGTCGTAAATCTGTTTTATTACCTCTGAACCTCTGAGCACTTTGTCTCCAGGAGACAACCGATTGCTGTTAAAGTTAGAAAACAAAATCATCTGATGCCTTTAGGTAGACTACATAATGTGTAAATGCTTGTAATAAATAGTGTGGCAGATCTGGTTGCTTGCCTAGTATCCTTTCTTTCCTTACCAATTATTGCCCAATGTAATATTAATTGAAAACAACAAAAAAGAATTAGTTCTATACATCTATGGAAACGACTGATTTATTAAATGTTGCTGAGTGCCCTGCTACAAAATTTGGTTTCTCAGTCTGCTTTATCGTCCTGTGGATCTACGTGACCAACATCTAGCAAGTTGGACAGAACCAGGGATCAAGTATGTATGCGGCTAGAACTCCTACTGTTTCTTTAAGGAAATAAAGAGCAGAGCTAGCTGCACTGCACCCTGGGTCATGTCTTCCTCCTTTTGCCCGGATGTGGTTGTGATACCTGCAAGTGGAGGAGCCAACCTTGAGGGCAGCAGAACCAAACTCAAATGGAACACTGGGGAAGCTGAGAGCGTGCAGTTGTCACGGGGCTCCTTTGTCTGCCATGGGTTTCCTCCCCCAAATTCGTAACAGATGAAAGGGTTACCGTTTGCATACTGTTTGCCATGATTTACTACGTGCCAGGCACTTATCTAAGACTTTCCTATATATGTTATCTTTTAATTCTGAAAGCGGGATCTCATTATACACTAGTCCATTTAATGTAAAGTTTATTTTTTATTTTTTAATTTTATTTTTTATCTCTATATTTAGGGCAAGGTCTACAGGGTGTTCAGGGTCTCGCTACATAGGTCAGACTTGTAGTGATACTCCTGTTTACAGCTTCCCAAGTGCTGGGATTACAGGTGCACGCCACGATGCCCAGTCTCATAATCTAAAGTTTCTAAAGAGAGTTGATAGCATTTAAAAATACATCCTTAATTATGCCAGGGTAAATTTATTTGGGTGAATTTGAGTTTTATTCACTTTAACTTCTAATTTTAGTGACATTATGCATATATATTGACTTGTAATTATCAGTCTTCTTCCATTAGGATAAAAACAAGTTAAATTTCCTTTTTAAAAAATGTGTTTAGTACAGGGTCTAGAGGATCTCACTCCTCAGATGGGACTCATAGTGATCCTTCTGTTTTCAGCCTCCCAAGTGCTGGGATTTCATGTGTGTACCACCATGCCCAGTCTCAGTCGATGTCTCAGCACACCCCAGGGGCAGGGCCAGCTCAGCACACCAGGGATTGAAACTTAAGCAGACACTTTAGTCCGCTGAGCTATAAAAACAAATTAAATTTCTTACAAAAGAAAATAAAAGATAGAATATAGGATATTGAGAGTAGATCTTTTGCCAAAGGGAAGAAATCAAAGAAGGGCAAGGAGCACAAGGGATGACAAAAACAACTGAAATGGGTTATATGCCTGCAGCAGCTGCTCATGAGTAATGTAATCACCATCTACCCCAAAACATGCACTAATAAAACATGAACATTGGAAAAAAAGAAGCAGTTTTGATGCCTTAACATGGACGTTGACTTTGGAGAGAGGCTGGCTGGGACAGAAATGGTCCCAATGTAAGCATTCACCATCCATATATAACATAGCTAACTCATACCTGTCCTGAAATTAATATAGTCTAATGTGCAGGCAGTTTCATTAATTTAATTGTACTTTTGTAGTTGCCTTCTTTAAAAGTATTTCTGTGCTAAATCATGTTTCTTCCTTGCCTCTTTAAAGAAAAATGATTAGAACATTAAGTAGAACAAATTGACCCGAACCTTTTGGGTAAATAAAGAAATTAGCTTGCAAAGAAATGTCTCACATTGTCTACAATTTATTTCCAGCTTGGCTGTGGGGGTAGAAGGTTAGGATCCTGAGAGAGAAATTGAGAACCTGCTTTTAAATTAGATTTTATTATTAGTCTGGCATTCTAGTTAATTATCTTCAAGATTTCTTTGGCACTAAATGTTCCACAAAATCATTACTAAACCCAAGAATACTTTAGCAAGTTCCACAGCCAAGTCTCCTTTTGGAAGAGGATCAAATAAGTTTACAAAATCATATTTTCTGAATCTATATTAGATGTACAGTTATAAGGTAAGAGCAATATCCCTGGCCCCCAGATGCATCTACTTTTAAGTAGCTTGGCATATCTAGTCTAATATGTTGGTTTATAAATGAAAACATCATAGCCGAGAGGGGCTAATATCTAAACCAGGACTAGAAAGAGCAGCTCCCAGTTTCCAGCTTAGGACTCTGATCTCCCACGATCTCCTGTGAAAGCTTCCTATGTCAGTCTGCTTAGAGTTGCTGTGACAAAGTGTCACAGACTGTGTGGTTTAAACAAAAGAGATTTGTTATAGTTTGGAGACTTAGAAGTCCAAGATCAAGGTGCCAGCTCGTGAATTTCCCAGAGACTGGCTCCCTTAGTGATGTGCAAACAACTCGCTTCTGGCTGTGCCCCTATACAACAGTATGTGGCTAGGAGGATTCACGTCTTCTTTTTCTTCTTTTTTAAAAATAAGGGCATAATTCCATTGTTAGGACTTTGTCCCTATGCTTAATTAGCTGCCCAAAACCCCATCTCCAAATACCGTTATCTTGGGGGCTGGGGCTTTAAGAATTTTGGAGGGGACAGAATTCAGCTCATAGTCATTTCTCTAATATTTTTGCATATGGCTTAGTCAACCTGTATAATTTTGTACCTAT
>NW_004524577.1:34954276-34968756 GCF_000260255.1 Octodon degus | reverse complement strand
TCGTAAGATAAGGGTTTTGGTTTCGATTTTTTAACAAATACTGTCATGGATGTGGTGAAATAGAAGCCCTCCTACACTGTTGCAAACTAGTGCAACCATTATGGAAACCAGTGTGGAGATTTCTCAAAGAAATAAAATTAGAAATGCCATATGACCCAACTATTTCCCTTCTATCCTTCCCTCTCTGGTATTTCCCCCGAAGAGTTTACAACATCATGCTACAGCAATATATGCATACTAATGTTTGTAGCAGCACAACTCATAACTCTCAAGTCCTGGAAAGAGCCTGTATACCTATCAACAGGTACGACGAAGACATTGTGGTTTTTGTATCTAATGAAATGCTGCTCAACTAAAAGAATGACAAATACAAGATATTTGTAGGGAAATGGATGCGCTGGGAAGATACGTTGGGTGAAACAAATCAGACACACAGCCCCGAGTACTGTGTGGTGTCTGTCATCTGAGGAAGGCACAGTACAAAATAAGAGGACCATAAAAAAAAGATAGGAGGGCAAGAAAGAGACAGGGGAATGGATCTCTTGAATGAGAAGGGGTCCAGGGGACCAAGTGTGAGGGGTGAGGGGGGAGGGGACGGGGAACTAGGTACAGTGAAGATGTGCCAGGTACAAGGTCCTAACAGCCTCAGTGAATGTGGATATTGTATGCCATAAATAGGAACCAAGATTACCAATATTAACAAGAAGGAAAAGGGGCAAAGAGAACTGGAGAAGGAAAGAGGGATGAAGGGAGGGAGGGTGGGAGGAGAGAAGAGATAAGAAGACGGGGGGTGGGCAGGGGGCGCTGCACTATGTCTGTGTACCGATTCCCCAAGGTGGTTATAAACTGCATGTACTTCAATCAGGTACTAATAAGATCATAAAAACTTTTTAAAGATAAGCATTTTTTTCTAAAGGATGGATTTGAAACATCAGCTCAGATATAATTAAAGAAAAAAATGTGTTAAGCAACATAAGTTATTTGTGATCAACATCTCAGGAAAAGATACATTCCCCCCAGCTATCTTTCCCTTTTTGGTGCCATAGGACTTCCTGAGTTATGCAGAATGCGTTAGTGTTCTAAGTCAGCCAAGTTTCTCTTAAGGATCTGCCAAATTTCAAGAAAAACTCATGTAATTATGTATTTCCAACATAAGAGAAAGTTAAGGTAAGCGTGAAAATGTGCCTTAAAAATGTGGATGTGTTACTGAAGACAAATCATGCATTTGTCACCCCAAAGCTTAGGTGATGTAGAACTCACTCTTGTTTGTGTACCATCCTGAGCTGTAACCGCTAAAGCCAGCGCGGCAGAGGCCTTACTCCTGCCTTGAGTGACGCAGCGTGGAACCTGGTCCATTTCACGGTCAAGGGCAGAATCCAAGCCTCACTTCTGCTTCCACTTGAGTCCGCCCCTGCCCCAGTGGTGCACAGAGTGGCATCTGTGTCCCTACTAGGTCAGTATGGTGTCCATATGGCAAGACCCCAGGGATCCAGGTGGGCAGCAGGGGCAGAATAGACTGAACTTGTGTTTTCATTTGAGCAAGTTGCAACCCCTCTGGGCCCTATTTTTCTTTATTATGAAGCCAGTTGAATCCTTGCCTCTGAGGTTTCCTCAGGGCTCTTTCAGGGGTCCCTCAGAACCATCACCAGCACCTGCTTGTCATTATGTGTTTGCACCCCCTGAATAATATCAAAATCCTACAGTGTAGCGGTAACAGACACTGTTCCAAATGCTTTATCATTTTTAAAAAAAAATTCTGTTAACAACCACAAGCCTCTTGTTATCTTCCTTTGAAAAATGAAGAAACTGCAGGCCAGGAGTGCTGGGTGACTCAGGCCAGGATGCTCTTCTGGCCTGTAGTCAAAAGTGGCTTCAAGCAGAGGCTCTCGGCCCCAGGGCCGACATAAATAGTGACTCCTTCTACTTAGGATTCCTCTTGCCTGTTGCTAACTTTTCAATGCATTGTCCTTGATGTCAGATATGGGAATTATTAAAAAGAATACTCCTATCCAGTTTATTTCTTTCACAACCACCTCTGACATTTCTCTGAGCTAGGCCTTGCCTACAGGCATACAGATCAGCAACTAAAAAGGGTTCAAAGTGTCATGTAACTTAAAGGGAAGTTTTGGATATAGACAATGTGGCCCAAATTCAGTGTAAATTGTCTTTATGTCTACTTTTTGATGTGCTGATGTAGAAATCTTTGCAAGTTTGCTTTTATAAGCTACTAGTGAGATAGAGTTATTATTCTGAAATACTGAGAATAGACTACTGCTATTGGGTAAAGAAAATAAAACCAAAATATCTTGACAGAAAGAAAATTATGCGCATAAAAATGTTCTGGAAATAATTTTGATAACTAGGAGTTATGTACACACTCACCAGGTACTCTTCATTTATTTTTACACCTTGGTATATTGTAGATGAGCTGCCATCATATCAGATTTCATGTTAAAATATTTTTAATGTATCTTACTATAGATCTTTAAAGAGACACTGCTATTTAAAACAAAATCAATTCTAAGTAAAAGGTTCCAGGGTGTTGCAACATTATAAAATCAAAATAGCACTTGGCTGAGGAGTGCAGAGTCCTGGGTTTCACCAGGGACTGTCAGCTTGCTGAGTGATGCCGTGCGTCATGCTTCCCTCACTTCTGCATGAGACTGTAAAGCATGATGATGCTCAGGACGGTAGATCCTTGGTATTCCCTCTGGAGCCGGAGAATGTGTGGCAAGCAAATCCTGGGAAATTTGACTCCCAGGATACTATTTTCTTTCTTGTCCCTTCTTGCAGAATCAGTATCATCTTGTTTGTTTATTCTTTCCAGTTTTATTGAGATAAAATTAACAGATAAAATTGTCAAACCAACATTTTGGCCCTAGCCTTCCAAGGTCAATTAAGACTCAGAACATATGAGAACTTGTACTGTAACGTCACGTAACTCGGTAGTGTCCCAAATTTTCTGACCAAGGAGATTATGGGGCCAAAGAGGAAAGTGATAGATGATGTAAGAGTGTATCTAAGGAGAGTCACATGGAGAGAACACATTCTCTCAGGCTTTCACAGAGAGCACATTGGCCAAGCAATGGCCGTGACTCATCCACATGACTGACACTGACAAAGGTTCTACAATCTGAGGTACAGGATCTCAGGATAAATCCTGAGGGGATTTCACTGACCTTATCAGACCCAAAAGCTACAACTCTTGTTTCATAGGTCCTGCTTTACCTTGGTCTTAACCATTCAGCAGAAAAGTATAAAAATGAAATATAAGAAGTAAAGCCATTTTGTTATGTTGAGCTGTAGGGGACTCAGGTCAACAATTTCTGACATTGCCAGTCAAGCAGAAGACCCAATACTACTATGGGCTACTGGACTTTTTTAGAATATTTTGCTAAATTTACACACCTATAATATTCAAATAATGGAACTTAATAAAAAAAGGGTATACAGATGAATGTCCATTTTGTATCTGTGTATTCAAAGTGGTTAAGATAGATATATCACTACATTCTCTTAATGAATAGAGGGATTTGTTCTAATAGTGTTTGTAAATAGGATATCATGTCCGCATCTTGTATAGCAATTAACCCCTAGGAAGAATGTATGCAATGTGTTAATTATTGAAAGTGTCCTAACAATTTGGTTTGAAACTGCCTCATTGCTATTTGTTTCTCAATAAAATTATGGAAAAAAACCCCTGTAATTTTAAAGTTACAACCTGGTGGTTCAACATAAACATACACTGTGAAGTGATTATAGTTGTTCCAACCATTGAAAAAGGACGTCCTACTTTTTGGGACATGAAGAGCACCAGTGTTGACTACTAGGTCTCCTTTAGGTCAGAGGCTGAGAAACACATCCCACTGAGCCTTGGGAAGCACTCCGTGGTTCTTCTGTCCTTCAGCACCCCGATTTGTATTTGGGGAAAAAGTTACATTATGTGTAATTGTTACTCGGTGTTATGTACCCTTATTTAACCAAGTTTTCTAGTGTTTATATTCTAAGATACCTGCTAAAATTAATTTGGGTAGATACACAAAGTTGTTGAATTTAGGTTATTTTGTTATTTTTTGTTGTTGCTGTACTGGGGATTGAACTCAGGACCCTGCGCTTGCCAGGCAAGCACTTATTCTCCTGAGCTATCTCCCCAGCCCATGGGTTATTTTGGGGAAAAGATGGAATATGTGTGTGAGGGCATCTCTAAATTAACACAGATACATTGACGAGAGTTTAGTTTGTTCAAACATTAGTCAAGGTATTCAACATGAAGAAACCTATTTAACTTGGTAAAATCCACAATCCTTCATCCATATTCTCCTAATAGACCTCTCCATTTCCTAGATGTTATTTTATTTTTTGGGTATGTCTCACCAAGTATCGGATTAATTTTATGTAATACAGTAATAGCACTTTGAGGTATTAAAAAATTCAATGTGATCTAAAACATTTCAGCATAGAACCAAATCAAAGGTTCTTCCTGCATCGGGCCTGATCCACATTGCAGTGGGAAGGCAGAGGTGGCTGCATGTTTCTCAGCAAAGCAGTTTCATATGTATATTTAGTGCTTCACATCTCTAGGACAAGCCCTTACATTAGGCCTGACTTTTCCCATTGTATAGAAACTAAAACTCAAAGAACATACTTTTCATAGGAGCTGATCCATGGGTGTTTTATTTTAAAGGAGATTCTTTTCATTGTCCTATTTTATCTCTCAAAATTATGGTTACCTATGGAGTGGGGTATGTGTGGCTGAGGGCAACAGTGGATTTGGCTGTATTAAATTGTTTCTAAATGAAAGCAGATAAAGTTTCACTTATGCTGCGATGCTTTTTCTCTGTGCATATTTGTTTGGTCGCGCAGAAGGTCATTGTCCCCTGAGTGTTTCTCTAACAATGCAGAAGGACTTCATGTTAGTGCAATGGGGGGGTGCGTTCTGACTTCTGTTATGAAATGCAGATACGTATGTCCAGGATTGGCAAACATTCAGGAAACATACAATCACAGAAATATATGTCATATATAGAAATAATTTCATGGATGATGAAAATTTTTCCATTAGTGTGCATTTAAGTCAATAATAGTGTAGGCAAGTTGTAGACCAGGGAATAGAATAGCAAGATTGGGAAGATGTCAAGTATCTTTTGCAGGACAGAATCTTAACATAGAGTTGAGGGATTCTCTACATAAGGATACATTGAAGTCAAAATTGAATGAGTAACATGTATCATTTATTGAGATTAATGAGGTATCTATTTCAAAGCTCTATGAAGATGATCTTTGAATATTACTCAAAGATTTATACTTTTAGGCATAATTAATCTCATTCCTCAAGAAAACTCCTTAGGGCATGAGTTGTTTCTTTGTCTTTTAAAAATATGTAAATGTGCTTTTCAGTAAATCCAATGATTCTTAGACATTTAATTATAAACTAAGTAAAGAGGCTGGATGTAAAGCAATCAATTTCTAATGGATGCTGCTTAGGTTTCTCTTTCTCCTACATAAGAGAAAGCAGTGGGAAATGACATCTAATGCTGCTTTTTTCTTCAGTCTGTGAGAAAATATGTGATTAACAGTTAAATAGACTCACCCAACTGTGGAAAGCACAAGAACCTGCACAGTCAGTACAAGCAGGTCTTCAGATTAATTTGAAACATAAAGAAGATCAAGCCTAAGTCAGTCCTGAGGCACTTGATACACAAAGTAACACAGCTAGGCAGCTGGGTTATTTCCCTGGGCTCAGCGAACCCCTCTGACCTGGTAGAGGACTCTTCAGACCTGGTAGAGAATCCAGCATCTTCAGGACCAGATATCACATTGACCCTGATACTCGATCACCACTGCCTGTGTCCCCAGGCTTCTGTGCTTCCCATGCAAGCTTTCCTTCAACCACAAACCTGTTGCAGGCTCAGCACCTACCTTTCCATAAGGCTTCTCTATGAAATGGCCTTGTATCTAGCCCATAGCCTATGTATTTAGATATTTGGAGACTAACTTTCAGAAAGCATGAAGTATGTCTTTCAAAAACCAAAACATTTATTTTCACCAAATGTATCTTCATCTCTCTTCTTCCTTCCTTGGCTGAGTTGTACTGTCATCTCTGCGACTAGCACTTTCCACTTAGACATTCCTAAGACGCATTTGTAAAACATATTTAAAACTTTCTGTATATTGTAACTGAAGGTTTCTGTTTTTTTCTCCTATCTGCTATTCAAATTTCCTTCTCAGCAGAAAGCCTTGCTGTTCTGTGGCTTCATTTTCACATGTGGCAGGCATTCAAGCTTAGCAAACGTGACTCACAGTTACTTTGCATGGAGAAGAAAATGTGCTTCCCCAAAAGCCATCAACAGCTTCCACTAAAAGGTCTTCATCTTTTTTTCCCCATTTTTTGCTTTTTAGCAAATTAAAAATGAGGTCAGCAGCACCTTCAGCTGTTAGTGCCCTAATCACTGGATTTGATCATTTAAGGCTGAAGAGTTCTACAGAAATACCCCACTCCATTATTATCTGCGATAATACAATTACTAAGCTCCCTGTGATGCTTAGCCACTGTCCCAGTTTCCTATCAGGGACTCCCCACTGGCATCCACTTTCCCCTGCAGGTGGCAATTCTGGGCACTGCTCTTTCCATATAGCTCAAGCCCAGCTCTTTAAGGAGTTCTCCATTTGGTCCAGGAAATAGCTTGTGCACCTGAGGCATGGGTGGAAGGACAGGCACTCATTGGTATCACTTGGATTTTTGCTGTGCCAGCTTCTTCCCACTTTTCTTTTGCTTCTCGGCTCATTGCAAAGGAAGTAATCGCAGTGGTTCCCAAGCTCCCGGGGATGTAGGTTGATTGGTCTCTGAAAGGTTCTCTGATCCATCCCTTATTCAGACTCTGTCAATGATAAACACCACGGCACTCAGGCAATCTTTGCAAACTTCAAACAACCTGTGGCCACCCTGAGTTGTCAGCCTCTGCTTGTTGGGACAGGCCAGAGTTGAGAATTTAGACTGCAGGTGGGGATGGTCTAGTCTTAAGAGAACTTGGTTTTGATTTCCTTTGTAAGTCCTGTACAGACAAGACAGCAGCTTGATTAGTTTGGGAGGACTCTCGACATCAAGTTTTCGTCAGTTTTCAGGCTTCTGCTAAAATTCAACAAAAGTGGTTGTTTTATTTCCCTTTGCCATACAGAATTTTTGTAAATTTTTTTTATGTACTCAATATTGTCAATGTTTCTTATGTCTTCTGGAGTGTCTGGCTGCTTAGGATGGCCGTTCCCATTCTCTGCCAGTTTGTTGGAGCCACTGCCATAAAGTATAGCTCAGAGGCACAAACAGCAGAAAGTCACTGGAGGCTTCACTCTGAAACGATGGTGGCCTCAGGCCCTGGGTATCTCTGTGTACTCAAAGGAAGGCTCTCTCCCAGCCTCACTCCTTAGCTCATTGCTGCATTTCTCAGTCTTCAGAGAGTGCTGCCCCTGTGATCTTTCTGATGTTGGTAGTGTGACCTACCCTCTAGGGACTCCTGAGTTCGGTGACTTGTGTTCATATTTTGGCACCGCTGCTTATGAGCTGTGTAATCTTGGGAAAATCAGTTCCACTTCTCTGCACTGAGGTTCATCAACGGTAGCTTGACATTATGCCAAACATAATAACACAGGTAGCTAGGCCTTAGGCGTGTCAGTTGTTATAACTCTGAGTCACCCTTTCATTTTCAAAAGTTTCTTTTCTAGTTACAGTGTTTTGCACATCGAAATAGTTCATGCTTATGCCTTGGGTTTTAAGGTCTTTAAAGAATTATGAAAATATCACTGGTGGGAAATCTAATTATTAAGTTTTTTTAAGGCTGGTACTCCACACCACTGTTAATCACTTTTGTGTGAATAAGTTGCTGTAGTGTGCAACAATAGCATCTTCTTTCCCAGAGGAAAATGAGCTTATGGCTGTTGTCTTCCAACTTACTTTAAATTGTGTAAGCTCTAGCATTTCGCTCTACTAGAGGATCCATTCCATACGAGTTGGCCAAGGTAGTTGGACAACCAGACAAGCAAATAAGAATTGCAACTGGCCAGGGCAGGCAAATAATGGCTGAAGTGGAGCCTGAGCCTCATTTTTACTGTGCTTTATAAAGGGATGCAAACATTTTCTTCAACAGTAAAAATGATTGAAAAATATAGAGCTTGATTCCAAATCTAGAAACTTACTAATAGCAAAACAATTTGCTCATGAATCAATGAGTACATCCTTATTGGGGATGCCTTCCCATTGTCCAGTGAGAAAAGTCAAGTATGTTTAGAATAAATTATTGTGTTTTGTAAAGTGTTTGACATATTATTCCAACAAGCAAGTTGCAGATGGTTTGCCAAAATCAGATGGTTTGCAAAAAGCAATCATATTGCCCAAAACAATGGAAGGTAAATGTTATAACTGCAAATAAATAAGGAATTTGTTAAATATCTGTGAAGATAAGAGATCAAATATAAGTGATGTTTTATTTTGGTCCTAAGTGAAAATTTCTAGGCAGAGATGGTCTGAAAGCAATAGTACGTGAAAAAGATATGAGCTCATTGTATTACAGATATACTTCATTTTCTAATGACTAGTTACTGCTTTTTTTTTTGCTAGTTTTCTGCTTTTCCAATATTACAAGATAAGATAAGAAATAAGGAGATTAGTCATTTATTTTTAAATAAGATATGCTTATACAAAGCAGTAGCTGAAAAATACGCTTATCTACAAAGGCAATCAGAACCTCAGAAGTCCAGGCTGTTATCCAACAACATGCAACTGGAACTCACTGATCTCCCAAGTATGTGATGGAGAATTCAAGTTTACCATTCAGGATGGGCACTGTGAGCTAAATACAAAAGGCTTCTAGATTCAGTCTTGTCCTTAATGTTTATTTCTGGGTCACTCAGTGGTTGTTGACAATAGATTAATATCCCCCAGATGACCCTAGAAACATCATGAGAGGAATAAAAATCATGACTTTAGATGGGAGACCCTGAAGATGTCACATCTAGTGCTTCCCATGATTCTGTGCTCAGAAGGGCTCCCAGCAGCGGTGTGACAGCAAAAATAGGTAGATTAAACAACATCGCAGCAGTGCAGCCTGGTGTCTCCCATAGAGAGCTGGAGACAGGAGCACACAATGGAAAATTCAATCTGCTTCACTGCCAAATGCCATGAAATTCATTTAGGACCTACTGGGCCCCTTTCCTCAGTGCGTATGTAATTCCAGCACTTGGACGAGGCTGAACATAGGAGAATCACTATGAAGCCGATCTATGTAGTGAGACCCTGTAGACCCCAAACTAAACAATACAACTAAAAATAAAAAAAAAGCAAGAAAGAAAATTGACTTATAAAGGATAAAAGGGAGAGTACAAAAGGGAAAAGAGGGCATGTGTGCTTGGGAATAAATAATTTTATTCAGAGATTCCTTCCGAGGGGAAGGTGATGGTCCACTAGTTGGTTCTAGCAGCCCAGTGCCAAGAGACTTCGCTCTCTATGGCGAGACCACTCAGCTTAGCTTGGTTTACAATCACTGAAACATATATTTGTTTTATTTTGAATTCTTAATTCAAATAGCTCTTGCCTCTCCTCCTAATAAATGAAAACTTCATATGTCCCAATACAAAATGTATCCTAAAATAATTTTTAGTGTTCATCGTAAAAGGACAATTCTTTGTTGATTCAGAGTGATTCAGCCTAATATCAATGTTGCAAAACTCTGGCCCATCAGCCAGACAGAAACATTACATGTTTGGACCAGACGTGTACTTTTCTATAACTGCAGCAAGGAAATTCATTTGTGAGAATCTGTTTCCGTCCGGAAGGCAAAGACTGCTTTGGCTATTTAAAAAATAAAAGTATAATAAATATCTATTAAATGTATAGATATTCTGCTATCTGTTTATTCTAAAAGTATTAAGAAAGCTAAGATTGTGAGGATGGATCTTCCTACCTTACTTTTGTGAAACATAATGTGATGTCATAAGTAATTTGATGCTTAGAAAAATAGCAGAGATCAGGTAAATCGAAGGCTCCTTACCTCCTTTTGCCTCAGTAATGGTTCAGAATGTAACATTCTACTGTAACTCACTTTGAACCTTCTCATCTGAAGTGAAATATAAGGGTACTCATAGTGACTTGATTGAATTTCTTTCTGATTTGGTAACTTCCATTTCTTATCATGTTAGTTAACAGTGAGCAGAACCTTGTTCCACCAATTAGACTTCCTTGTGTTTAATCATGGGATCAGCACTCCTAATTCAAAGTAGAGTTGAGTATCTAACCATAATGTGAGTGAAGGTTACAGAGATGGAAAGGAGGAAAAACAAGCTGTCCTGTAGGCTTTTGATAATATTCCATTCAAATTAACTCAGATAAGGGAAAAGCAGCGGTATTATCTATCACTGCGCATGACTGCAGCTCTGCACTGGAGAAGGACGGCGGTGCTAGACGCCTTCAGCAAACCGCTGTACAGCGCTGCTTGCTGTACATCTTCACTACAAAACTCTCAGTGATTTCCATAATTTTATAATTAAGATTTTAGTCTGCTCCTTAAGTCATTTTTCACGTTCCTAAGTACAGAAAGTCATTTTCCTTGCAGGAAAGATAGATATCTCTGCATTTGGTAGTTAATTGGGAGGCCTTGCTACTTGCTGTTATCTGCGCAGACCAACAGGCCGCTTTGGGCATTACGGACAACAAATCACACTCAGACTCCACACAGTATGCACTTACAAAAGAAAAGTTCATGGCTCTACAGTTTCCCTAATTCCCTTAGATGAAGGCTTGTTTATTTTTAAACAGGAACTTGTGCTTTTATAGGGAAATTGATTTTGAAATTTGTCTTCAGAAACTAAATAAGCAAGGATTAAAATGGCATTCACTGCCATGAAATAGCAGCTTTAGGTTGGCAACCTAGCAGATAAACTTAAAGATTTTGCAATCTAGACATGGACGGAAAGCTTTGGTGTTGGAATCAAGACTGTGCTGCCAGGTAGGAGGCTTGGTTCGTTCACAAACCAGCTCTGTGGCATGCAGTCAGGTGGGGGCACTTTGTCTTATCCATGTGTACAAAGATTTGATGGAATTGTAAAGCAGAAGTACAGAAGTCTCCTTCAGGTGAAGCATTCTTAAAAGAATACGTTTCTGGGGAACACTTACACCAACACTGCAGGGGCCCTAAACAGCTATTCAGTACATTGATTTTTAAAGGTTTTACAAGTTTCAGTGCAGTGATCTTCAGACTTTATTAACAATCAAAACTTGATGGAAGGAAACATTCCCATAGTCAACCATAAAAACCGTTTCCCAGAGAGGGGTGGATGTGGGTGTCTGTACTTTTATCAGCCTTCCAGGAAATCTAAAGTAGATGCTCTGAGGATTTCACTGTAAGACTGAACCAGAGTCTTGGAAGAAACAAGCAATTTCTCTAAGTCCCAGTTCAATTTCTGCCAAAATTGCCTTGAGAGAATATTAATGTGCAACAATTCTAAATAAAAACTTTATTTTGCTTCAGAAATATTAGAGGAGAATAGATTTGATGTTATTCATCAGGAGAGATCAAATCTGAGTGCCGCATACAATTCCCAAGTTGGTCCTTTTTTTCCTTTATTAAAAGTGCTTTACATCTCTCTTCCTAAGGAGTCACCTTTAGTTACTGTATCTTGAGTTTTCATTATATCAATATGTAGGTTGCCCTGGATTTTTCTGTCAAAAATTTCTGGTTATAACCCTTACTCACTATTTAGGTCAATGTTAAATCTGTGTCTCGCAAGTGATAAAGTTTTGTGGTAAGAATTTGCTTTTAACCAAAAAAACAAAAATGGGCTGAGGAGATAGCTCAGTAGAATAAGTGTTTGCCTGGCAAGCGCAAGGTCCTGAGTTCAATCCCTGGTACCAAAAAAAATAAAAATAAAAAAAAAAAAAAAGCAAGAACCTTTGTAGAGTTAGATATTTAAAAAGAGTAAAAAAATATGTAGATATTAGTAGTTATTTCTGGGAAGAGTGCTTAGAAGTATATTTGTTTATGTTTTTGTTTATTTTTTATATAGTTTCAAATTTCCCTACAAAGGCTATTACACCTAATATTTCTTTTAGCAAGAAAAGAAGAGAGGAAAAATTAAAGAAGAGGAAAGAGGAACCAAGAAAATTTGGAGGAAGAAGAGAAGGATATGGCATTTCTGTACTCTGGTGAGAGAAACAGAAAAGAGAGGAGTGTCTGAGAAAGGAAGAAAGAAAAGAGAGGAACAAAGAAAGAGAGAAAGAGAGATTGAGACATAGAGTGGACATAACGAAAAGGAGAAAAGACAGGAGGGAAGAGAAAGGGAGAGGGAGAAGGAGAGGGGAGAGACAACTTAGCAAGCGCCACAACAGAGACGTCATTGGAAGCTCGGAGGGCAGGTGTACAGGCATGGCCTCTCACTGCCAGGGGATGATCGAGCAAGTCTTCCTACAGCAGCAGTATCCAGAACCGAGTCTGTCAGCAAGTAGGGGCGTAGCAGCCTCGCCTGACCAAGGATAGCCTCAAGTGTGCAAGGCAGGGAGAGTACGGACTCTTTGGTATCTGCGAAGAGTTTGCTTGTGCAGCACACAAGTTTCAAGTGTCAGAAAACTTTAGACTGTGATGTATGACCCCTCAGAGGCCTAGGAACTCATTGAAGTGGACCAGAGAGAGCACTTAAAAAGTTGTAAAGTAGTACAGAAAATACCACAGTGAGTGTATACAGGAAGTATCATTTTGTGAAGATTTTTGTGCGAGTTTTTATGTAAATTGGTTCATGAAGGAAACATTTTATTGTGGGTCAAGAGCCAACAAGTTTGTAAGATGGTGCTAGGGCTCGAGCAGCCATGAGTGCCCCACGCATATCCACAGCAGGACTAGATGCCCAACTGAGGGAAAGAGATCGCTCTAGTCCTATGACAGAAGAATGGTAGCCCTACCTGCGTCCGTGTTCTAAGCCCCGAGCCCGTGAATGGGTCCGCTGTCCTGAAAGACATCACAGGGGTGACTGAGTTCATGATCTCAAGATGGGGAGGATATTCTGGATTTTGCAGGTGGGCGCTTGTCATAGTCAAAGTTCTTATGTGAGGAAGAAGGGAAAAGAGTCAGAGGAGGTGTGACAAGAAAAGCTAAGGGTAGGGAGCGAGAGATTTGAGCTTGTGATGCTGCCAGCCCTTAAGATGGAAAAAGAAGGCTATGAGCCTAGGGAAGTAGAGGCACAGAGAAGGAAAAAAGTGAGCTCCCCCCAGGAGCAGCCATAGCAACTAGCCAAGTGGAATTATGGTCTTACAGTCCCACTGAGACTTCTAGCCTCCTGAACTGCAAGATGATGAAATTTTATGATCTTAATCCATTAAATTGTGACTAACTCATTGTAGCAGAAGGAAACAAATACATCTTCCATCAGAATGGATTTTTTTGAGGAAGAACCTAGAAGCTGGAAAATCATGTTTATTAAAAAGAGGTGATACCAATATCTAAGTAAGTGAACCACAGTATAATGGAGATGGGTGCTCACCTTTAGAACGGAGAAATTCTGAAGATATTTTGAAGTCAATGAGTAAGACTTGAAGAACAACTGAGCTAAAATTGCGATACAAAAAATCTAAGACTTTTACAAAAGCTATCACCTTTCAATTATTTGATCATCTGTAGAGAAAGGGATGAATGGTGACATTGCGACATGTCTTCTTGCTAGGTTCACCAAACCAAGTCCCCTCACCTTGCCCCTGGAAGCACAATATTGAGGTTTTTCACTAAATTGAGCTGCTTTCCTGGTCAGCTACCACTGGGACAATGTCTGTCTTCTACACATGTATTATGTATGATACATGCACATGTGCATATATTAGCTAGATAAAAATATTACAAGAAATTGATGGTGTTGTCCAAAGTATGAAGCAGTTTTTCACCATAAAGAGCAGTTGCTTTGATCAGCTCATTTGATTTTAGACTGGAGGAGGATGCTCACAAGTATTATGCCTGTTTTGAGGGTAAGCAACTTAGGGTTAAGAGATATGAGAGGCTCTTTTTTGTTGTTGTTGGTACCCGGGATCAAATTTAGGACCTTGCATTTGTGAGGCAAGCACTTTTTCCACTGAACTATTCTCCCCAACCCTGATAATGAGACATTCTTATGATAGTTCATTGCACCTTCAACTATATTTCTGTCTGTCTGTCTGTCTGTCTCTCTCTCTCTCTCTCTCTCTCTCTCTCTCTCTCTCTCTCTCTGTTCCTTGACAGTTTTACATCAGAGAATGTCAGTGTAGAAAATTCACACTATTTGGACTTTAATATTATGTAAACATTTTGAAAAACAAAATTACACACAACACCTGCTATGACATTGCTTGTTTTGTCTAAAGTATTTTTCTGTTACTTTTAAAAATACACTCATAGGGGCCAGGGAGATGGCTCAGTGGAATAAGCACTTGCCTGGCAAGTGCAAGGGCCTGAGTTCAATCCCCAGTTCTGCAAAAAAAA
>NW_004524577.1:34938470-34953951 GCF_000260255.1 Octodon degus | reverse complement strand
TATATATGACGCTTCCTGAAGACTTACCAAAACCCATGTGGCATGCTGACTCCAGGAATGAAAAGGAAAAAAAATGAAGCCCTTCTCTTAAGAAGGATGTCCCTTAGTGGGGCAGATCGGGGTGCTGAGCTCATTCAGGCAAGTCTGGGACTCTGTCTTCTCATCATCAGCCACACTCTGCCCAACCTGTGGTGGCGTGGCACCAGGCCAGCAGCCACTAAGTCCCCCAGATCTGCTCTTGGGTTGCCCCCTGTTATTCATGACAAGAATCTGTACCCAAGAGATTAGTCTCCATAGCAGCAATGCAGCAGACACACATAAAAATAGAAAAGCCCAGGAAAATGATGGAAACCGTGAATGCCAATGTGGACAACAAATGGAATAAACGAAACAGACCTGAACAGAAATCCAGGAGATTAAAAACTCCACTGAAATTATACACAGCAGCTTGAATGAAGGTGAAGATAGAATACTGGACCTAGTAGACAGGACTGTGACTAGCAACCAGGAAAAGAAAGATATTTCTTAAAAATAGCAAGGAACCATGAACAATAAATCCAGTCATTAATAGATGAAGCAAACAGGAACAACAATGGATTGACTGGAGTCAGTGACAAAGCTGCAGATATTGCAAAAACCATGAAAAACCTCTTTGCAGAAATAGTGACAGAAAAGTTCTCAAATGTGCATAAAAAATTTGGCCTACAAATAAATGAAGCAGATAAACTCCAAAAATCCATGACCCAAAGGATACACCAAGGCATATGATATTCAGGATTCCAGAAATTCAATACAAGAATAAAGTATTAAAAGTGGAAAAGAAATAAATCACCTATAAAAGAACACCCATCAGAATCACAGCAGACTTCTCAACTCAAAACTTCAAATCAAGGAGATCCTGTAATAGGTTATTTCAAGCCCTAAAAGCAAACAATCTTCAAGCCAGATTGATGTGCCCTTCAAAACTATCTTTCAAACTGAATAGAGAAATAAGGTACTTCCATGACAAAGAACAACTGAAGAAATTTGTGACCACCAAATCAGCTCTACTGAACACTCTGGATATATTAGAAAGAGTTAAGTCATAAGTACATGAATATCAATAGAAAGAAACTGCCATGCAGGGCAAATATTTAGACAGATGAGAAAGACAGAGACTCCACAACAGGAAAATGATACAAAAAAGATAATCATATGTATAAATTTTAATCATTAATATTAAAAGTTCTCAACTCATCAATCAAAGGAAACAGACTTGCAAAATGGAACAAGAAACAAGATCCAATAAAGTGCTGCATTCAAGAAACACATGAAGCACAAAAAGAAATTTATAGATGTACAGTCAAAGGTAGAAAACAATTCTCCATGCTGTAGGAAACCAGAAAAAAGCAGAGGTAGCTATTCTGTTTGCATACCATGTAAACTTTAAGCCAAAAGTGACCAAAAGAAACAAGGAAGGTAATTACATACTTCTCAAGGGAAATCTCCATGAAGAAGAGATAACAATCATAAACATGTATGCTCCAAATACCAGCACACCAAACTGCATACAACAAATACTAACAGATATGAATAGCCAAATAAAAAATTGACACAATTGTAGTGGTGGAACTTAATGCACCTTTCTCATAAATAGATAGATCAATTAGGCAAAAAATGAACCAAGGAGTATCAGAATGCTTGTGATGCTTGTGAACAAATGGACTTGGTAGATGTTTACAGATTGTTCCACCCCCAAACAGTGGAATACACAGTCTTCTCAATTGCATGTGGGATGGTCTCCGAAATAGAACACATACTATTCCACACAACATGTTTAAGTACATGTAGATGAATTGAAATAATTCCTTGCACATTATCTGACCATAATGAAATGAAATGGGAAATCAGTGATAAAAAAATCACAAAAACTACACAAACACATCAAAATTAAACAACATTCTTCTGAAAAACCCATGGAACACAGAGGAATTTAAACATGAAATTACACAGTATGTACAGTTAAACAATAATACAAGGACAATGTACTGAAACTTATGGTGCGCAATGAAAGCAGTCCTAAGAGGAGTTTTGAATATGTTGCTTTTAATGACTATCATCTTAGATTCCACCCTGGGTAGTTTCCATTTTGGCATGACAATCTAAATTTCACACTAATTCTTCACTGAAAATAGAACAGAATTATAGAATGAGGAGGACAGGAGAGGGAGTGGGGTAAAGATATTTATGTACGTATGTAGGCAGGATGGTTTGAACAACTGTACTGTTCATTTCTACTGGTCTATGAAAAGGAGAAGATAATACTTAATTTTTTGTCTCTTTTTTCAATTGTTTTACTTTTTTCTTCTTAATTTCTTATACATTTCTTTCTTTTTCTTCTTTCTTCCAATTTTTCATGCATATATGTGGTAATATGGATAACTGGTTGGAAGATAACACTATATATTACAATAAATACTATGAAATTCATATTACTATGTTAAGTGAAATTCTCTATCACTTGTAATTTTTTCTATTTTAATTCTAATTTATACTCTCTTTAAAAAACAAAAAAAAATTAATAAAGAAAAAGATTGATGGGGCTGGCCAGATAGCTCAGCAGGTTGAAGTGACTGGTTGGATAGACACAAGCGGATGGGGGTTCAATCTCCATTGTGCTGTGCCGACCCCACTCCTGGGATGTGCTGAGTTGGCAATTGAGACTGGCTTTGATAGCATGTACCTATAATTCCAGCACTTGGGAGGCTGAAAACAGGAGAATCACTATGAGTCCAACCTGTGTAGTGAGACCCTTTAGACCCTGTACCAAATACAATTTAAAAAGAAAAAAAAAATTCAGTAATGTAGCTGGAAACAAAATCAACACTCAAAAAGCAATAGCATTTCTATGCAGAAGCAGCGAACTCACAAAAAGAATAATTAGGAAAAACACACCCTTTTTAATAGCATCCAACAAAATGAAATACTTAGAAATCAATCTCACAAAAGAAGTAAAAAAGCTATACAATTAAAACCACAGTAGTCTGAAAAACGAGATCAAAGAAGGTATCAGAAAACGGAATGATATTCCTTGCTAATGAAAAGGGAGAACCAATATAGTAAAAATGTCCATATTTCTGAAACTTTTATGCAGATTTAATGCAGCTTCAATCAAAATACCATTATCATACCTCACAGAACTAGAGAAAACTCCTAAAATTCATTTGGAACTAGAAGAGACCTAGAATAGTGACAGCTATTCTTAGCAACAAAGGCAAGTGAAGGACATCACAATCTCTGACCTGAAATTATACTATAAGGCTGGTGTGATAAAATCAGCATGGTACTGGCAAACAAAAAACAAGAACACACACACCTGTAGATCAGTGAAATAGATGAGAAGGTGTAGATGTAATTGCAAACACACTAAACCACCATATCTTCTACAAAGGAGCCAAACACGTTTACTGGAAGAAAGGTAGCCTCTTTAATAAATAGTGCTGGAAAAACTGGTTTTCTGCATGCTGAAGACTAAAACTAGATGAATGTCTGTGACAATGCACTAAAGTCAAAGTGGATCAAAAACCTAAATACTAAAACAGAAACACTAAATATACTGAAAGAGAAAATAGGTAGAAATCTTGAAGACATGGGTGTAGGCCGAGACTTCATGAACAAAACCCAGACTGCATAGGAAATAAAACAAATTATCAACAAATGGGATTTCATCTTTTTAAAATGCTTTTGTACAATGAAAGAAATCATCAACCAATTAAAAAGATAACCCAGAGTCAGAAAAAATTATAGCCTATGGTCTCTCAGACAAAAGACTTTTATCTAGAATATATAAAGAACTGAAAAACTCAGGCCCCCAGCATTCAAAGAACCAATCAAAAAATGGGCATCTGAGATGAATGCACACTTATCAGATGAACAAATACAAACAGCAAATAAATATATGAAAAAATGACCAATATCATTCATCATTCATTGTTCATTTGAAAAATGCAAATTAAAACAAGACTGAATTTCCATCTCACCACAGAAAGAATGCCTACCATCAAGAAATCAACCAATAACAAATGCTGGTGGGGCTGTGGGGAAAAAGGAACCCTTTTCCACTCTTGGTAGGAGTTTATACTGGTGCAACCACTGTAGAAGTCAGTATTGAACATGGTGCTATTGTCACTTCAGCAACACTACATCATAAAATGATACATTATATTTGAAATCCAGAAGTTAACATAATCTGGTCCAAGTGTCATAATGTTTTACTCACTCAAAGTTTCTTGGTGGTACGTACCTCTTCTATGCTAGAATGAAATCCCAAGCACTGGTTAAAGATTTCATCACTTTGAGCTTTGCATTCATTTATAACCATAAGGTCAACCCATCCTTCCTTTTTCTCTGGATATAATTTTCTTCCTAGCAAATATGTGTTCATGCTTGTAGTTAATGGTGTATCAACTCACTGCTCTTGACAAATATGTGCTCTAAACATTTAAAGTGCATTGCATGTTATTTTAGCTAAACTCTGGGTTACAAAGCACTGAGAAAAAGAGACACACACCTATATTAGGGGATATGTTTAAATTTATTTATTTATTTATCTGTACTACAATGTCTACAGGGTACAGGGACTACAGGGCCTCACTATGTAGCTCAGACTTCTAGTGATTCTCTTGTGTTCAGCCTCCCAAGTGCTGAGATTACAGATGCGTGCCACCATGCCCAGTCTCAATCACGGCCTCAGTATGCCCCAGGGGTGGGGCTGGCAAGGCACACTGGGGATCAAACCCCAGCCACTAGTGCTCTGCCTAAGCAAGTGCTTCAGTCCGCTCAGCTGTTTGGGTGGCCCTTAAGTTTAAATTTATATCAGCAAACTTATTGTTGTATTCCATATTACACACTTTTGGGGTTTTGAAGTGTCTAGACATTTGGGGCCATTTTTATGTCTGTTGTAACAGATGTGTTTATTAAATGGGAATCCGGGAGCAGGCCTACTCATCCCTCGGTGTCCCAACCTTGAAGAACACTTTATTGTTCTAGCTGAAGTCCAGACTGTGATCCTCTGTTCCCAAATGTGCCCGTATCCATGGATCTCCAGAGCACAATCATATTTTATGAAGAACAAAATGATTCATTTATGATTGAAGAACAGGAAGGCCAGTTCCTCATCCTAACCTAATCATGGTAAAAATGAGATTTCACTGATTTATTTTTTAATGCCATCATGTGTACATAGAAAATAGATCACCTCTAGTCCACCACTACTTCCTGCAGAAGGGTACATACTGAGATGAAACACTGACTCAGTATTTGCTGTGTGGCAGGTTCCCAGGTGTGACACACTCTGAAAAAACCCTTCACTATGCTCCGTGTCTACCAAGGATTTTTAATGACATGACACTATGTGACCTTCCTGAAAGGACATTTATACCAAGATGGCCCTTTTGAATGCCAGAATACGTATTATTGCTGTAAGGAAAGCTCTTTCATGGCTCCATATTTTGACTGGTGGATTTATTTTGGCTGTTTGTTATGACTTATTTCACTGCCTATGTAGAAGCATGTTCTCTGATCTCCCTTGCTTCTTTTCCATGGCTTTCCACTTCTTGTGGACTTCACAACTATTAACTAAACAGACAGCCCCTTTCTGTGTATCTAATACTCTGGTTGTTGAGCTTTTCACTATTTCGAGAAAGATTCCCAAGTTCATTAATGAACAAAGAAAGAACAGATTTTAGTACACATTTGCCAACAGCACAGAAGGTATTTTTTTAAAAAAAATTCTTTATAATTTTTTATAATTCTTGATACTTGAATTTTTCTGTACAACATATCTGAATTTCATGCAGAAATTCAAACACTTTCAATTTTCAGCACCAGTAGGTTAAAGCTTCCAGTACTTTGCCTTGATACTTTCAGTGCAATCCAAACTTTTGAACATGATCTGCAAGGACAGATGTGATTCTTTATATTTTGCTTCGTGTTTTTTTCTTTCCTTTGATCCTTCATTTCTGACGTTGGTCTTTCTCACCTTGAGCAGTCCCATCACAGTTTGTCCTTGAACAGAACCAGAGGACACATTACTCCTCTCTACACCCGGTACACTGCTCTCGCAGATTGTCACAAGGCTGGTTCCTTGTCTTAACTTCATCTCCATCTTCCACCCTTCTTCAAAGAGAGTCAACAAGGCAGCTTCCATGCTTGAGCCCTCTGGCTGCCCTCGGGCCCCATTCATATTGCAACCTGAAATTTTGTATGTATTTTCTTGCGATGATCTCTGTCCCTTTACTAGAAGACAACCCTGAGGAGGGCAAGTACTCTGTCCTATGCACACTCCACCATCAGTTTCTACATAGAAAAATACCTGGAACATGGGATTTTAGAATGAGTTAAATTATTGGATGCATGAGCTGAAAGCCAAGCTGAAGCTGTGGTGACTGTGCAAGGACGCTGTCTGGGTCAACAAATAGGGAGACAGTAAAGCCAGAGAGAAAATCAGAAAGGTGGGCTGCTCAGCTTTTGGGGTTGAGTGGAAAGACCAAATTCAACTGTAAGAAATAAAAGCTAATGGAACTGAAAAATAAAAGAAATAATAAATGTAAATTTCAAAGCCTAAGTCATAGTTGTACTGATTTGAAACAGTGTGAAAATAACAATTGTTTTAATAAATTAAAGAAGTCCTTCTTCCAGGTAATTTGTGCCAAGTTACTTTGTCTATTATTTGGACCAGTCCAGTTCTACTCAGCACCGACCTGTTGGCTGTCATAGTCACAGGTCAGTGTGGCAGTAACGGATGGCACAGGGCTGGCCGATGGCGGGGTACCACGCAGAGGCTGCCACCATGAGGGAGCCACTCTACCACTGCCTCTCCAGACTGCCAGTTTCTCTTGCTCAAACCTCTTCCCCACTCTGCCAACTGAGCAGCAGAGGTGGATGCAACATTTCACCTTTGAATCAAGGTCACCAAACCAAACAGCCTCCTCCCATGAATCCATTTTTATTTGCTTTCGGGTTTCATGAAACGAAAGTTTCTACGTGAACATATAGCACTTTTCTGTTGCTGTCTGAGAGCCTTCACAAGAAGTGGCTGATGAGGCTAATGGAACCACTTCATCAGTGGAATGGTCGATCCGGAAGCCACAAGAGGATGCCTCACTGCACAGAGCCATGGTACCCAGTTCTGTTTCTGTGGCCATTGTAGACTGTAAATTCCAAGTATTGGCTACTTTATCTCTTCCAAGCCGCTGTAAAGGGGATCGATCCTATGCAAGCCTGATGGGCTATGTTCCCACTCTCAGTAGAGATCAGTAAAAGAATAAAAATAAAGATGGAAATATATCTACCACTAGGAAAGAAAAGATGGATTTCATCTTCCCTGTATTCTTCCAACTTTAGTGCCATTTTCACGGCCTTAGAACTCCACTAAAGAACAGATATACGAAAATTAGATGTTAAAGAATAGCCATTTATTTGAAGATTTATGAACTGAAAATATGCCAAATCTATTATAGAAAACTGGAAGATAAACTATAATTTTATTTATGTAGTAAACACATAAATTCCATTTATGAAGAGATTCCTTTTACAGTTATGTTTATACTAAGCACCTTACTATGCACTGTGTAGACCAAGGACTGAGACTTTAAAATCTAAAAGCCCCAACTCCTTAGCAGATAAGAGATTCACAATAAACATTTCAGTTGCACAGAACAAGTTAATTGACTATAACAGGTTGGTCGTTGCTAGATACATATCTCAAGGATGTTATGGAATCTCCAGTCTTAAAAAAAAAAGTAAATGGATTGTGTCTCAATTGCATTTCAGATACCTAGGTTATTTTCTTCCTCCTGTCGAGAGGTATGACAAAGATGACTTTCCAAGGGTGGGATCAACTCTCCATGGTAGCCTCCTAGAGAGTCTCTCACTTACTAACTCCATTCATGGGTGTCAAAGCGGTGAGAAGGGAATATATTCTATATGAATGTTAAGTTTTTCAGGTTCTCCCTCTTCCTACATGTGTATGGCTAGAGGTTTTTTGGATAAAGGACATAGTAGATTAATAGAGTTGTGATAGATTAGTAGAGTTGTGATAGATTAGTTGTGATAGATTAGTAGAGTTGTGATAGATTAGTAGAGTTGTGACATCCCGTATGTATCTTTAAGTCAATGACAACATCTGATAGGATCCATGTATCTATGCTCCAAAGCAGCATCAATGTTGGCTTTTCGATGAGTTCTTTCCAATGTTAACTACTTTACTATTCCAGTTATGTGAAATATACCATTTCATTCTTTTCTCTATATCAATTGTTTTTCATCTTATTGAGGAAGTAAGTTGTGTATGTTTATCATTAAGCAGTGTGTAGATCTCCAATATCTCTAGAAATGTTTTCCAAACTACTCCTGGAAATGACAAAATCAATGGGCAGCTACCGAGGGAGGAGGACTGTGAATACTGTCCTGAAGCTGATTATGCTACAATACAGTCCAGAACTGATGATCAAGTGTGGGGAACACGCTCTTCAATGATTCCTCTGATTGTATGCTGTCTCTCATATTACTAAGGATTTTATTCCGTCTTTCATATTACTAAGGATTTTATGCCAGTTGTACAATGAATTCAATTTTCCAAGCCGATACTTCTATGGCACCATAAGATTTTCATTAGGTTTGTGGCTACTCCATACAATGTTAGCTTTCTTTTCTCTAAAATTTGTTATAGGAACAATAGCAATGAAGATAATAATTAACACCTGAAAGGTTGTCAGTCTTTATTTGAATCTTCCAAACACAAAGATAGCTTTCTAACCAGTCATCCTGATTTTAAATCCCCATACAAAATGACACGCAGCAAAATTATCACAGAAATTAAATGTGTACGAGCACAAGGCACCTTTTTTCCCTCTGCTCCCTCGCTGATTTATGAAGCTTTTATGAAAGAATAGCCAGGTCGCTTTTTAAAATTTTTAGGATAAACTGTTTGAAGAATGAATGGTATAAGCTGTTTTAATCTGCAAACTCTTTGTGACTTATGTTTAGTTACTATTAAAAAACTCGATACCAAAAGTGGCTGAAGAGGGGCCGGGGAGATGGCTCAGTGGAATAAGTGCTTCCCTGGAAAGTGCAAGGACCTGAGTTCAATCCCTGGTTCCACCAAAAAAAAAAAAAAAAAAAAAAAAAAAAAAAAAAGTGGCTAAAGAGCCACTTATTTAACATGGAAAATATCCCTTTCCCCTACTCCCTCTCCCGCCCTTCTCCTCTTCTCAGTAATCCCTTCCTCAGGACAGATCCATTCCCTTTTCCCAGTATCTATTGCACCCTTCAGCTTTTATTTATGGATCAGTTAATCATTATTTTTTCCTCTTTCTCTCTTCTTAATTTCTTATATCTATGTTTTTTTTCTTTTTCTAACTTTACATGCATGTGTCTGGTTATCTGAACAGCTAAGTTGAAGACAACTCTATGCAATACAATAACACGGTGGAAATCATATTGCTTTGTTCAGTGAAATTCTGTGTGATTTCTAATTTCGTATTACTATTTCCTATTCTAATAAATAAATACATACACGCATACACGGAATAGGCCTGGCTGGAAGTGTGTCTGTGGGCTGCGACCCGGGAAACGCTTCCTACCCCAGACTCCTTCCTCCCTGCCCTCTCTGCCTAGGCACCGGCTCTCTGCCTGGGCGCCAGCTCACGTGGACTGCAGCTAAGGGCCACAATGAAGCTCTTTTCCTTTGAGTTGCAAGTGCCAGGTACTGTCTCCCAGCTGCAGGAAAGCCACTAAGGCAACCGGTCTCTTAGCTTGCGATGCACTGCTACACTTTCGCCACGTGGCGACTGTGCTTTTTAGGTGCTGCAAATCTCACTGGTTACATCTTCATGTGATAGCCTGGTGGGGTTGTTGTCCCTGGTCATTTTGGTGGCTTTCATTGAACTATTCTTCCGGTATCCAGACTCCTCTATAGCTCACTAACCAGGCCTGGGCCAGTGATTTGCATTAACTACAACTGTGAGAAAGTAAAGGCATGATGCTTCTCAGCCTTAACAGCAAGCTCCTGGGAAGCTCCAAGATTTATGCTTGCGGAGGACTAACCTACAATGTGAGAAGCTGCCTGGCCTCCTACGGAGGTAATGTGGAAGATCAGAGACAGAGGGAAAGACTCCGACTGCATGGAAGAATATTAAACACAGCATGACAGAAATATCTGCAGCCCCAAACCTATGACCCAAATCGTGTCATTGCAGCAGCCGCCGCTGTCCCAGCCACCCTGGGCGGAGTGTCAGACATGAGCAAAAGCACTGTCGGTGTTGAGGTGCCACAGGCATCCTGTGGAGAGCCAGCGTCTGTCATCAGGGTCCCGCCAAGCTTTCTGATATCACGAGAAACATTAACATGTGCTAATGCCCTTTACTTTGGTATAATGTTTTCCCTGCAATTGATGATGGCAAGAGGAATGTATTGTTACTATTGCTTCATTTTTTGAAAAATAATTATTTCAATGTTTAAAATGTTTAGACCATCTCAAACAAATACAGGGCCAGGGAGACAGCTCCGTGGCATAAATGCCTGCCTGGTGTGCGCAAGGTCCTGAGTTCGATCCCCAGTTCTGCAAAACAAACAAACAACAATAACAAAAACAAGACAAACAAACAAAAATATAGATACTTATTAGAAGTATTTATTTTTAGCGCAGAGGAGTGTACCCTGTAGGTCTGCATAGCTTGTTCTTTGTTTCACAGCAAAAATTATTTCTGCCTTTATTTTTTTTTTTAGAAAAAAAAGCTGTAGGTTGACAAAGTCATTCTAGCAGCAGGAAGCAGCGAGGCAGATGCCTACGTACCTTCTTGCTAGTAGGTATAGCCAGGAATGGATTGTAAAGCACGTTGGAGGAGTGACCACGTCACACAGACTTCAAGATATCCTCCCTGTGGATTGTTTCTCACACTGGACTTTTGATGAATGGCGGGTGGCAGGGAGAAGAATCTGATCTGGAAGGGGAATAATCTGTGACAGCGCTGGACACTGCATGACGTGCTCTAACAGCCATGCATGGGGAAGGTTCTCATCCTCTTAGCAAAGAGCAGCAGGTAGCAGCAACCACCCGGTCAGGGGCCATTGTCATCCCACCTGAAATGCGCAAAGGGAACACGAGGAAGCCAGACCACGCTTGTCCTCCAGAAATACTGTTGCACGTGTTCATCGTGCAGATAACTGGTTCATGAAGACCATGAGGCCTGGCTATCCTGATTTTAACCACCCTCACTGCATAAATCTTAGAATGGGCATAACTAAAAACTCATTTGAGTCATATCTTTTTTCTTTTTTTAGCAAAATGCCTATTTAAAAAATTATCTCAGAAATATTTCATGAAGCACTATTTGAGACTCACCCACAGTGGGTGACTCCCCTGGAGTGGGTCTCTGATCTCCTGCACGGTGCTGCAGTGCATGGTGGGAAGACAAAAGCAGGGATAAAGCAGGCATCCAGGATGACCAGATGCTAGCAGGGAAGAAAAGGCCATGAAGCACCCAGAAACGTGGCATTTATTATCACATCTGAGTCGTGGACAATGGATGAAGCCAGTGGGGGTTTGCTGGAACATTAATGGTGACTATGGTGGGCTGGGAGGAAGAACAAAGCATTCTTGCAAGGACAAAGGTGAGATAAGTGGCACTGAGGAAACTGCAGTTTCCACAGCTGCTTTATTGTCTTCAGCAGGTCTTATCTTGCCCTGTGAGGGGGCAGAGCAGTCACTAGCCCTAGGGCTCCAGAGCAGGAAAGAGAAGAAAGTGTCCACAGGCTCATCTGGTCCAAAGCGCAAAAACAGGATGAGCTTTGGATGTCCCTTGGCCTCAATTTATGATTCATAGTTCCCAACAAAGTGCCCTCTGAATTAGCTGGCTACTAAATTGATATCTACATAACTGATACAGATAGTCAGGAAACTAGGCTGCAGGTATTCTTTTTTTATGAGCAGAATATATTTATTGAGGGAAAGAAAGCTCCTGTCTGAGAGAGGGACAGGAGGGGGGCCCTGAGTGGGTGGTTCCCCAAAAGTTTCTTTTTTCTTTTTTTGGGCAGAACTGGGGATTGAACTCAGGCCCTTGTGCTTGTCAGGCAAGCGCTTATTCTACTGAGCCATCTTCCTGACCCCATGCAGGTATTGTAAATAGTAGCTAAATTTCTATTAATTGAAGCAAGGCAAAATAATACTGCATGACTGTAAAAGATACCAGTATGTGCAAAAGTTAAGCCATACTTTTTTTTTTTTTTTTTTTTTTTTTTTTTCTGAGTTCATCTTGTATGTATGATCAGCCACACAACTATTTGAGTAAACTCACTATAGTAAATGTAACTTGTACCAATACATACATTTTTGCTTGGAGCTAGCATAGGCCCTCTTTTCTCCTACTTTTCAATTTACAGACCAGAATTTCTCAAGTGAGATTTACTTTATTTTTTCCAGTTTTTGTTGTCGTTCTCAGTTTAGAATTAATTTTATTCTTAGCACTATTCTAGTTAATTCACATCTGAAAAGAAACAATGACAGGAAAGAAATCAACTTATATGAAACTACCGTCCGGTTTTCTATTATGCAAAGGAAATGAAAAATTAGATCTTCACTTAAAATGAATTCTGGCATGGTTCCCTCTCTTATAAAACTTGGCATAAAATGCGATCTGAAGAGTAGAGGCATATTTTGCAGAGACAGCAGGTTATTTTGACATCCAGGGGGTGGACAAAATAAACCACATTCATTTCTACAAGGGCTTCAACTCAGGAAGGCAGAGAGAATGATCGTTTTCCTGATTACCCACTAAAATATACAAAGGTGATTATGTTGTCATTTTATTCTCTGAAGAGCTGAGTTTGTTGGAGTTATCAGCAATCGAAAAAGTCCTTGAGATCTGGATCATTGAGCTACAAATCATTTTGTGATTTAAAACTGATTTTTTTTCAAGTCTAATTGAAGTATTATTGGATTTGCATTATCATTGGTGGTATTTTTATGTATATTGTTAAATAGATTAAGAGTGTTAATCTCTCTTTTTGACTACGTTAGTGGTCACTGGGCTGAAGGTTTAGATGGGCCAAGAGGTACCTCTGCTATTTATGCATTTATTTTATTGTCAAAGGTATTGGTAAAGAAGTGTTTTCTCTCCTTTACCCCTATTTAATTAGAAAAGCTGGCTCTCACAATCGTGTGTGTGGTGTGTGTGTGTGTGTGTGTGTGACAGAGAGAGAGAGAGAGAGAGAGAGACAGACAGACAGACAGACAGACAGACAGACAGACACAAAAAGACAGAGATAGAGATAGATAGAGACAGAGAGCAAATGGGAATCAGAACCAGAACAAAGAGAGACCCAGAAAATAACAGGATTTGCAGATCAGAATAAGAGTAGTTGTTAATATTCTTGTTAACTACATCAAAAAAGAGAGCCGTTTAGAAGGAACTGTTAGTATATTTGGGTGTTTGCCTTTGCAATTTTCTGCACAGTTGTTGTATAGGTAAATTGACCAACATAGCCATATTAAAATAATTGGCTTAGTTTGCCAATGGATATTAATCATTACATAAAATCATATTACAAACTATTAGGATTAAATCCTTATTAGTATCATAAGATTCAGCATTAAAGTGGGAAATGAAGGGCCAGCAAGATCATTCAGCAGACTAAGTGCCTGCTTAGTCAAGCACAGGGACTAGGGTTCGATCCTGGCACCACATGCTGCGCCAGCCCCAGCCCTGGGTACACTGAGCCAGCCACAGAGTCTGGGTGTGGTGGCGCACACCTGTAATTCCAGCACTGTGGCGGCTGAAGACAGGAGGATCACTAGGAGTCTGAGCTGCACAGTGACACCCTGTACAAATGCATTAAAAACACAAGTGGGAAAATAAAATTGGAAAGAAGAAATGCAATATTTAATTCCATTGAGCTTAATCAATACTTACCAATAAGCAATACTTCTCTAAGCAGTATACTGGGTAAAGCAGAAAGAGAGACAGATAAAACACATCCCTGTCCTTGAGGAGTTCATGGGTCTGAGGACTGAGAGAGGAGAAACCATTCTGCTGGACAGAGTCACAAATTCCGTCATTTTCCTTCGTATCCTGGACTTCATGGGATCTCTGTGTTAACTGATTGAAAAACAAGGCCAGTCACTTTGTTCATAGTGTTTCATTTTGATAACTCCCCTTATCCAAGTTACTCGCAGAGAATCTAATTTTATTATCAAAAAGTGAATACATCCATTGCATAAAAGCGAGTCTACCTTAGGATCTTTCATTTTTATAAAGAAATTTTTATTTTATTGGCTATGTCAAATGAGCAAACACTAACAAAAATATTTCCCATTTCCTTCTCTTTGCTGTCCCGTCTTCATTCTCTATTATTTATAGAATTTTTCTATTTATGTATTATGTAATGATATTAATTTTATATTATCCACGTATTTCTCTATTATTTGTATAATTTCTCAGTCTCTTTTCCTTTCTTCTTACATTTATTTTTACAGCTTTCTAACTCTCAACCACTTTCCTACCTTCCCCTTATCTTGAAGTTATCAGTCTCCCTTTTATTTATTTTTATTATTACTTTTTAAAGTATTTATTAAAGGGTCTCACTTCGCAGCTCAAACTCGTAGTGATCCTCCTGTTTTCTGCATCCCCAGCGTTAGGACTGCAGGCATGTGCCTCCACGTCCAGACTCCGTGGCCAGCCCAACAGCCTGGAGGTGGGGACCACAGGGCATGTGGTGCTGGGGTATGAACCCTGGTCCCTGCACTTGCCTAAACATGGTGCTTAGTTTTATGAGCTATGTCACCAGCCCTCAGTTTCCCTTTTAAAAAAGAAAGTTTTTGTTTTCTTGTTTGTGTTTTGTATTTTTTAGTAAGGGTCTACAAGATCAACAGGGTCTCACTGCGTAGATCGGAGAGCTGGGTCAAATGGAATTTCTACTTTTAGTTTTTTGAGGAATCTCCAAGACTTTCCATAATGCTTGTATGAGTTTATATCACCACCGTTTTAGTGAATAGAGGACAGCAATACCTAAGCTCATGCTTCTGTTTAACCAGAAGTCTCTTTTTGTATGCCTTTCTACTTAGTCAGTTCTTCTACATCTTCAACTTGTACTTCCTATAATAACATCAGTATCCCTAGAGAAGCTTTGTCTAAGCCCTGAGCCACTCATGTCCTTCACTACGGTGTCATCTGCTTGTGTATATTTTCCTGTTCATGAGGTCGGTTTCACATGAGATCTCAGCCACTAAGGAGCAGAAAAGTTAGTGAGTCCATTCACAACAGCATCTCCATTTGCCAAACTCCTAGGAAAATACCTACCCCGTGGTGACCACCCGATAAGAGCCTGATAATGAGTTGTGAGTTGTAGGAGCTGGTGCCATATTAACCCAGTTCCCTCGGAGAAGATGTTCTCGTCTGTGGTAGGCAAAGTATGTCTAAAGGATATCTCTAAAGTATCATTACCC
>NW_004524577.1:34931960-34938091 GCF_000260255.1 Octodon degus | reverse complement strand
GCTCTGTGATAGGGAGGTGGGGTTTCCTGAAACGAAGACGCCGTGCTCCTGGCTTTGAAGTGGGGAGATAGGGGACGTGAGCAAAAGGAGGATATAAGTGGGCTCTGATACTTGGGGATGCTTCCCAGAGCTCCCAGGAAGAGTGCGACCCCACAGACTCACTTAGACATCTGGCCTCCAGCGCTGTCATATAATGCGTGATTGACTTTGTGGTTGCATTACTGAAGCAATAGAAAATGTGATGATGTGTCTGGCTATTTGCAGCTGTAGCCACAGTGCAAGCAATGTACCTGGTTCTGAAAATAATTCCAATTTGCTCACAAAAGCGTATGTAATCAAGGTAAATTTAGTTGGTTTTTTAAAAATGGTAACAAAAATGCAGAGGAAGAAAAGAACAGGTAAAGAATCTATGGTGAAACTCCCAACAGGTAAAGAATCTATGGTGAAACCCCCAACCAAAAGAATCTATGGTGTTACTCAAATGACATATTTTAAGACAATTCAGAATAAGCAATGAGAAAAATACTTTAGTTAAGGAAGGAACAGTTTGTTCAAGAATACTGTAAGAAGGATTGTTTTTTTTTTTTTTTTTTGCTGGCTAAGGCTGTCTTAAGGGCAGGTCTGGTAAGGCATGTGGAGCTGGGATCGAACCACAGTCCCCTGCTCCTAATTGGCTTTGCCCGAGCAGGTGCTTAAACAAACATGCTAAATTGCAAGCCATAAGAATAGGGAATTATGAGTTGAAAATGTAGTCTTTGTGCTGTAAGTATATAAAGTTGTAAGCCATCAGGAATGTCATTAATAAATCTTCACATCTTGGAAATAATATATGGACCCAGGATTATGTAATTCTGCAATGACTTCTGATAATCTTACCCACTTAAATCCTACAACCTTTGCCTTTCTTTCGTAAGAATGTGTCATACAGTAAGAAGCTTGATGGCTGAGCAACCAAACTTCATCAACATCATGGGAGCCAACAACTGTCAACTTTATTAGTGTTGCTGAGATTGTTTTAAATTTTTAAAATTTTTGTTTAATCATTTATTCATTTATTATTTGGTAGAGTCTCACTACTAAGCTTGAACTTGTAGTGATGCTCCTGTCTCAGCCTCCCCAGTGCTGGGATTACAGGCATGCGCCACCATGACTGGTTTCAGTGGCTGACATGGTCCCGGGCCCGCGTGGCCTGTGGTACTGGGGATCAAACCTGAGTCCTTGCACTGGCCAGGCAGGCATTTAGGCCACCGAGCTGTCTCCCCAACCTCTGAGATTGTTTTAAAGCCATGTTGTTTTCCTTCTCTTTCCACACTGAATAGCACTGCCAGCTGATCTAAATTCAAATGGGCTACTGAAGTATAAACTTAAGAGCAAAATCTGTCTTACAGCTTCTTGCATTTAGCCACTTACACGTAGAACCTCTGAGTTGCTGGCTCCTTTCTCCATCTGATCCTGACTTCACCACCTAATCTAGGTCCAGCTCAGCTGTCACCATGCTTCCTTGCCTGCAGACCTTGCCCCTGTATCACCCATGCACATTTGCCCTCAGAATGTCTCACTTATTTTTAATGCTGTAAACTGAAACCCTGGAAATCTACTTCCTTTTCAGTCCCACTCTTCTCTCATGCCCACAGCTGATAAGCTGCTAAGTTAGGAAGATAAAGCTTCTTCTTTTTTAAATGTATTTGGTTGTCTCAGGGTCTCACTACACAGCTTGGACTCGTGTTGGTTTTCCTGCTTTCAGCTTTCCCAATGCTGGGATTATAGGCGTGCACCACCACGCCTGGACTCTGGCTGGTTCAGCGCGCCCTGAAGGCTCAGCTTGCCATGGGGGCGGGGCTGGCGCTTCATGTGGTGCCGGGATCAAACCACAGTCTCGGCGCTTGCCTAAGCTTGCCTAAGCATGTGCTTTAGTCCACAGAGCTATCTTGCCTGCCCAAGACACAGCTTCTCTACCTGTTAATATGTGTTTTTTTCCTCTCTTCCAATATCACTTCACCTACAGTTTGCTGGGCTTCTAATTCACTTCTCGTCCTAACCAAGTCAAGGTGCCCCTAAAGCAGATCAATCAGCTGATAAGTATCCCAAGCTCATGTAAAATCCCCACCTGTCCTCATTTCCTATTGAATGAAGTACCAGTTTACAGCTGGGTGGTTAGTGACCCAGTGCTATGGCTCTGTAAGTTTTATCTCTATAATTTTTTTATCATGTGTGCATAACTCCAACCAAATATGTATGGTTCTACCATCACCTCAGCTCAGCTCAGCTCAACTCAGCTCAAACTAAATATTTGTTCCAACAGCCACGAAGCAACTACAGTAAAAACTGCTTGTTTACGCAGGAGTCCTAAACTACTTCGTCCTAATTTATGTGGAGGCTGCTTAATAGTAGCTATTTAAATATAAAATTCTCCCTTGGGAAATAAAAGTACCTCATCACAATACAAATGCTTCTGCAGTCCAATTGCGTATTCAGTTTTCAGAAATCATATTCTATTTTAGTAGCACTTTCATTTCCTTTATTTAAAGGACAAAGTAGATCTTCACGTGGGCAAGATCCCAATATTCATTCTGTAATAGTTGTGAATGTTCTTGATTCATCACTTTGAATGCATACAATTTTTCTTTTCAAATTCCATATGTTTAAAAATAGTTAAATGGAATAAACACGGAAAACAGAGCCACACTATTTTCTTTTATGCCTACCTTGTCATCTAGTTTAGATTATAAACAGGGAAGTCTTGTAAACATTGCTAGAGAAATATATTTTTCCCATTAAAATTACCAGTTCTCTATTGCTAGATCTATGAATGATAAAGACAAATAATAGCCCTTATCCCCTAAAATTTACAAAACTGCTTTGTAAATGAGAGGTGTGGGATCCTGAAAAGTAGCCCCCAAAGATTTCAACACCCAACCCTACTGGACATGTGAACACATTAATTTACAGTGAAAAGGGGTCTCAGAGGCGCTGGCAACATTAAGGACTTTGGTGTGAAGAAATTTTTCTGGATTATTTGAGTGAGCCAGGGTACTCACAAGAGTCCCCCTAGGTAGGACACAGGAAGGTCAAAGGAGAAGGACTTGTATCGATGGACGCAGGATGGGCCCACAAGCACAGGGATGCAGAGGTCACTCCAAGCTGGAGAAAACAGGGAGTTGATTTTCCCCTGGAGCCCCCAGAAGGACTGAAGCCCCCCTAAAACCTGACATTGGTCCAGTGAGGCTGCTATTGGACTTCAGCCCTTGAGAACTGTAAGGTAATGAATGTGTGATCTTTCTTTAAAAAAAAATGTATTTAGTATAGCATTGACAGGGTATCACAATACAGATCAGACTCATAGTGATTCTCCTGTTTTAAAACTCTTAAGAGCTGGGATTATAGGAGCGGACCACTATGCCCAGTCTCAGTCGCCGTCTCAGTGCGCCCCAAGGATGGCCCAGCACGGCATGCTGGGGATCGAACCCCGGTCCCTGCATCTGCCTTGGGAAATAAAAGTAGCTCATCACAAGATAAATGTTTCTGCAGTCCAATTGCATATTCAGTTTTCAGAAATTATATTCTATTTTTAGTAGCACTTTCATTTCCTTTATTTTAAGGACAAAGTAGATCTTCATGTGAGCAAGATCACAATATTCATTCTGTGATAGTTGTGAATGATCTTAGTTCATCACTTTGAATGCATACAATTTTTCTTTTTAAATGACCTGCGATTAAAAATAGTTAAATGGAATAAACATGGAAAAGCAGGTGCTTTAATCCATTGAGTTAGCTGGCCAGTCCTGAATACGTGATTTTGAAGTTATAAGGTGGTGATAATTTATTATAGTAATGAGAACTAAACCAAGAGATAACACCATTTTTAAAAATAATAACTGTTTAGCAGCTTTTGTTTGTTTGTTTTCTGGTACAACATACAAGGATTCCAGTCATTGTCTTTTCACAATTTATTTCAATAATTATATATTCAAAACTGTTTTGTTTGTGATATCAGGGGTTAAATTTGGGACCTTTTGTCTTGAGCTCCTTTCTTTTCTTTTCTTTTCTTTTCTTTCTTTCTTTCTTTCTTTCTTTCTTTCTTTCTTTCTTTCTTTTTTAAAAAAAATGTATTTAGTACAGGGTCTACAGACTTGGAGTGATTCTCCTGTTTTCAGCCTTCCAAGTGCTGGGATTACAGGCACATGCCACCATGCCCAGTCTCAATCGCCCTCTCCGCGAACCCTGGCGGCGGGGCCGGCACAGCAGGCTAGGGGTCAAATCCCAGTCCTTACACCTGCCTAAGCAGGCACTTCAGTCTGCTGAGCTACCTGGCAGGCCCTTGAGCTCCTTTCCCTGATCCCCTTTTTGTTTTTAATTTTTAGATAGCATTGTCAAGTCACGAGGTGACCAAACCGCGCTGACACTTGCCCTTCTGTCTCAGCCTTCCTCGGTGCTGGAATCTGCATCATTCTCGATCTGCTTCCTAGGCATTGTGAGTGTTTCTCCTTGGCCCAGGTAGCTGGCCAGTCTGGTTCCTCTTTTCATGCTCTAGGACGTCAACGCAAAGTGCAGGAGCCTGACTACAAGTAGCCCCATCGCTGGCATTGCTTCTGCGCTGACCCTTTTCCCATGTCTCTTTCAATGGAAACCTTCTGAACCTTCATCCAAAACTTAAAGTATATCTTCAAGCAGCATCCACTTAAACATAAAGCCTTCAAGTTTATCATTCTTTATAGCTGAATAATACTCCATTGTATAAAAATACCATACTACATCTTTTCCATCCATTCCTCAGGTGACAGGCATCTTGGTTGTTTCCAAGATTTGGCTATCACAAATTGTGCTGCTATCAACATAGGCGCACATCTATCACTATGATATGGTGTTTTCAGTTCCTTTGGGAAAATTCTCAGTGGGGGATAGAAGAAAGATTTGTAGTAATAGTGTTTGGCCAGCATATCATGTCTGTATCTTGTACTATGAATAACCACTACAAAGACAACAATATGCAATGTATTAATTATTGAAACTGTCCTACTAATCAGTTTTGAAACTGTCTCATTGCTTTTTGTTTCTCAATAAAATTAATAAAAAAGAAAAAGAAAAAAAGCTTAAAGAACTTCTTGCCAGGGATCAAACTTTGGAACTTGTGCTTGCCAGGCAGGTGCTTATGCCCCTGAGCTATCTCCCTAGCCTAGATTCCTTTATCTTCTACAAATTAGTGGTGCACTTCCCTTTATACCACTAACCCAAAATGATAATATAAGGCTAAACCAAAATTTATAAGCAAGACTAATTTCCCTGACTACTTGCCCTTTAGCATAATCAGATGGAGGGATTCTGTATTAACAAGGAAAGAAGCACAGAGTAGAATCTGCTGACAATTGAATATCTGAAAGAATGGCCTCAGCAACTTTTCTGTACTGAAAAATCAAATATCCCACATCTTAAAGATGTTGGCTGACTTTGAAGAAAATGCTGCCTGAGCTAATTCATTATGCAAAGAAAAGGCTCTGAAAATTTGCTGACGAATTCATATTTGGATTTCTGGTTTGGACTCCAAGTTTTAAGCCAAAGAGCAGCTTTGTACTTTTATTGTACTTTTATTCCATTTAAAATAAATTTCTTAGGCTGAGTTAGGAAAATATGGCTAGTAATAAAAGAAGCTATTCGTTTCTAAAAGCCAGTGTACTGATACTTTCCTCTGAGACACTTTGTGTTAAAAAGAAAAAAGGAAAAAAAAAAAAAAAAGAAAAAAAAAGGTACTGCTTCCCTGAGAGATGACTTCCTGATATATAATTTTTCCTAGTTGGCGAGTTATCACTTTCTCACCACCAGAGTCTAATGACTGGTCTAGTTAGCTCCATAATCCTTTCAAAATTAGTATCATTAACAACTTTGAACATGAATATAAATTATACTGCAAAAATTTCAGGTATTTTCAGACTTCTAATTACTTGCTTTCAAATATCAAACATGATCCATGTATTGAAAACTTAGTTTTCAATATCTTCTGCTGTGTCTTCTATAAAGATACCAAATTAACACTCTGAAGTAGGATTATTCTCTCAAGAGCTATCATTTAAAGGAGATCTGAAATGATTTGTTATCATTGCTCTTAATAGTATCTATCTATCTATCTATCTATCTAT
>NW_004524577.1:34918111-34930865 GCF_000260255.1 Octodon degus | reverse complement strand
TGAGTAATCTGGCCAACCCCTCTTTATTTTATTTTTTATACTAAAACCCATTTCAACTGAACTACAGATGAGGACAAGTATCCAGCTAGCTATCTGTCTGAAAGTCCTCGCTGAGACTTAGAGAAAGTGCAGATTCCCAGGTTCAGTTGCCAAATAAATTAGGGACAAATTCTGAATGTGAAGCATTGTGTTAAAGGCCAAAGGTGAGGTGGCGCAGACTTACAGCCCCAGGACGCGGGGAAACAGAGGCCAGAGGCATGCAAGTTTCAGTGCAGCTATGCAGCTAAACTATTTCCTGATAACCTGTCTCAGAATTTAACAAAATAATCAAGAATGGTTGGATGTGCAGCTCAGTGTGAAGTCATTGGGTTTATTCCTTAGTATGAAAAAAAAAAAATCACCAAATAAACAAATAAGGGTAAATCACCTAAAACTTCCCTGAGAATGAGAGGTAAGGGCTCTCCCCTCACTGTTTGTTCCTCTAGGCCATTTTTGAGTTTCATGGAATTCATAGCTTGGTTCCAAAAACAAGCCCTTCCCAACCTGGTCATATTCTGTGGCAGCTCCCAACAGTCTTCAGTTAGGTTTCCAGAATCATCCCCCTGCCTTTCTGTGACGATGGTGGATCTGCGCAAGTGCAGCCTTCGGCCCAACCCATCTGCCTACCTTGTAAGCTGCAAAATAACCCAGCAGGTTGGGTGCATAGCTGGGTGGCCTGGAGCGGGTGGTGAACACAAAGGGATCAGCCCTTGCTCTTAAAAGCACAGCATAGTCCAGACAGCGGTGCTCAGCTGGAGAAGTTTCTGCCTTTCTTGTAGGAGCGGCCCGTGGATGCCGCTGCACCAGCTCTGTGGCGCTGCTAGGAGGCAGTTCAGGCAGCAGCGTCTGTTTACTTGATACCAAGAGTGCAGTTGCCGGTACACCAGCTTTAGAGCTTTTTACACTGAAATTAAGAATTTGGATTATAGTCAGAATGCAGACTTCCACACAAGCCTCACACGCCAGCAGCCGTGTCGATGGTAAAATTTTAATGTGGGAAAAGTGCTTTTATGGGCTGCCAGGTAGTTAGAATAGATCACCTAAAACTTCCCTGAGAATGAGAGGTGAGGGCTCTTACCTCTCATTTGTGATGCAGTGATTTTTGTAGTTTTTTTTTTTCTATGAAAATAAAACACCAAGTTTTGCTTTATTTCGCTACCAATAATAATTTTCTAAATTCTACCTTACCTTCCTCCTTACATTTTTATTGTTAGTGTAGAGGTGTTTGGTCTGCTACATGGTGTACTCATCTGCCTCGTCTTTCTTTCCCACATAAATGAGTACAAGTTCTCCAGCATTAATGATTTTTTGTTTTCTTTGGCTCTTATTTTCTCCTGATTTGGAAATGATGAAGTTGGTTGGTTTATTGGAGTGACTCCTAAAAATTTACCTTTTTGACCTTTGTAAAAAATGTGAACCATAAGTCAAATACAGATTGAATAAATTTCATGGATGTTATTGCATATTTAGCCTATTGAATTTTAATGGGGATGAACTTTATTTTATTTTCTATTTATTTATTTACAGAACCAGGGATTGAACTCAGGACCTTGCGCTTGCCAGTCAAGCACTTACTCTACTGAGCTATCTCAGTAAGGCAGGCACTTATTCCACTGGGGAACTATCTCCCCAGCCCATCAAATCACTTGTGGGTTTTTGTTTGTTATTTTTGGGTTTTTTTGGGGGGGGTACTCAGTACTGGGGATTGAACTCAGGACCTTGCACTTGCCAGGCAAGCACTTACTCTACTGAGCTATTTCCCTGGCTCTCATGGCCTCTATTTTAGATACTGTTTTCTTTTGGCTTTATGGTCAGTTTTCATCCCTTTAAAAAAACAAAAAAAAAAACAAACCACCCAGGATAACTGTGTGAGAGGGCCCTGAGAACAGCACGTGCCTGCGCGCTCCCTGCTGGCCCCTGGGCCTGTGAAAAGGGCACTGCACCTTACTATCCAGTCCTCCACCGGGGCGTCCACCTCAGTAGCTTCTCTAGTCCTTGTGGCCAATGATTAGTCTCCACTCCCTAGTAAAGTCCAGTTCTGGCTTGAGGCAGATGTATTTCTGCTGTAGCAGAAAAGCTTTTAGATCTCCAATGAGCCCAGCAAGTCCTTCTCCAGGATTCTGAGGCCTCCTAAAAACTCCTGGAATTGTTTCACAGAAGAGCTTCCTGCTATTGACCCTTCCTTTGATTGTCTTTGTAGCTGGCTGTGACCCCTCTCTGACTACATTTTCTCCAGTTGGGGAGTCAAGCAGCAGTCCTCAACCTTGGTGGTGGTCAGAACCAAATAGAGAAGAGTAAATGACTTAAATATCAATTGCTGCTGTTTCTAAATGGTTTTCATAGAACTGAAAAAAAGTGGAGGCAAAAGGACAGGGTTTGTCATCTAATTATGTGATCTTGAGTTCTTTGAAATTACCATTGATCTTAGGAAGCCATGGGTGACTGTTCCTGTAAACCTTAATGCCATATTATCTTGTATAAAAATGTAAGGTCACAAGAGTCATACGCAAAAGTGCCACAGCTGTCTGAGATCCCAGTGTGGGGGTCACTGTTTCCAAATTCCAGAAAAATGGGCAGAACATTTTCCACCAAGTGAATTCATGAGATGGCACTTTTTAAGAAGTTTAAACGTGTTTTTGAGGTTTACACTTTCCGCTTGGATGTAATATAATTTAAGATGAAATGTTACTTTTTAACTAAAGTTGGACTAAATTTAGAAGACAAATGTGCATTATATTAATAGTGGCAGGCTTTGGCGTCAAGACAAGAATCCTTTTGGAAGTGGCCACCCTTCTCCTGGGAGCAGTTCTGCCTTGTTTCCCATGTCAGTTCACTCGTTACTCGCTGTTGCTCGCCAGCAGCTGCCTGCCACATGCCTGCCCTCTCTGTGTAGAAGCTTGGGAGGAGAGGCTGCCCTGACTTCTGTCCCTCTGGCATCTGACTTCTTACCATTTCATTTCCATTGTCCCACTCTGTGTTAGAAAGCTCACTCCTCAAACCTAATGCTTGTTTTTTTTTTTTTTTTTTTAAGTGATCCATATCAGCCAAAGTGGTTTGAGTTCTGGCAATCACTGCTTTAACCTTGAAACATTCCCATACTTCACTAGGTCTCTTTTTTTCACTGAAGACCAAGACAATCATAAAAATACGCATGTGAGTACATCGTTGTGAGAAAGTCTTAAAGCAATCAGGAAAGCATGACCAAGTGGCAGCCATGATCAGAAGTGAATTGTGTATGTCATTTATTAACTCTCTTCTTTTCATGGGAGAGGAAGTGGGGAGTGAAAATGAGGACATATGATGACTTGGTTACTTTCCTCTTGTTACTGGGACAAAATATCCAACTCGCAAAATTAAGGAAAGAAAAGTTTATTTAGCTCACAGTTAGTGGTGGTTTCAGTCCATACCCGGCTGGCTCCAAGGCAGAGTGGCACGTGGCAGAGGGCAGCTGTACCTGGCGGCAGAAAACAGCAAAGAGCAAAGGGAGGAGCTGCGGCGGCAATGGCAACAGAGGGCCAGTGTGTCTCCCTTATGTTGCATTCAGGCAATCTGGCCCAGGCCAGGTGTAACACTCATACCCATAATCTCAGCAGCACTCACACCCATAATCCCAGTAGCACTCACACCCATAATCCCAACACTGGATCATGAATTAATCACAAAGTCTGGAAGTCTGCCCCATGACAACGTGAGGCTTTGGGGGGACAACTAGACACAGACCATAACACATGGATACTGGCTGACCCTGAAGAACAAATATTTATTTTATTTTATTTTATTCCTGCGGTTAAGCAAGCCATAATATCCCAGGAAGAGTCCCGTTTGTCCTCACATACTTTGTACTATGATCTGGCACACCAGCTCCCATCATTTACTCTTGTTAACCCAATCAATAGTGACAACACTACCTAGAGCTTCTTATGGTTTGTGGAGAGCTTTTCTCATGTACGGGTTGCAATTCAAACCAGAATTAGATATTGATTTCACTTTGGAAATCAGAAAACTTATGCTTGGAGGAGTTCTGTGATATTTGTAAAGACACCCAACATGCACATCTCAGAACTGGTTCAGAACCAAACGTATTCTACAGCAAAAGCCTTTGTTTACTCTCTCTCTCTCTCTCTCTCTCTCTCTCTCTCTCTCCCCTCTTCCCCGCTCTTTTTCTCTCTTTCCTGCTGCTGAAGGGGGAGATCTCATTGCTGAGCACCTATTATGCAGGAGTACTCTTTATATATACTATTTCATTCTCCCAGCAGCCTTGTGAAGGCAGATGGTGTTGTTACTATTTTACTTAGAAAGTGAAAACTCAGAGGAATTTAACTACTTGTTCAGGGTCATATAGCTGCACATAGATTACATTTGATCTTTTCCATCCCAGATTTTGAATCCTGCTCTAGAAAAAACAACAATTGTCCTCAATAAACCCCGCCCTCTCCCCAGTACTGTAGTATAAATAGGGAGAATTGGCTGCATGGTTATAGGGCCCAGTTGCAGCAACTGGTGAAATTTCATTTGCCAAATAAAATTTCTCTAATATTTGAATTTTATTTTGTTCTTCACAAAGGAAACATGATAGGAAAATGCACAAAGGCTGTCACCTCCTGAATGACATCTGATCCTCCCTGTGGTCCCTCCTGTCGGCCTCATTCCTGCTCGGGCTGCCTCCTCGTTTCAGCCTGCTGACTTCTCCCTGTCATCAGGAACCTCCCTTTTCCCAAAGCATGATCCCATTTGACACCAGTTTGTTCCTTTTCTAGTTTTCTCTATGCCACAGGATAGCTGTGAAAATACACTATGTATAAGAAGATACTCGTATAAGGAGGACAAGAGGAGATGGATATTGAGAGCCTGTGAGGCACCTTTAGGAGACAAACAGAGAGGGACCTGGCAAACCGATTAAAGAGAAAGACCTAAATGCTAACTAGGATGAGCAGCAAAAATAACAGTATGGCAACAAGAACACCGCTGATCACTTGAACATGAGCCATTCCAATTGTAGGGGCTTTAGGATCAAACACAGCTAGAATTAGTTGAGGAATGAATAGGATTTGAAACAGTGAAGAAGAGAAAAGAAAAATGCTCATGATGTATCAAAAGCCCATATATGAAACAACTGTCAAAAAACCAAACTCAGGGACAGACTGATGGAAAATACCAACTACCATCCTCTATTCAGTCTATTCAGAGGAAAAATTGCACCTCGAATGTGTGAAGAAATCTGATTTAGTAAAAGCTATGTCACTTTCTAGTGGGGTGACACAAGCACATAACCTGCTTTGTTTCACTGTTTATAAATGCTGTACAATTTCAGAATGGTCTTGTGATGTGTTGCATGCCAAAATGTAAAATTCTGTGGTGGGGCACACATGGGGAAGTCTAGCTAGTGCTCTGGGAAACAGGCAAGAGGGACCCAAGTTTAAGCCCAGCCTGAGCACTATCATGACCTAGTAAGGTCCTGTCTCAAAATAATAAAAACTATTTTTTAAAAGGGTTGGAGATGTAGCTTAACGTGGGGACCCTGGTTCCATTGCCAGTACAGGCATAAGTGGAAAGCCTTGCTTAAATAGACAGTCTTGATTTTGTAATATTTCATTGTGGGATAGTTCTGTGAAGAATACAAACCCATTGCTGTTAAATGGGCTTCAATGTTACTTTTATTTAATCTGTTTTCAGTCATACCCTGTCCAAAGGATAATGTATAACCCAGACAACAAAACTGAATAGGCTGGAAGGTTTCTGGTTGTTCTTTTTTTTTTTTTTTAATGTATTTAGTACAGGGTGTTCAGGGTCTCACTACACAGATTAGACTCTGAGTAGATCCTCCTGTTTTCAGCTTCCCAAGCACTGGGATTACAGGAACACGCCACCACATCCAGTCACAGTCGCCATCTCAACCTGCCCTGGGGGCAGGGCCAGCACGGCACACTGGGGATCGAACCCCTGTCCCTGCCTCTGCCTAAGAAGGCGCTTTAATCCACTGAGCTACCTGGCTGGCCCTTTTCCAGTCATTCTTAATTTACTGCAGAGTCTCTGGAGGAGCGCAGAGGATATGAGGTCTGTGAAACTCTGTAGGATACTAGAATGGAGGGCTTGTGTCATTATAGTGTGACTTGGATGTACAATAACAAGAGTGACTCTCGGCTACACCATGCACTTTGAGCAATAGGATGCTTCAAGGCAGGTTCAAATCTGACAACCAATGCAGGACTCTGGTGGGGGACTCAGGTGGTGGGAAAGCCTGAGTGTGTATGGAGCAGAGAGTGCTTTGGGACGTCCTATACATTCTATTCAGTTATGCTGTGAACCTCAAACTCATAAAAACTAAAATCTGTTATTTAAAAACAAACACAAAACCCCAAGACTGTTAACTGAGTCCAGAATGCCCTTGTCCTATCTAATGTCCCCTCGTAGTCTTCCCTACCACAAACCTGGATGCAGTCTCAGAGCAGGCTAGCGCCACAGGAAGAGGGGCTTGACCCCCCATCCCCTTTCTGGTCCTGGTCGTTGTTTGCTTAGTTCATCCTCCATCAGCAGGAGCGGTGGAGAGAGTTGGGAGCAGAAGAGAAAGCTGGTGCCTACTCAGCCGGACCTGCAGTTGCCGTTCTCTCGTGGCTTCTTTAGGGCTTCTCCTGCAGCCCACAGCCTCTATGAACAGCATCTGATGCTGGTCCCCATGTGCAGAGTCTTCAGGGAGCCCCGTGGGCCTCTCCCAACACGCAGGGCCCTGGCATGGGAGGCTGTGGTGTTCCTTTCGCTCCCTCTTGCCTCTGTCTTCCAGTTTCCTGTGTCTTGTCCAGGAGCTTGGGCCTCTTGGAATTGGCTAGTGGGAAAATGTCTCCAGGTGGTGTTTATTGACCCAGATAGCTTTGTCATAAAGCTGACCTCTGGGGATTCAGTCTCTAAATTACCGCTGCCCTTCAGTGCTGCTCTCTTGGGTAGCACATCACCTTGCTTGCCACACAGATCGGATTCATAGTGACCCTCCTGTCTCAGCTTCCCTAGTGCTGGGATTACAGGCTTGAGCCACCACATCCAGTTTCAGGGCCAGCTTAGTATGTGGTACCAAGGATCAAACTTCGGACCTTGCACTTGCCAGGCAGGCGCTTATGCCGCTGAGCTATCTCCCTACCCCTCAGGAGACAATTTTAGAACCATAGTGAGTTCCAAGCCAAGGTCTGCTATCCTTTAAAACACATTTCATTTTATCTGATGCAAGTATTTTGTATTCTGTGAAGAAAAACAACCACAAACCTGAGCTCAACATCCCAAATTGCCTGCATTTAAGAATTTATATATCAGGTTTTTTTTATTTTTATTTTGTTTGGTTTAGTACAGGGTGTACAGGGTCTACAGGGTCTCCCTGCATAGATTGGACTTGTAGTGATCCTCCTGTTTACAGCCTCTCAAAAGCTGGGATTACAGGAGGGTGCCACCATGTCCAGTCTCAGTCGCCATCTCAGCGCGCCCTGGGTCAGGGCCAGCACGGCAGGCCTGGGGATCAAACTCCTGACCCTTGCTCCTAGGCAGGTGCTTTAATCTGCTGAGCTATTTGGCTGGCTTTTATATCTCAGGTTTTGAAAAAGCTTTTTTGGGGGCAGGGGCGGCTCAGCCCACCCTGAGGGCGGTACTGGCATGGCATGTGGGGGATTGAACCACCATCCCTGTGCTTGCCTAAGCTTGCCTAAGCATTAGACCGTTGAGCGATCTCACCAGCCCTGAAAAAGTTAGCATAATCAAAATTCCACTGGGAAAAAGTATGTCGAAAAATTAATTAAAAAATAAAACAAAACTGATGACATCCCTTGCCTTCATGTTAAACATTCTTAGAAAACAAGTCCTTCAATCAAATAATGCCTTTATGTGGTTCAGGTGTTAAATTTTATTAAGGCCATGAAGAGAATTCATTTGAGTATCTCAAAAGCATTTACTGAAAAGTGTCTGCAACTTTCATGACATGCGATTGGGAGGTGTGTCAGGGATTATTGACCATGGGGCCAAAGGCCTGCTATAGAAGAGCTACATAAGGCTGCTCCTCTCTGCTAGGAAGGATGAATTGCCATGGCAACGCTGCCGTGAAATAATAGGTCAAGTTTTATCCCTCGGCCTCAGGCTGATTTTATTAGGTTTTACTTAGAAGTGGATGCTGTTGTACAATGCAGGCTTTGGAATTTCAAAGCTAGACATCATGACAAGAAAAACCTGATCAACAGGATCTGCTGATGTGAAAAAGATGGATAAAGAATATAGGTAGGGAGAACACTGCAATTGACCGAGAACTATTGAGAGGCCTGTGTATTAGCGCTCGCTTCTGAAGTGTGGGCTTGCTTCACAGCTGCTTGTAAAGGAAAATATGTGCGTGAATTCACGTGGATGGCTCGAGATCAATTGGGCACAGTTTATTTTAATGGAGGCTTAACTGCTCTGAAGCAAAAAGTTTCTATTTCAAAACTAAATCTGAGACAAAAAGGCATAAAATATTTAAGATTCCTGTTTTGCTTGCTATTATTATAAGACTAAAAATAATTCTGCCTTATTCCTAGTTGTGGCAATGAAAAAATAAACACAACTGTGCAGAAAATCACATCATATAAAGGAAGTGACATGTAATTAATCATCCTGTTGCTCGCCTCGGTGCTTGAGGATGCTTACCCACAGCACATATATTAGGATCTTAAATGTCTTTGAAATCCTATTTCAGTCATTCCGGGAGGAAATTATAGCCCAAAGAAATGTATAATTTTTGTCTAACAGGACATGCATTTGAATAGATAGGGATAGAGATGTAATCTTGTGTTTAAATAGCAAGGTATATCAAACTATGTTTCTTTGTGTGTGTATGTATGTATGTGTGTGTGTGTGTGTGTGTTTAGAACGGGATCTACAGGGTGTTCAGGGTCTCACTACTAGATTGGACTTGTAGTAATTCTGTTTTCAGCCTCCCAAATGCTGGGATTACAGGCACGTGCCACCACGTCCAGTCTCAATCACCATCTCAGCACACCCGATGGGCAGGGTGAGACGTGCGTGCCTGGGATCGAACTGCACCTGCTGTGCTCTGCCTCCGCAGGCGCTTTAGTCCACAGAGCTGTCTGGCCGGCCCTCAAACTGTGTTTCTTAACAGATAAAACTTTTCCCAACTAGGTGGCTTAAAAACAACAGGAGTTTATTATTAGATAGCTCCAGAGACAGGAAATCCTAAGTCAGGGTGTCAGACAGGCCACACTCGAAAAGAGCTCTCAGGAATGAGGTGCTCCCCTCTCTCTCTTCAGCTTCTGCCATTGCCTGCAGTGCTGGCCTTCTAATCTGTGGGCGCGTCCCTCCAATGCCTGCCTCTGCCTTCCACTCCACGCCTTCTGTGCCTGTGATTTCTCCTTCATAAGATGCTACATAAATGATTAGTGTCTTACGTTAGTGTCAACCTGGTAGGATCCCTCTTTAATCTGACTGCATCACCTGACACCTTTTCACCAAATATGCTCACGTCACAGATTCTGTGGTGAGAACATCAGCACACTGCTTTAGAGCCACAGTCCAACCCAGGACGGTAGCTGTTGATACAGGGGAAAGCAGACGCCCAACCTGGAAGATACCTGGGATGAGCTCATGTCTTCTAAAACTGAAGAATACATTTTAGGAATGATGGAGGTTAAGAGCAGCACATATTTATTGAGGGAAAGAAAGCTCCTGTCTGAGAGAGGGACCTAGAAGGGGACCTGAGTGGGTTGCCACAGGCCCTGCCTCTTCTAGGGATTTTTATAGAGCAAATCCATGACACAAAGTGAGTCCAGGGTGAAAAACATGGGAATTCACTAGGTGGGCATGAGGTGGGACAAAACTATGGTCAACAAATAAGATTACAAGTAGAATTTCAGGTAAAATTGATTAAAGCAGGATCATGTGGGAAAGCGAGTCACACAGTAAGTGGGCCTGAACACAGCACTGGGACTTTTCCTGAGTGGGGTTGGGTCAAAGACTCTTCCAGGCTTTTTCAAGGTGACTGATACTTACTTAGAATATCAGTCCCTGATGCCCATCCCCAAGGGAGGTATGTGGCTGCATTTGTTTAAGGCTTTTGTTTTGAGGTCTGGCCCACAGTGGAGAGGCCTGTCTCTCCCACAGTTGCAAGGTATCTGGATTCCCTATTGAGTCCTTTGAGGGCCTCACCCTGCATGACTGTCTATAGGATTTCTATCTAACTCAGCTGGCTTTAACTCTATGAGAAGGAGGGCTTTGGCCCTCAGTAAACTGTCTCCATTCTAGTTTTGCATTGCTGTGCTGTCTGGTTCTTTAGAAACTTTTTTTCATAATCTTAATCTGCTATAGATATGTAGAAAATGTGGTATTCTGACTAATGAACTTCTTAAAGGATATAGTTTGAAAATATACAAAATATGTTTAGAATACATAAAATAAATCTGTTCTGTACCTATCACAGCCTCTGTTTACTAGAGGTTTGCTGGATTATTTCATGGATGTTCAAGTTAAACCATTCGAAAGGTAGCTTAAACTTCTTTCAAGGATTCTGAATAATTCCTCCGGGGAAAAGCAACAATGTACTATGTATGAGCTTACCTGAAGGAGAAATGGCTAAGTATATATGTATTCCACTTGCCATCTTGGTGTGGATTTGGAAATTGACTTAACAAAACTACTTTATGTCTTGAGTCCCAGAATTTCAGCTCCTGTCATGGTTTCTCTCTGGGTTATTATGTACCATTTCCTTTAGCTTAATTAAATTACTTTTGTTGATCAAGTAACACCACTGTGTCTTTCTATTTGACTTCTCTAACCATAATGACCTACTTTATCATGTTCCAGGCTTCCTGTCCTTCAATCTATTATTGTCTGTCTAGACAGTCAATAAATCTATTTTGAGGTAGTGATGTATTTTAACTTATTATTATTTTTTTTTACTAATGGTTCATTCCATTTTCCCTTTAACTCAATACAGAATGAATTAACCATCAAAACAAGAAACAAATTACAGGACAACCCATACCTAACAAATGAAAGCCATCCCAGCAATCTTAAAACTGTAACTTCACATAACTTCAGGCTTTGAGAATGCTGCTCTGACATACAGTTAAAGAGTTTCATCATGGAAAATTTTTAAAAGCAAAAAACAAATACTGAACTGCCAAACTTCTAACTAAAAAGTTCCTAGTGACTACTTATTAAGCCACTAATGTATCCCATTTTACAATTCTTTTCTGGACAGATATTTAAGTATTTGCTAACCAAACCTACTATTAAAGCAAAAGTGCTTTTTCTGAAAACATTAGTGAGATATCAAAATATTTGAAGTGATTTTCTTTCAAAAGAGGAAAGAGCTATTGCTCAGAGGATAAAATTTCCATCTTTGAATTGCTTTTCTAGCCTTTATTTTCCCTGTGAGAGATTTCCAGTTGTGTTTTTCAATCAGAAGAAATCTACATTTACAGAAAATCAGAGGATATTTCCTGTTATTGGAGCCAGATAGGGGGCAGAAGAATGTCAAACCAGAGCTTGGAACCAGCTTTCTAAACGCAGTGTAAAGAGGCACCAATTTAATCAGGTATATCTGAGACTGTTCACGTTTAATTAACTGTTCACGTTAGTGGCACTTGACATTATAAAATGTTCTTTTCTTTCAACCATAACCAGTCACCATGCGCAAATGTCAGATGTAATGAAGTGTTTTTCTGACTTATTTTCTTCCTGATAGGATGGAAGAGGGTGCTAATGAGTGGATAATTCAGAAATTGTTTTCAACATTCAACATGGTATCTACTTACTGAATTATTTTTATTCTTTACATTTTCTGTCCACCTAGGAGGTATTTTCCTCCTTGTATTCTTCGTGATGCTTCTACTCAGTGCAATTTCTTATTGTCCCTAAGAGATGTCACGTGGTGAATAATTCCAATTAGATTGCATTTCTGAGTTCAAATCAGCACGACATTGAAGATGTGACCCCTTGCTGTGACCTAAGGACTAAGTACTATTTGAAAGCTTCTATTTCTTTTCGCAAAAGCCCTTTCCTTTTTCCTCTCTCTCTCTCTCATTCAATTTCATTATATAATAGCTATCCAATTCTGCAGTTTTTAGCAGCTTCCTGTAACATTTCACTCACAATAGAGTGAACATTTGATTTCCGTTCTCTCCAAGACTAAATACACCCCCAATGGGAAATTGATGCACTTTATAATACCGAAACTAGTTTCTTCACTGTCACAATAAAATTAACATCTTATGAAAGGAGACGCCATCCATAGAAAAGGTCAAGAAGAAAGATAAACCACCATTTCCCACATAGCACTATTCAACATCTGTGCTATATCTGTGTTGGACACATGTTTGACAGAAAGGGTCTGGGTCGTCCTTTCGTGGGGCTGCATGTATTCGCCGTCTTCTCTCTTCCCTTCTACTTAGAAATTAGGGGAAAACTATGCACAGAGAGGTGGCAGGCATGGAGCCCCCCGCCTGTAAGAATTCTACTCAGTCAATGCCAGGAAGATATTTTGGCAGGGGAGAAGAAAGCCATTTAAATTTACTTTGTAATAGTCCTACACACAAAATGTAAGTTATATTTACAGATAATATGCTCTGGAAAATATGAAGTCAAACTCAACCTGAGACAATTCCTAGTTATAAAGGATGCTGCTAACCGGAGAGCAAATGGTATCACAAAATCTGATGATATTTTGCTTCTTAAAACCTGCTCTTTGAATGCTGTT
>NW_004524577.1:34915507-34917064 GCF_000260255.1 Octodon degus | reverse complement strand
GACCAAAATCCATATTTTTTTTGTTTTCTTTTCTGATCGTGGAAATATGTTCTGAAAGACCATGCCTACTGGTTTTATCTTATTTTCTGATAATTTTAGCACTATAATTGGTGTCCATCTTACCTTTGAAACCTTGTTTTCCCCAATATCATTTAATAAACACGTTGTAATGAGGCCAGTGACATCCCTGCTCTAAGAGTAGCACACGACCATCACTGGGCTCATGCAATGTCAGGGCCTTGGCTAACCTTCACCCCCGTTTTGTACCTCACGTTCTCCCAGAGTCATTCCCTGCTCCCCAGCCACCTCTGATGATGCCTCTCTTGGGTGTCAAGGAGGACATGGCCCACCATGTGGGAGAGAGTTTTAAACACCGTTGCCACTTCGGGGTGTGAGCGGCCGAACAGGAGGAGGAGCCACGCGTGCAGCCTGATCCTGTCCCAGGAGTGGCTCCCCAAGTGACTGAGTCTGCTTGCTGTGATCAGTGGACTCCTCAGCGTCCTCCAGCGCCCTCGCTGCCCCCGCAAGGCAGTGAGTCGTAGGGGGCGCCGGGGTGTATCCAGTGCCAGCATCTCAGGGATAAGGGGAGAAAAAGGATCAAACTGAAGTCAGACAAAAGGTCACATTTGTCCAAAACACTCAGCACCTAGAGAGTGCAAGGAGAGAGACTGTGGACCCCAATCTCCAGGGAGAGTAACAAGGGAGAATGGAGGAACCCTTGGGTAATAAATGATACCACAGATCCAGAGAAGATGGGGTGAGCGTTGGTTGAATTGAGAAGCAGTGTTTCGATTCTAATACACGCACCATATAACAGGACCATTCAGGCAATGCCATCTGCCTCTGATTCCCAGATTTAGGGGTTGCATACTTTTTTGGCCTGGAATGGGTGTATCTGCAAGTGCTGTGTCCCCTTGTGGGTTAGCCAGCCTCTCCACGGGGCAGGAGCAAAAGCCAGCGCTCGTCACTTACAGCGTACTCTGGCTCGGTGCCCTGTGTGCCAAGCACTGCGCATGCACTATTTCCTACAGAAGACCAAAGTTCCGAGAGTCTCTGGAATTGGTTTGCACTCTCCCAGCTAAGGGGAGAGCAGGAACTTCAATGCAATGCAGAAGCAGCCGTCAGCCTGAAGCCTCCACCAAAAGCAGGTGTTCCCGTTCTCACGTTACATCTGAGGAAGCTGAGACTGAACTGGAAGCTCCTTAAAAGCATAGACATTTTTGTATTCGTCTCCCAGTAGTTTGTGTTAGACAACAGAGGGACAGATAGACAGACACATCATTTATTTTTCCTTTCATTTTCTGTAATTAGATGCTGGCCCATGGGGCTGAACATCTGAAAGGTACTTCAAGCTACATCTTTATCACAACAACACCAATTTTTCAGAGTATTTCAAAATTGCCATAAGAAAATAATTTTTTTTAAAGACAAAATATTTTAATGTTTAGAGAAAGGAAGAATTAATATTTTAACTATATTGATCAATCTTACACGCATGCCTATGTCTAGTAGTCTGAGCAACAAGTTTTTCAGGTAACTGAAGCATATAGAATGCCA
>NW_004524577.1:34901822-34911487 GCF_000260255.1 Octodon degus | reverse complement strand
ACTAAGAAGAATATATGCAGTGTATTATTTGTTGAAACTGTACTTCCGATTTGATTTGAAACTGTCTCATTGCTATCTGTTTATCAATAAAACTGTAGAAAAAAAAAGTTCTTTAAAAAAAAGAAAAAACAAGTTTAATGATACCAATATGTAATATAACACCCATTCTTAATTTCCAGTTCTTGTTTTGAAATTCTGTACCACTTTTATGGTCTTACAGAGCTTTATTTTTGTTTCTTTCCTCTTTAAAATGGAATTTAAAAGAATTGTTAGGAATCATATGGACAAGATGGGTACACGTTGCTCGTGCATCTTAGACTCTATCTTGTGACTGTTTGGGGTATTATTCATCACCTCCACAAGCTGTCTTGCCTTATTTCTGAGAGATTATCGTCCCTGTTTTCTAGGACACGGCAGGCCAAGAAAGATACAGGACGATCACCACAGCCTACTATCGCGGTGCTATGGGATTCATTTTAATGTATGACATCACCAACGAGGAGTCTTTCAATGCTGTACAAGACTGGTAAGTTGGCACTCATCCATCACTACTGGTAGCTTTCTATTCCCCTGGTGCTTCCCAAAGCAGGGACCAAATTGCAGCGTCACACGTGTATTCATCTTTTGGTACAACCCTGTTCATCCTTCCCAAGCCAAAGAGATGATGATTCTGCTGAGAACTATTCTTAAGAGATTGCTAAAAAGTTATTTTGGTGAATTGCTTTCCTTTTCTTGATTTCTGTGGTTTGCATCCTGTCATGCTTACATCTGTGAAGACAAGTACATTGCTGTTGATTTAGAAAGGAATAAGTAATAATGTGAAAGTTTGGTGGTCTAAAATAAGAAACGAAGGCCTATGGGTCAAATCTGGCCTACTACTTGGTCTATAAATAAAGTTTTATTGGCACACAGCCAGGTTCATTTGTTTTCATAGCACTACAGCAAAGACAAGGGGCTACAACAGAAACCAATGTGGTCTATGAAGCCTACAAATCTCCTATCTGGTCACTTTACAGAAGAAATTGGTTGACTCCATGTCTAAAAGATTTATTAAAAAATTATTCAAGTTGAAAACTTAAAGGATTGGGATGAAGGGAAAAGCCAAATCTAAGCCTGTTCTGACTCACAGCTGTGTCAAAGTACGGGACAAGACCTCTTCCATAATGAGCGTGATCTGCGTTGGGTGGAGGGGAGCTTATGCTGCAGCTGTGGCTTCCTTCATCCTGTCCCCCAGCGCCTTGGCCGAGGATAGAAGAGCCGGGTGAATAGTCATGAAGCCATGAGGTCCAGCTGCAGGGCTCTGGAGGAAGCTTTCCTACGGAAATAGCGAGACTCTGTCTCAGGCATTGCACAACATTAGGAGAGAAACAGTAACGATCAGGACTGGTGACGCATTTTTTTCTCTAAATAGTCACAGCCCATCTTATGTAAGCAGGCATCGGATGGCAATCTATAGGCAAAGCAAACAGCGTTGTTTCTTGTTTTCTATAGCCGTATTATCTAAAACAACCTTCTATCTCCATAGCATCAACTCTAGAAGGGTCAGATGTATTTAATTCTTCCCTTCAATTGCTAATTGCTCATCTAGGGAGACATAATGTATGAAATTATACCATTGACAATAGTAACTCAAAAAAGAAGTAAACTATAGACTGAAGAGGATAGGTTCAGAATCTATATGAAAAATAATTACCTGTCACAGGGAGACAGAGAAGAGAGCTTAAGTAAACTTCCTTCTGGTAAGCTGAATACCGTATTGTAAAAATGCCAGTTCTCTTCCAATTAATGCATAAATTCAAGCAATCTTAATTAAATGCCAAACGATTTGACACAAAATTGAAAGAAAGAGAAAGTCAAGAGATATGGAGATTTAGTTCATGATTCAATTAGCATCCCAATTAACATTAAAAGTGATTGTTCAGGCAATAGTGTTATAGCCAGTTAGCGGCCACACACAGATGTGGCACTTATATTTTCAGGCAAAATGGTAACTTTAACCTTGACTCTTCACCTTGTGGGAATGTTAACACCAGGGTTTTTGGGCAGGAAGTGTTCATGAATGAGGCATCAGATCCCATGGCTGCGAAGGAAGGATATTGACACCTGTAGCTTTCTTGCCCTGTTTCAATGAAAGCTATTTGACCAGTGGGAATAGAAACGAGGCTCTCTCGAGGTCAATAAAACCAGCCTGCAGTAATCCTGGGAGCCACGCCCACTGGTGCCCCGAGCCACGCCCATTGCCCCCCCCCCCGCCATAGCATCAAACAGGACCCAGAAATGCACAGCTTCATTCTGCCTCCTCGCCCTGGTCCTCTGAAGCGCAGGCAGTCTGGCTTCCGCTCACCAACATCTGCCCCTCATTATGTGTCAGCGAATCAAGTGCCCCATCTCAACTTCTCTCCAGCTCAAATTCTCAATTTTACTCTTTCTTTTTGAAGCTCTGACTCTTCATTTTGAAAGGTGCATTTTTCTAGACAATTTTTCTCTCTCTTGAGCACTCCTCTTCCTCCTCCCACGTGTTACCTCCTCCTCCTCTAGCTGAGGCAAGTGAGGCTCCCGTGACATTTTAGTGACAGTGCTTTGTGACTTTGGCTGTCTGTCCACTCCCACTGCTTTCAGCAGGTGGCTCCCAAATGCCTGTGAACTGTTACATGGCATCTGCAGGTGCCTAAAATATTTCTCTACCTGGTTACCCTGCTGGTTCCTCAAAACCTGTTTTCTTTACCAGAAACTGCTCATTTTCCTGCCATTGTTATTTCTGTCGATTGCAGTGAAGTAGTCCATTGCCCAGCACGTAGTGTGAATCCAGGCCTCCCAGCCATCCCAGTATGGAAAAGCTCACGCGTACTCATTTTTGCTGAAAATCTTCTGAATCTAGTTTTGCCCTTCACTCCTGTCTGATCTTCTCAGCTTCTGCCTTTCTTGGAGCCCTGTAACTGACCCGTGCTTAGGATTGCCTTCTGTGCTGCTCCGTCTGATGCCACTGCTGTTCAGAGATTCTTCCCAAAGAAGACAATAGTGAAGGCCAATGCCCAAAACTCAGCTGTACCTTACATTTCCTCCTGAACCAATTTTAAAATTCAGAAACACGCTTCGTGGTGGCACTACATCTTCATGGCTTCATTTCTCACTATTCTAGAGGCGAACGGGAACATTCGTTGTTTCTGGAACCCAGACCAAACTTTCCAAATTCCGAGATATGTTTTCCTTTAATGCCACCTTCAGCTTTGCATTCATTGTTCTACCATCTCCTACTCCACTTATCCCAGACATCTAAGTTTGCTGAAAATCAGTAAATCCTGTGCCGCTAGTCAACATTAACATCTTATTATTTTCACCCACAATTGTACGATAATTGCTTGATAGTTCTTTTAAAGTTATTCAACACAGATTTGTGGAACACCTACTCTTTGACAGCTAATTTTCTAGACACTGTGCTTAGTGCCTTGACAGCACTGATTGTCATGGTGGCTAAATCGTCACCCAGTTCTCAGAGCAAGGGTCAATTTCTCCCTTTCACTCATTGGATCGCATCAACCACCAGGTCCGCTCATTTTGACTTTCTGCGTGCCTCTCGGATCTGTTGCTCTCCTTTCTCCTTATTGCCACTAGGTCCAGCGTGTCATTTAGTGACCTTGTACCTTCAAACAGCTATACCTTGGGTCTCAATTACTTTGAAACCTCAAATTTGGTACTCAAGGCATTTTATTTATTTATTTGTGTGTGTGTGTGTGTGTGTGTGGCCAGCTTAGCCCACCAGGGGGCGGGGCTGTTTGGCATGTGGTGCTGGGGGATTGAACCGCGGTCCATGTGCTTTGCTAAGCTTGTTCAAAGTAGGTGTTTTAGACCACTGAGCCATCTCCCCAGGCCTCAGTGCATTTTTATGTGAGGGTTGCTGATGCTCGTCATTGATTGGCACCAGTCACTCAAGCTAGAATGCGCCAGTGCCAATTGGCTGTGGGCTCATATCCTTCCTAGCTAAAGTGATTTGTTTGGTCCTCATCATTTCTGGCACTCAGTGTACCTCACAGAACCAATTGAAATCAGCACGAAGATACCACTGTAAGAATTTTACCAATGTCTCATGACCTAGGATAGTAATCCAGGAAGTAAATGTGAATCACTGTGGAGGTTCAGCCACGTATGAGAGCCAAGGCTTCACATGGGTCTGACTAAATGAAATCTTCCTTGAGATTATGGGCATATGTATTCTTACAAAACTCCTCGAGTGGCTTTGAATCCCATTTCTTGCTTGGACTATTGATTTAGAAGAAATCCCCACTTTCTCGTGGTGGACAGTATACCGCAGTGCATCAGCTTCATGGACATCTTCTCCTACCCCTCTCCTGCACTGGCTCTATGTTTTGACCAGCTACAACTTTGCTCAAGAAAAACAAGCAGAGACACATGCAGAAGAGCATAGTACAATGGGTTAATAGTATTTAATAGTCATCGTGAACTCACCAGGCCTACAATCTGCCAAACAAGTGGACAGCAAAGGCTTAAATAAAAGAGCCAAGTGGCATGATTTTAGGACTCTACAAGATTCAGAACCCTCTAACAGAATTGTAGATTCTCAGGGGAGCTAAGACAAAGAACTTCTCTGGGAGGCCTGTGTTTATTTTCAAACAAATGAGGGGGATACTGAAGAAAACATGAGAATCTGAGTGGAATCTCAGTAGGACCTTGGGAGAAGTTTTCCCAAGTAGTAAATTATGTCAATCAAGAAAACTACCTTATCTTTAGGTTAACATTTACTGTAAGAGTGTGGAGCCTTCAGCTACAGTCTCCCGCTAGTTAACTGGTATTGGAGCCCGGCTTCCTCAGCTGTGGCCCTAGACAAGGGGCCTAGGCCTTGAACAGACTCACAAGTAAACTTGGAAAGCCAGTTGGTGAATATTAAATCCTGCTCAGAGCCACTTTGTAGGGTCTCTATCACAAATATTCCATAAGTTACTAGTCTCTAAGCGAAGTCCATCTTCTACCTGGAATCTTCAGCTACCATTCCAAATTTTTACTCACTTTCTAAGCTCAGCTCAGTTGTCAAACTCTTCCATGAAGCTATAGAAAACACCTCTACTCACTCCCAGACTGCATCTCTGTTCACAGGGGCCAGTGCTGTTCACGCCTTCATCTGTGTCCCAGCACTACCACAGTGCCTTCTGCAGACCACATAAAGAACCCAGCACACACACACACACACACACACACACACACACACACACTTTATTACATTGGTCTCATAATCAGATTGTGCATCCATCAATCATTTTCTGCAGTACTGAAATCAATGCAACCTAGTCTTTTTTTTTTTTTCTACTATTTATTGTATGAAATTTGCCATCTGAACCATTTTCCAGTGTGTAGTTCAGGGGTATATTACAGCATCACTCCCTGGAAACAGGGAGGAGGAGGCTTGGGTGCTGATGTTTATGGGAAAGGACAATAGACAGAGCAAGCTGAGGGAGGCTTTCAGTGCTCTTTGAATTTGGCTGAAATTTAATGAAATGTGTGTAATTATGGCCATTAGACTCCTTTGGCAGATCCACGCTTGTTTTCACCTTGAGTTTGTTCAGGAGAAATTGCATGGCGCTACAGAGGAAAGAGCAGCCAGTGAGTGACTCTACGATCTTAAGGAAATAGAGGCTGCCCCTCTTCTGAAAGCATAGGGTTCGGTGCTGTACTCTGCCCATGGGACTTTATTTAGGAAGCAAATTAATAAGTGATTTGTTAAAGGGTGAAGCCACCTCGTCCTTTGAAGTGTTTATTTGGATGACTATGGCCAGCGAGTTTATTGAGTTTTGCTTGGAATCAGACATCAAGTACTTGGAGCTAGGATCAGGGGCTAGGATCCTTCTGGAAGCGTGGCTTTCTCAGGCAGAATGTCTACACAATGTCATGCGACTTATGATCTTCCCCCTTCGTGACCGTCAGGTCTTTCTGTGCTGAGGGTACTGGAGCCGCGGATGCTGCAGCACTTTAGAGTGTCACTGGCTTCTCCTCCCACACCTTATTTATTCACATTCTGCCTTTGTGACACAATGAAGAACTATAAATATAATCGTTCTTTTTAAGGGGGAAATCTGGTGAGCAGATTGATGTGTTTTTTTCTAAAAAATCGGACTGAATATAAACGTCTGACACCATCTTCCCACCAGTTTTAAATAATTCATTTCGGTGGCGTTCCAGGCACCCCTGCAGATGTGCTGGAGCTGGGATGAATTGTTGCCCTCAGATGTTCTCCTCCTCTGCAGCTTTCTCTCCCTCTTTCCCCTGGAAAACATGTAGAACAGTCTTAGGGTGACCTCACATTAAATATCAGAGTGTTCGTCTGGTAATAACAACCGAGACACAATGAGCACTTGTTAGGCTTTTGCTCAGAGCTTCCTCCTCTCCTTAAAAGCTCTTGTCAATGGTTCTGTCAGTTCTGTCACAGTTCAGAGGGGACAGTGGTGCTAGGAGGACCAAGTGTTGATCCCAGACTTTCACTACCAGTGTGCTGCACTTCAAGGACTCTGTGCTTTCTCCCTGGCTGATAAGGAATAATTTGTCATTGTTGTTCCCAAGCCAACCCTAAAACAACTGTCTTATACAGGACATCTAGCATAAAACTAATTTATGCCCAGGAGGGAGATGGTCCCTAATCCACTTCCCCTTTCAAAATCAAAATGCACTGTGTATTCCTTCATCCTTTCCGTCATAATAGGTAACTCTCCAAAAAGTTTAGACTTAATCTTACCTTCTCCTTCTTTCTCAGACCACACATCCATCCTTCATGAAATACTGTTGTATCTTAGATGTAATTTCAAAGTACAGTATATTCTGTTTATTCATGGCATTAAACTTGCTCCAAAGTTAGCCAGCATTGAATCATTGTCCCTAAACAGAAATACAGTGTTGGGTTCCTGTGAGTCTCTGGTCATAATATTTTGCCAACTGATTAACATAGAAGCATATTGTACATGTGATATACATATTTTAACACTGAACTCATGACCAACAGTGCTATGACTCATACCTGGAAGGAGCATATCTAACATGTGTCCTCTCTGTGTGACGCATCACAGCCTTCTTGCATTTAGAAACACCAGTCAGCACTTCAGTACTATGCTTAAGGGCTGCTTTAAAAAGGTAAATAGTGAAAATCAATCAATCAAATATATCAAAGTGAAAAGCATGCATCAAACAGACTGGGCAAAGGGTACCAGGTTCTAATATGATGGTTACAGCAAGAAGACAGACGCGACCTGTTCAGCCTTTCCTGGGAACGTGTGTGTTGGACCACTCCGAGAGTTCAGTATTCGGAGCATGTCCACAGCTATGTCTGAAAGCATAGGCAGTATTGATTTTCAGGTTACAAATATATTTTAGCCAGAAGGAGAATTCACAAAGACTGAATCCACAAGAAAATCAATTGGGTTTTCACAATCCTGTCCCTTATAGCCATTTACATTAGTTTTCTACAATTATGTAATAAAGCAATGCAAAGTTAGTGCTTTAAGTGATAGAAATATATTATTGCCCAGTTCCAAAGGCTAGAAGTTAAAGAATAAATCAGTGGCAGGTTCAGTTGTTTCTGAAGTTTATATGTAAGAGAATCTGTTTCATGCCTCTGTCCTAGGTTCTGGTAGCTTTGGACGTTCCTTGGCTTGTGCAGGGCATTTGCCTAGTGTCTCCCCATCTCCTCTCTCTGTCTCTGTCTCTGTCTCTGTCTCTGTCTCTGTCTCTGTCTCTGTCTCTGTCTTCCCAACTGCTATCTTTTCTGTCAGGACACAGCCATATTGGATTAGGGCCCTTCCTAATGAGGTCATCTTAATTTGATCATCCAAAAAAGACCTTCTTTCCAAAAAGGGCCTATGGTCGCATTCCTCGGTGGAGTGTGTTAAAGCCTCATCATTGTGGGGGTGGCAATTCAACCCCAAATGCATTGACACTACCTGTCATACCATTGTCATCTCCTGTCAGGAGACTTAGAATATCCTACTGGACTTCCTGCTTCCACCGCTGCCCTGGTCTTCAGAATCTTCCCTGGACACCAACTCAAGTGACTTTTCCAATCTGTAAATCAGATTGTTTCACCCCTCTGATCCAAAACTCCACAGCATCTCATCTGCCTTGGATTAAAGCCAAAGCTCCATGGAAGCCTCCAGGACTTCATGCAATTCCCAGCCTGCTTGCCCTAACTCCCCTCTTCTGTTCTTTCCCTCTTCACACTGCTGTAGCCCCTCCAACATCTCTGCCCCTCCAGGAACAAGCAAGGCATAGCCTTGTCTCGGAGCATTCACGCCTGCTGTGCCATTGCTGGAAGGATCAGCCACGGAGAGCCTTCTGGTCACCCCATGGCCTCTTGTCCCTTCTCACGAAGGCCTTCCTGTCCTCCCCACCTGAGTTTATGCTCAGCTCTTTGTCACCCTCCCTGTCCCCTCCTTCCATTTTGTATTTTTTTTTCCATAGCCTTGGTCATTCTCTGACATATTTATGATCTGTTTCCTCATCTTATTTGTTGTGTATGTTCCCAGTAACAACATAATCTTCGTGGGAATATCCGCTTTATGCTTTTATGTAGCTAGAATAATGCCTGGCACAGAAGTAATTCTCTAATGAATGAGTATATGACGTTGTTTATTATGAGTTTCCATGAATTAGCTTATATCCAGATGCATAGCAATCATAGGCTTTCAACCAAAAATTGATGACTGAAATAGTTTCAGACTCTTAGGAAGAAAGCAAATCAGTGTCCTCAAATCAAATTATACCAGAAGTTTCTAACTATTGCACCAAAACGTGCTTTTTCTTTATCATGAGATTCCTTCCCTTCCCCATAAGAGGCAAAGGGCATGAGAGCAGGATTCATAAAGAGAAAGGAAAACTTGCCTTATCTTCTACATGAGGCCATGAGGCTTCAAGTTATCTGGCTACTTACTGTGGCACATCCCATCCCTGACATGGTTTTGCTGGTTTGGATGTGAGTGGTAGATATGTGACCTCTAAGAAGAGCCGTAAGTGTCACCAACCCAATGTGAAATATCTGCTCAGGTCTCACGGTCTCAGTTCATAGTTTCACTCACTGTCCGTGTACAGTCTGCTAAACGTCTGCATTTGGGTTCTGGTTTTGATGGTGGTGCTGTTACTCCACTTATAGTAGGTGGTAGCTGCTCCTGTGAATTTTTCACCATGGACTCTGAAGAAGTCAGCTATGTTAAAATGTGAACAGCCTAAATCACAGATGTCTTTATTAAGCATTTCACTTATTACTAATCCAGAATGGACAAACAAGCCTGCTTTTACATTCTGGGTACAGAGAATATGTGTGTGTGTGTGTGTGTGTGTGTGTGCGTGTGTGTGTGTGTGTGTGTGTGTTTAATACAAAACATAGCAAGTGGCTCAGAGGCTGAAGACTGATGCTGTGTGCAGGATGAGTGGGGTGGACAGTGACACTCATCCAGCAGCACTTCTGGGCTTTGAGGTCTACCTCCCCTCAGTGCACTTTGGAATTGTTAATGTTCCATAAATACTGACGCTAAAGGAAAGACAGTAGCTAAATTCCAGCGGGTGCAGCTTTACTTCCGTCAGGAGACTCAAAGATTACACAAAAGACCTCTGCTTTTTCACTAAAAGGTCTTACGTAACTAGGATTGCACCTGGCCTGCTTCACTTGCATTCTG
>NW_004524577.1:34888685-34897262 GCF_000260255.1 Octodon degus | reverse complement strand
ATTTATTTGTGTGTGTGTGTGTGTGTGTGTGTGTGTGTGTGGCCAGCTTAGCCCACCAGGGGGCGGGGCTGTTTGGCATGTGGTGCTGGGGGATTGAACCGCGGTCCATGTGCTTTGCTAAGCTTGTTCAAAGTAGGTGTTTTAGACCACTGAGCCATCTCCCCAGGCCTCAGTGCATTTTTATGTGAGGGTTGCTGATGCTCGTCATTGATTGGCACCAGTCACTCAAGCTAGAATGCGCCAGTGCCAATTGGCTGTGGGCTCATATCCTTCCTAGCTAAAGTGATTTGTTTGGTCCTCATCATTTCTGGCACTCAGTGTACCTCACAGAACCAATTGAAATCAGCACGAAGATACCACTGTAAGAATTTTACCAATGTCTCATGACCTAGGATAGTAATCCAGGAAGTAAATGTGAATCACTGTGGAGGTTCAGCCACGTATGAGAGCCAAGGCTTCACATGGGTCTGACTAAATGAAATCTTCCTTGAGATTATGGGCATATGTATTCTTACAAAACTCCTCGAGTGGCTTTGAATCCCATTTCTTGCTTGGACTATTGATTTAGAAGAAATCCCCACTTTCTCGTGGTGGACAGTATACCGCAGTGCATCAGCTTCATGGACATCTTCTCCTACCCCTCTCCTGCACTGGCTCTATGTTTTGACCAGCTACAACTTTGCTCAAGAAAAACAAGCAGAGACACATGCAGAAGAGCATAGTACAATGGGTTAATAGTATTTAATAGTCATCGTGAACTCACCAGGCCTACAATCTGCCAAACAAGTGGACAGCAAAGGCTTAAATAAAAGAGCCAAGTGGCATGATTTTAGGACTCTACAAGATTCAGAACCCTCTAACAGAATTGTAGATTCTCAGGGGAGCTAAGACAAAGAACTTCTCTGGGAGGCCTGTGTTTATTTTCAAACAAATGAGGGGGATACTGAAGAAAACATGAGAATCTGAGTGGAATCTCAGTAGGACCTTGGGAGAAGTTTTCCCAAGTAGTAAATTATGTCAATCAAGAAAACTACCTTATCTTTAGGTTAACATTTACTGTAAGAGTGTGGAGCCTTCAGCTACAGTCTCCCGCTAGTTAACTGGTATTGGAGCCCGGCTTCCTCAGCTGTGGCCCTAGACAAGGGGCCTAGGCCTTGAACAGACTCACAAGTAAACTTGGAAAGCCAGTTGGTGAATATTAAATCCTGCTCAGAGCCACTTTGTAGGGTCTCTATCACAAATATTCCATAAGTTACTAGTCTCTAAGCGAAGTCCATCTTCTACCTGGAATCTTCAGCTACCATTCCAAATTTTTACTCACTTTCTAAGCTCAGCTCAGTTGTCAAACTCTTCCATGAAGCTATAGAAAACACCTCTACTCACTCCCAGACTGCATCTCTGTTCACAGGGGCCAGTGCTGTTCACGCCTTCATCTGTGTCCCAGCACTACCACAGTGCCTTCTGCAGACCACATAAAGAACCCAGCACACACACACACACACACACACACACACACACACACACTTTATTACATTGGTCTCATAATCAGATTGTGCATCCATCAATCATTTTCTGCAGTACTGAAATCAATGCAACCTAGTCTTTTTTTTTTTTTCTACTATTTATTGTATGAAATTTGCCATCTGAACCATTTTCCAGTGTGTAGTTCAGGGGTATATTACAGCATCACTCCCTGGAAACAGGGAGGAGGAGGCTTGGGTGCTGATGTTTATGGGAAAGGACAATAGACAGAGCAAGCTGAGGGAGGCTTTCAGTGCTCTTTGAATTTGGCTGAAATTTAATGAAATGTGTGTAATTATGGCCATTAGACTCCTTTGGCAGATCCACGCTTGTTTTCACCTTGAGTTTGTTCAGGAGAAATTGCATGGCGCTACAGAGGAAAGAGCAGCCAGTGAGTGACTCTACGATCTTAAGGAAATAGAGGCTGCCCCTCTTCTGAAAGCATAGGGTTCGGTGCTGTACTCTGCCCATGGGACTTTATTTAGGAAGCAAATTAATAAGTGATTTGTTAAAGGGTGAAGCCACCTCGTCCTTTGAAGTGTTTATTTGGATGACTATGGCCAGCGAGTTTATTGAGTTTTGCTTGGAATCAGACATCAAGTACTTGGAGCTAGGATCAGGGGCTAGGATCCTTCTGGAAGCGTGGCTTTCTCAGGCAGAATGTCTACACAATGTCATGCGACTTATGATCTTCCCCCTTCGTGACCGTCAGGTCTTTCTGTGCTGAGGGTACTGGAGCCGCGGATGCTGCAGCACTTTAGAGTGTCACTGGCTTCTCCTCCCACACCTTATTTATTCACATTCTGCCTTTGTGACACAATGAAGAACTATAAATATAATCGTTCTTTTTAAGGGGGAAATCTGGTGAGCAGATTGATGTGTTTTTTTCTAAAAAATCGGACTGAATATAAACGTCTGACACCATCTTCCCACCAGTTTTAAATAATTCATTTCGGTGGCGTTCCAGGCACCCCTGCAGATGTGCTGGAGCTGGGATGAATTGTTGCCCTCAGATGTTCTCCTCCTCTGCAGCTTTCTCTCCCTCTTTCCCCTGGAAAACATGTAGAACAGTCTTAGGGTGACCTCACATTAAATATCAGAGTGTTCGTCTGGTAATAACAACCGAGACACAATGAGCACTTGTTAGGCTTTTGCTCAGAGCTTCCTCCTCTCCTTAAAAGCTCTTGTCAATGGTTCTGTCAGTTCTGTCACAGTTCAGAGGGGACAGTGGTGCTAGGAGGACCAAGTGTTGATCCCAGACTTTCACTACCAGTGTGCTGCACTTCAAGGACTCTGTGCTTTCTCCCTGGCTGATAAGGAATAATTTGTCATTGTTGTTCCCAAGCCAACCCTAAAACAACTGTCTTATACAGGACATCTAGCATAAAACTAATTTATGCCCAGGAGGGAGATGGTCCCTAATCCACTTCCCCTTTCAAAATCAAAATGCACTGTGTATTCCTTCATCCTTTCCGTCATAATAGGTAACTCTCCAAAAAGTTTAGACTTAATCTTACCTTCTCCTTCTTTCTCAGACCACACATCCATCCTTCATGAAATACTGTTGTATCTTAGATGTAATTTCAAAGTACAGTATATTCTGTTTATTCATGGCATTAAACTTGCTCCAAAGTTAGCCAGCATTGAATCATTGTCCCTAAACAGAAATACAGTGTTGGGTTCCTGTGAGTCTCTGGTCATAATATTTTGCCAACTGATTAACATAGAAGCATATTGTACATGTGATATACATATTTTAACACTGAACTCATGACCAACAGTGCTATGACTCATACCTGGAAGGAGCATATCTAACATGTGTCCTCTCTGTGTGACGCATCACAGCCTTCTTGCATTTAGAAACACCAGTCAGCACTTCAGTACTATGCTTAAGGGCTGCTTTAAAAAGGTAAATAGTGAAAATCAATCAATCAAATATATCAAAGTGAAAAGCATGCATCAAACAGACTGGGCAAAGGGTACCAGGTTCTAATATGATGGTTACAGCAAGAAGACAGACGCGACCTGTTCAGCCTTTCCTGGGAACGTGTGTGTTGGACCACTCCGAGAGTTCAGTATTCGGAGCATGTCCACAGCTATGTCTGAAAGCATAGGCAGTATTGATTTTCAGGTTACAAATATATTTTAGCCAGAAGGAGAATTCACAAAGACTGAATCCACAAGAAAATCAATTGGGTTTTCACAATCCTGTCCCTTATAGCCATTTACATTAGTTTTCTACAATTATGTAATAAAGCAATGCAAAGTTAGTGCTTTAAGTGATAGAAATATATTATTGCCCAGTTCCAAAGGCTAGAAGTTAAAGAATAAATCAGTGGCAGGTTCAGTTGTTTCTGAAGTTTATATGTAAGAGAATCTGTTTCATGCCTCTGTCCTAGGTTCTGGTAGCTTTGGACGTTCCTTGGCTTGTGCAGGGCATTTGCCTAGTGTCTCCCCATCTCCTCTCTCTGTCTCTGTCTCTGTCTCTGTCTCTGTCTCTGTCTCTGTCTCTGTCTCTGTCTTCCCAACTGCTATCTTTTCTGTCAGGACACAGCCATATTGGATTAGGGCCCTTCCTAATGAGGTCATCTTAATTTGATCATCCAAAAAAGACCTTCTTTCCAAAAAGGGCCTATGGTCGCATTCCTCGGTGGAGTGTGTTAAAGCCTCATCATTGTGGGGGTGGCAATTCAACCCCAAATGCATTGACACTACCTGTCATACCATTGTCATCTCCTGTCAGGAGACTTAGAATATCCTACTGGACTTCCTGCTTCCACCGCTGCCCTGGTCTTCAGAATCTTCCCTGGACACCAACTCAAGTGACTTTTCCAATCTGTAAATCAGATTGTTTCACCCCTCTGATCCAAAACTCCACAGCATCTCATCTGCCTTGGATTAAAGCCAAAGCTCCATGGAAGCCTCCAGGACTTCATGCAATTCCCAGCCTGCTTGCCCTAACTCCCCTCTTCTGTTCTTTCCCTCTTCACACTGCTGTAGCCCCTCCAACATCTCTGCCCCTCCAGGAACAAGCAAGGCATAGCCTTGTCTCGGAGCATTCACGCCTGCTGTGCCATTGCTGGAAGGATCAGCCACGGAGAGCCTTCTGGTCACCCCATGGCCTCTTGTCCCTTCTCACGAAGGCCTTCCTGTCCTCCCCACCTGAGTTTATGCTCAGCTCTTTGTCACCCTCCCTGTCCCCTCCTTCCATTTTGTATTTTTTTTTCCATAGCCTTGGTCATTCTCTGACATATTTATGATCTGTTTCCTCATCTTATTTGTTGTGTATGTTCCCAGTAACAACATAATCTTCGTGGGAATATCCGCTTTATGCTTTTATGTAGCTAGAATAATGCCTGGCACAGAAGTAATTCTCTAATGAATGAGTATATGACGTTGTTTATTATGAGTTTCCATGAATTAGCTTATATCCAGATGCATAGCAATCATAGGCTTTCAACCAAAAATTGATGACTGAAATAGTTTCAGACTCTTAGGAAGAAAGCAAATCAGTGTCCTCAAATCAAATTATACCAGAAGTTTCTAACTATTGCACCAAAACGTGCTTTTTCTTTATCATGAGATTCCTTCCCTTCCCCATAAGAGGCAAAGGGCATGAGAGCAGGATTCATAAAGAGAAAGGAAAACTTGCCTTATCTTCTACATGAGGCCATGAGGCTTCAAGTTATCTGGCTACTTACTGTGGCACATCCCATCCCTGACATGGTTTTGCTGGTTTGGATGTGAGTGGTAGATATGTGACCTCTAAGAAGAGCCGTAAGTGTCACCAACCCAATGTGAAATATCTGCTCAGGTCTCACGGTCTCAGTTCATAGTTTCACTCACTGTCCGTGTACAGTCTGCTAAACGTCTGCATTTGGGTTCTGGTTTTGATGGTGGTGCTGTTACTCCACTTATAGTAGGTGGTAGCTGCTCCTGTGAATTTTTCACCATGGACTCTGAAGAAGTCAGCTATGTTAAAATGTGAACAGCCTAAATCACAGATGTCTTTATTAAGCATTTCACTTATTACTAATCCAGAATGGACAAACAAGCCTGCTTTTACATTCTGGGTACAGAGAATATGTGTGTGTGTGTGTGTGTGTGTGTGTGCGTGTGTGTGTGTGTGTGTGTGTGTTTAATACAAAACATAGCAAGTGGCTCAGAGGCTGAAGACTGATGCTGTGTGCAGGATGAGTGGGGTGGACAGTGACACTCATCCAGCAGCACTTCTGGGCTTTGAGGTCTACCTCCCCTCAGTGCACTTTGGAATTGTTAATGTTCCATAAATACTGACGCTAAAGGAAAGACAGTAGCTAAATTCCAGCGGGTGCAGCTTTACTTCCGTCAGGAGACTCAAAGATTACACAAAAGACCTCTGCTTTTTCACTAAAAGGTCTTACGTAACTAGGATTGCACCTGGCCTGCTTCACTTGCATTCTGGAAGGTGTTATCTGGAAGGTCCTCGTGTGCAGCTGTGTCACGATATTCACTGCAAACACCAGTGCGCTAACAGAATTTCCTTGGTCTCTATTATAATAAATTATCTTTTCTTTGGAATTACTTACTGGAGTTTAAGGCATGGATTTTTCTTGAATGACAATCACTATACCTGTCACATAAACTTTGAGGGAAAGAGAAGAAATATCACAAGGCCTCAGTTGTGTCCAAACATTTTGAAACCACATGGCATTAGTAATTAAAAGGCTTTTCAGTGGTTAAGCCAATATATGTCCACTTGGAGTTCACCAAATTCAACGCTAAGAGGAGAGTTCTCCATGGCATTGGTCTGAGCTACAAGTTTTGTGTCCCCAGCACCTGCAAATGGGGGTTTCCTTTGATTACTTTCAGGTTTAATAACTGGCAGCATGACTCGGAGAACTCAAGGCAGTGCTATACTTAAAGTTACATGTTGGTTGTAGCAGACAAGGAATAAATGACACAAAGCAAAGAGAGAGAAGCATGGAGGGAGATCTAGGAGTGTTCCATGCAGTAAGATTTTTTAAGTCCTCAGGGATCTGTCACCTGCCTGGAACTATGACAGGTAACAATATGTAGACTCTAACACCGAAGGAAGATCACCCAAGCTTATATGTCCAGATGTGTTAATGAGGTTTCACAACATAAAAATAATTGGTTGAAATCTTACCCAAATGGTTGAATTCAATTTCAACCATTGAAGTGTTTTCCATCCTTGGAGATATACCTAATACCACATAACTCAAAAGATTCACCATTTATTTACAGTGCTAGGTCAGTCTCTCCCTCTTGGTCCCATGCAGAGCCAAACCCAAAACCAAAGAATGGGTCCACCTGACTCTGATTCAACCACAAAGAAGACAAATAATGTCCACCCGTGACGTGGCTGTCCCAGCCCACAATTATCCTCCACAAGGAAGACAAATGATGCTCACCTGCAACCTGGCTGTTCCAGCCCGCAATTACTCTCCTATAAAGTCTTCTGTCCCTCTTTGTTTGGTTCTGTCTTGGTCCACAAGACAGCCCTCCATGTGAGCTTCCATCTCCACATGAACTTCCATGAAACCTGCTTTTACTCATGTCAGTATGTCTGGTTGGGTTCAACTAGCTCGCCTTTTTGGCCTGTCACACAGTTTTGTTCTCTCTGGCATGGCTGGGTTTCTGTCCTGATCCACTTCATTAGCATAAATGATGAGATTTTCTTCAAAAATCCCACCGTGAAAAGCAAAGCCAATCCAGTCACCTGGAATTTGCCAAGGGCTCAGAGGCTACCTCCCAGAGAAGAAAAACCAACCAAATGATGACACTATGTCTGTTTGTTTCTTCATAAATAATAGTCACGTGACACTATATCTACAATGCACATCATAAAACACCTAAAAGTAGATCTTCAAAGAGACACGTGAAACATAAAGTTTATCTAGAAATAAATAAAACTAGAAAGTGTTGCTTGCACCCTTGTTAAGGGCCACTTTGGAGTAACTGCACTAAAGAACCCCACCAAGGAGCCCCATGAGGAGGAAAAAACATTGCCTATCACCTACAGTGGCCCAAGCCCATCTCAGGGGCCCTCTTAAGACTGTCATTTGCTTCTCTCTTTCCCCTCCTTTCCCCCTGCTCTTGCCCTTGTTGCTGCCTAGATTTTACTATTAAAATCTGGCATCATTGCCACTGAAATGGAGCACAATAATAAGGTGACTGTGACAGGGTCATTTTAATATAGCTCTTTCCAAAAGCCCAAATCAAAATGATATTCTCTTATTAAGAATAATAGAAGCGAGGCTGGGGAGATGGCTCAGTAGAATAAGCGCTTTACTGGCAAGTGCAAGGGTCTGAGTTCAATCCCTGGTTCTGCCAAAAAAAAGAAAAAATAATTAATATTTTGACCTCTAATTTGTCCATACCACCACATCTCTAATGATTCTTTCAGCTTCATACCCACTCACTCCCGCAAGACTTGAGGCTAAACAGGATACTTTTGACAGATTTGCTCCCAACATTCAAGGAGATAAGCAAATAAAAACTAGCTACAGGCCAGGCATGGTGGTGCACACCTCTAATCCCAGCACTGAGGAGGCTGAAACAGGAGGATCACTACAAGTCCAAGCTGTGTATCAAGACCCAGCTGCTTAGTGAGACTCTGTACAAAGTAAATAAAGTTTTTTTTAAATTTAAAATAAAAGTAGGTACGCCTCCCACCCCAAACCCAACCATTCCAAACTGTATGTCAAATATTTAAGCAACTTGGAAACACAGAGACTGTTATACTCAAAATTATTTCCTTATCGTTCTATTTTTGATCAACTGTGAATTTTAGATGTGCGCATTAATATGGTAATTTATGTAAATCTTTGCTTTAGTACTTCATATTCAGGAGATGAGTCCTTTCTAAATTGATAGAGCAGAGTTTTAAATTCCATGACCGTAAAATATGTATTAAAAACTACCAGATATGACTTAATTTATACAGCTAGATAAAGACGCTTATCTTAGGAAACATTTCTTTAAGCCTTTAGAGAAACAGTTCTTTTCCTCTTGTCCTCCCCCCTCTCTCTTTTTCTTTCTCTCTTCTTCCCC
>NW_004524577.1:34859409-34888580 GCF_000260255.1 Octodon degus | reverse complement strand
ATTTAAGACCACGGGAGCTAGAGGTCTGAGAAGGGCGTGAAAAAGGCAGCCGACAAGAAGTCCTGCTGAGGTTACAGCTGAAGCTGTGTTCTGAGCAGGGACAGAAGCAGGCAGCAAGCAGTCTGGGGACTGTGGAGCTCACAAGGAGAGCCGCCTCGGTGTTGAGGATTCCTGTCATCACGTCGGAGAAAGCTAATGGGCTCAACGCTGTGTAACCTTGGGAAGCCGACAGTCCCCGGCCTTCCCAGCCTCACTGTGCTAAATTAAAAGTGAGGTGAAAATTCCCAACTTATACGTTGGCAGTGAGGGACGGAGAAGACTCTAACTACCAAAGCACTAAGTGGTTTTCTCCCTTCGATTTATATCACAAAGTCGTTCTCCATCTGGACGCACAATAGATTTCCCTGGAGAGATTCGAAGGGCATATTTATCCTCTGTCAGTTCATTCATAATCTCTGCCATTGCGACGCCCGGAGCAGGACATTTAAAAACTCTTCCAAGGTAAACGCAATATGAGGTCACGTGGAAAAATGTGCGCTTCTCTCAGGGCAGTATATTTTTGATCACATATTATTGGGATTGGATTCTCATGTATTTTAATAACATCCTGGAAAAGCACAAATATAGCTTACGTAGTTTCTTAGCCTTTTGCATAGACAGATTTTAGATTTATTTATCTACCTCCCTCCTCAACTGGGACATTAAAATTTCTACTGAAATGTAGTGCTGATTGCCAGCGTTCTCTGCATAGTCCGGGATTTGGTAGGCCTATAACAGAGTTTGTGTATTCAACGCCAAGGATCTGGACCAGCAGGACTCAATAACAAGCCTAGTAGTCCTACTAGCAAACACAGGGCTAGCAACAGCCCAGTGGCTTTCTGAAACTAGGGCTCCTGCTAGACTTGCTTCCAAGGTGAGACAGGCTCGAATTCATGGGCTGGGTCAGGTTTTCCCCTTGGAAGGGGAAAGGGACAGGATGGGAACAAGGAAGCCATTTCTATCAATGAGTTGTCATCAGCGCTACTTCTGCAAACGTTGCCAGGCCCCACAGACTGTCTTCCTAATGGAATAATAGGAGCAGACAAAGGAGGATTGCTATAGCAAAAGCCTCAGCAAGCACAGGGTCGGTCTCATCAAACATGCAGGGGTCACGTGGCTTACGAGCGCTGCGCGACATTTCCAGCTAATTCGGCCTCAGGCAGAATTCTCACAAGCATGGACACACCTGGCAGTTTATTTAAAATGCAGAGACAGGTGTGTGCTGTACTTCTTTGCCCTTTCACTTTTTGTCTCCGATGAGATAATTATATGAACAAGAGATGAGGCTATTTTCTGAACGTTGGAAGCACAGGAGGATGATCACATTTGTGGCTGTCTCAGTGGTGTATTTATAAAAGCTGAACTAGGAAGCCTAGAGTCTGTTGAGTATAACATACAAGACTCCACTCAACCCAGGAGGGTTTTGTTTATTTCAGTGGAGGGGTTTCCACAAGATAGTCAGTGTGGAGCCCACGGAAATGAACCGCATCTGAGCTCTTGGGCTTCAGCCCCTTTCAGGACTAATAAGGCCTGTAGTCTGCACATGGCAGGCCAGGACTGTACAATGGTTGCCTCCACAGCCCACCACTCAACCCTGTCTTCACTCTCTCCCTGCCTTGTCGCCAGTGCTTCCTTGTGGCCCTCTGGTATGCCAAGTCCCCATCCTTCCAGGCCTACAGAGTGTGCGACGACTGCATGAGCTTGTCTTCCCTCTGACCAGCCCAGATGAGGAGCTGTCCTGAAAAGCGTGCTCCTGGCCATCTCTGAGGTTCCATAAGGACCAGGAGCTCCCTCCCCGACTCCTGCACTCTGCGGCCCTCTCCGTTCCCTACAGCTCATCGCAACCGTGTCTTTCTCCCTGAAAGACATGGGAGGTAGTCCTGAGTGAGGCCACCGCCCTCCTGCCTGTCCTATGGTCAAGATCTTTAGGGCTGCCTCAGCACTGTTCCTAGTATATCTCACGAGAATTTACTTCATTCTGCTTAAATGGTCATTGTTTCTTTTTCTATTTCTTCTGCTCTGCTATGGTATCCTTGGTGGTTAAACATGAGTTAAGTTTATTGCAATGTCACTCAGGGATCACATGAAGAATCTTATACTCAGTAGGCACTAATCAATAATCAGTTGATAGATGAATGACTAGAGGAGAAAAATCAGTGTCTGTGTCCATCCTTACTCCATACAACTCCTCTTCTCCAGAGCTTTCTTCTTGCCTAAAGATTTATTTTTTGCTGATTGCTTTGATACTTGCTAGGGATGAATCAAATTAAAACAACTCACAGGATATATAAGGTGACAATTGATTTGATAAGTGGATAGGAGCATCTGTACTTGAGAATAAGAATTTTGTATTCCTAAACTAATCTCCAATTTCTGAGAGATTTATCATCAGTATAAATGGTACAGTTTTGTTTTTTCTCTTCCTTCCTGAGTCTAGTGAAAAGCGATACAAAGCCACCTATTTTAGACCAGTTGCCATCATTTCCTGGATCTAGTCTGTCAAGCAGTAAGCACAAGAAGCAGCATTATTGTGTGACATTCATGGGTAGCCAGCCCCTGGTCACCACCTTCCCAAATCTCTGTGACAAGACAGACTGAAGGGAAACAGAGACATCACTCTGGCGAGGGTGGGTTCTATGCTGAGTATTTGAACTGGGATTCAGGAAGCAGCTTCTGAAGTGGCTCCCTGCACACACACGCACATGCACGTGACCGCCCTTACATGATTTCAAGAGAACTACGTGTAGCAGGTTGAGCTGAACATTAAGGATTTTGATTTATGACTACTCATTAGCAGCGACTGCACATAGACATGCTTCGGTACCATCCTGCAGAATAATTAACTCATCCATAAAGTACACGTTTGACAGCCAGAATGGAAAGCAATATTTGCTGCCTTCTACCTCCGCAGCTGAAGGGGAAATTCATATAATTTTTCTGAAATCAAGAATCTTATGTGTTTCATGCCGAACTAGGAAAGTGTTCTAGCAAGGTGCTTCTCATATCCGGTGTGCTAACAGATTCTAAAGAGATTTCACAGCTGCAACCCTCTTAGAGATGTAGAGATATTTATTCATTGTTGTTGCTATTAATTGCTATTGATGTTTGTCTCAGTGTCTTCTGTTTCTAGGCCAGAGAACTCTTAGCTTTTAACAGCGAGGGTGGCTTGTAGAAGACTCAGTCCAGAAGCTAGAAGACAGTGCAAAGGAGCATGAACCAGACTTTCACCATTCTTAATTGCTCTGACAGAAACTCCGAGTCATGGATTTCTTCCCAAGAATCAGAAACACTCAGCAAACCAGGCACGATACCCACAAGTGTAGTCCTGGCACTTGGGAGACTGAGGCAGGAGCACTGTCGTGAGGTCTAGGCCAGCCTGGCTGCACAGTAAGCTCAAGATGAGCCTGTACTACGTAGGGAAACTGTGTCTCTAAATAAGTGAGTAGAGAAATAAAAGAAATAAAAACACTGTACAGAGATACAATCACCATTGATCCCATACTGGTGACAAAACCATTTATGTGGTTTTCTTAACATTGTTTCTGATCAAATTTTAATTTATAGGCAATAGTAAAGGCAGGTTATGCTAATATATGGAGGCACATTGACAGGACTTTTAATGAAGCTGCCAGCCACAGCGAATGAACACAGAATCTAGTTCAATGTGAATTTCATAAATAATAGCTCTTAGCATACATATTCCTGCGGTGTATTTGGAAAATACTTTTATAAGAAATAATTACTCATTTGAAATTCAAACATAACTAGGTATTCTATATTCTGTTTGGTAACGGTAATTTTTAGAGACCTATCGGCAACCTGAGCACAGCAGTAAAAATTTAAAAGATTCCCATTCGAAGGTTTTTCTCTGAAGCATCCCTTTTTCTTCTTGCCATCTGCCTTCTGTTTTCTGGAGGTCACAGCTGGTAACCACAAATGTGCTATTAGTTAGTCAAAATATTTATTATCTCTAGCAAATGTATATGAGCTTCCAGAGCCTACAGTGGAAAGAAATGACATGCTGGGGACTCTGTCTGTCTCTGTGTCTGTCTGTCTGTCTGGCTTGCTGGCTGTCTATTTCTCACTCTGTGTGTCTCTGTCTCTGCGTCTCTGTCTCTCTCTGTCTCTCTCTGTCTCTGTCTTTCTGTCTCTGTCTGTCTCTCTGTCTCTCTCTCTGACTCTGTCTCTCTGTCTCTGTCTCTGTCTCTGTCTCTCTGTCTCTCTATCTCTCTATGTCTCTGTTTCTCTGTCATTCTGTCTCTGTCTCTGTCTCTCTGTCTCTCTATCTCTCTATGTCTCTGTTTCTCTGTCACTCTGTCTCTGTCTCTCTATCTGTCTCTCTATCTCTATCTCTCTTTGTTTCTGTTTCTCTCTCTCCCTGTCTCTCTGCTTCGATTTGTCCCTCTCTCCCCCTCCCTCCCTCCCCTGTGCCACCTCCCTCCCCATTTCTCTTCTCTTCCTCCCTCTTTTCTTGCTCTCTCCTCTCCCCACCTCTCCTTCCTTCTCATAGATGCACATACATACTTATTAATCATTTATATTTAAATATCCTGTTAATTCATTGTACAATTTTAATATTCTTTACTTGGGATAACAAAGTGCAACTGTAAATCTCACATGCTCGAGTCATTTATTTGGTATTTATTTTAGATAATAGCAAGTATTACAATCAAGTTCTTACAAACAGCCCCTTAGTCTCATTATTATAAATGAGATTTGAGATTACCTATGACCAATACACTTCTGGATTTAGTGAACCCTTTTATTCTTTTGGGCCTATAAGTAGAGACTTAGAGCCATCTTTGGTGGGGCTTGGGGCTACACTTCTACTACACGTGCCCCTGATGAACTATGGAATGAAGCAACAGAAGCAAGACATGTGGGGGAGGAGAAGAACATTGCAGCTCTCTTTCCTACTGCAGCCTATTGCTACTGTTGTGGATGAGCAGATTCTTTGAAAGTCACAGGAGTTATTCCACATTGACCAGGAAGAATTTCAAAGGAAAATGACCTAGCAATCTAGAGAGAATACTAGGAATATCCATGACCAAGAAAGGTAACCAGCTCTTTAAAGAACTAAAATCTGCATATATTATTAGTGTCTCTATCTTGATATTATAATCCTGTCCTTTGCTCCCCAAACCTGAGAATACCCAAGAACTCATAAGAACCCCACTCATTTTGTGTGTTGCCTTTGTCTAGCGTAACACCTTGTTCAAAAGGTGTGCAATGATATTCCAAAAAGTCCAAGAAACTTTGCTGTAAAGTAGAATATAATTAAATTTAGATATAAGCACAATTTCTCTACTGCCTAACTTAGAGAAGACCCTTACCTTTAAATTTTGTTCACTTGCTTGTAACCTCAAAGACCATGAATTTTGTGTATATGTTTGTCCTATCTCCAGAACTTAGGTGTCCATGTGTAATAATATGCCTTGGATATCCATTTGGGAATCACAGAAGGTGTAGGGAATCATTATGAAGGGGGACATGTCAGTCTCTGTTGGGTTTATGCTCCTGCTCTGTAACATAGTTATTGGGTCATTACCGGCTGCAGGGTGAACTCCGTTTTCCAGTATCTCTTGTGCCCAGGTGGACCATGTGGTTCCTTCTCATCAACAGTGTGTGTGTGTGTGTGTGTGTGTGTGTGTGTGTGTGTGTGTGCGTGTATGCATGCGCATGCACATGCACGTGTGTGTGCGTGTGTGCCTGTATGTGAGCCGTAACTTATAGACCATGTTATCTAAGAAGTGAATCTGCTTCCTCGTCACTGTTCTCTTTTGTTCATGGGCTTAGTGCACAATCCTGCCGTGGAAGGGAAACTTAGCAAAGATGGTTGAGGCAGAAAATAGAAAATGCCAAGGTTTCTAGAATCAGCCCTGGAGAGAGCACCTCCTGCCCCAACAATGAGAAACTATCATTTTGGACATTAGGGACACAAGAGATTACATGCCCATCATGTTACCCACAGCCTTGTTCGCTCTAGAAAATAGCCTCCTGCGAGTTCACCTTATCAGGTGGGTCTTTCGTAGGGAACATCTTGCTTTGTACCTAGTTACTTTCTCCTGTAAGGTCCTCCTAGAAGCAGTTGAGGTATGTATATGTGTTTTACACTTTGCCTGTCCTTTCTTATCTTTCTTTCCAAGTAGTGAGAAAGTGCTCTCATTGAAGAATTGTGATTCTTTCTTTCGGTGGTACCAGGGATCGAACTCAGGACATTGTGCTTGCCAGCCAAGCACTAATTCCACTGAGCTATCTTCCCAGCCCCCAAAAATTATGATTCTTAACAAATTTCAGAATTCTTGGTTCTGAGTGGGATTTCTCTTCACCTAATGAGCATTTATATAACACTCATTTTGTGGAGCACAAATCCTGTTAGGCCTTGGGAACAAAATCATGATTCCTTAGTGCTGTTGCAACAGAAAAAGTCAGGTAAGGGTTAAATGACCAGGGAATGCAACAAAAGAAGTACTATAGCAGCAGGAGCAGGTGTCTACCTTTACTGGAAGCAGAACTAAAAAAAGGCTTCAAAGAGAAGGTGACATTGTTAGATGCTAGAGGAAGAATAAGAGGTTTGTCAAAAGATATAAATCACTTTTTGTGGCTTTTAACCATCTGTACATGACAACAGGACATAGCATTTTCTTTTTCTCTCTTTTTCATTGTGGGAATTGAGCCACGAGTGTTGTGTGTTGTGTGTTGTCAGCAAGTGTCCTACAGCTGTGTTCCAAGCACCAGACTAGACACTATGCTGGTGTTACTAGATTAGTTTGTCAAAGGAAAGTAGTGTGTCAGACTCACTAGGCATAGTTCTCCTGTTTTAGCAGGGGTTGAAAAATATTCTAAAATATTTTGTTCGTATGTATTTGCAGTACATAGTGATTGCATTCATTCTGGGGAGTTGGGCTGTGCACATAGTGTGTCTTAGTTTTGGTTCTTTTTCTATCATCTTTGCCTCATCACTGATACCAAGTTCTTTCCTCTTCTCATTTGCAAAAGTTCTACCTATTGCTATTTTATTGAACCAAGTTTTCATTGATTAACTTTGTCGCTACTAATGTATTCCCTTATTTCAATAACTAGGCGTTCATTCATATTTTTTTAACTCGAAGGCTTTTTTAAATTTTTTTTTTATCTTTTGGCAGAACCAGGGATTGAACTCAGGCCTTTGCACTTGCCAGGCAAGCACTTATTCTACTGAGCCATCTCTCTGGCCCCTTTGAATGTTTTTTAAAAAGTAACTCATTTATCTGGAATTTAAGACTCTATCTGAAAAATATTTCCTTGATTATGAATCTGTGTCTTTTGGTTATTACTTGTCTATTGTTTTATTTCCAATTATATTTGAATTTATTAAATTTATTAGCTTGGTACCTGCTAAAGATCCCTATGTTGCTCTATGACTCCTGTATTCTATTTTTAACATACGTCACCCAGTTTTGACAGCTGACACTTTGTAAATCACTTTTAGAGATGATTGGAGAAGTTCATCAGTTCATCAGTTCATCAGTCTTCCTTCTCATTATCCTCAATTTCAAACCATGTTCTCTCTCACAAGGGCCAAATTCCCAAGCCAAAAGTATAGAAAGGGATCAAGTGATCAGAAGCAATTGAGAGGTTCAAGAAAAAAGAAAGAAAGAAATTCCACAGTCAGAGCGTCTACTTGCTATAATAAGTGCCTCAAAGACAGCAATCTCATTATTCTTTGTAACTTTGTGCAGGACTTTGGAAAATAGATGGATGATATACATATAGTGCTGAATCACTGCCTGGAGTCACCTCATTTCTTTGCGGGCTTGTAACTCTACTTAAGAAGGAATTAGCGAAGAGTTGCTTTTAGCAGCAGCTACTGGTTAACCGTTATACAAATGCTGATAAATATTTATTAGAAAACACTGAAACTCTTAGGTTAAAAAGGTTTTGAAAAATGAAAAAAAAGAAAGAAATTAGATTCCTGACTCTCTTGAAAGTGATTGACTATAAGGATACTTTTAATATATATGGAAATTTTTCCGAGTAAGCAGTTTTTAAAATTAGACTGTAAATCTTTCACTGTTTAACCTATTCAGCTGGCTATAAACTCATGCCTTCATTTTAAAAAATGTATTTGAATCATGATAGATGTGGAAAGGATATTATATTTTTTAAAGTAAAAGAATGTTGTCACCATGGATAGAACTCAGTTATTACCATGTTTGTGGGTCTGCTGCTAGAATCAAACACGTAACAACAACAAAATGGCAAAATAAGATGGTATCCTAGTTGATACAGGAATCCCAAGGTAGGACAGTGAGTGTCCACCACGTGTTCAATGCCACACGCTCAGTGCCGGAACAGGGCATGAGGACATGCTCAGTAAACACGTGCCCAGTGTTTGCAGTGCCGAGCTGAGTCACAGCCAGCAGAGTGGCTCTTGGAAGGACTTGTCACAGTCCCGTTCTGGAAGACTTGGAGGAAGTCAGAAAATGGAACATAGAATAGGTTCAAGTAAGGGGCTTGGACAGAAACCAGGAATGTTGGTGCGTGAGGGGAAGAGAAACCGACTTCCTGAGAGCTGTGGCAGGGTGACGTCTGCTTATGAAGTGCAAAGAACGCTGGAAATTTCATCATTCTTTCTGCTGTCCTCAATTACATCTTTGAAAGCACATGCAAGTCAGAAGATCACTGAATATTTTATTGTACAAGTGATGAGCTCTAGTCACGTTAGCTAGATGGTAGTCTGGGAATGAAGAGTTTATTATGCTGATTTGACCTTGTGTTTGATGATGTAAAATGTTTACTATTTGTCGCAATTAGAGCTTTCAGCATTGTTTTAGAGCTGTGGCTTAAGGATGGAAATGTGGGGCAAGGAAGTGGTTGCTGATTTTCATTAATTTGAAGCTTGTCAAACATTTTTTTTTTTTTATAGCTCGGTACCAAATCCAAAGGTCAGAACTAAGAGCATTATGGTGTGAAAATGAACAGGGAAGTTGATTTTCAGGCTCAGCCTGACTTTTCTGGACTTGGAAAGTTGCTAAATGCATTTGAAATTGTAGACTTTTCTTAAACTGGTAATAAAATCATTGCAGAGAGCCATGTTTTAAACTCAGTCTGTGGAACATAAAAGTTAAATTTCAAATAACTACATGCTGCAAATCACTTCGTAAGCCTACTTTGTAACTTTCAATGCCTTGAATTCTGTAAATATTTGGTAACAAACCTGTCAACTAAATGATCAGTATCCCTCTTGAAAATAATACTGGCCACAACTCACAAAACTTAAGAACAAAACTGAAATTCAGTGCTTGGAAAAGACCAAACCATCAGCTCCTAGTGGTATATAAAGGATTCAGGAACTCGGTCAAACAAGAAAGCCCCAACAGGCACATGCTGGCCTTGAACTCATGAAGCCCAGGCTGTCCTCAGACTCACAGTGAACCTCCTGCCTCAGCCTCGAAGTGCTGGGATTGCAGACGTGTATCACGCCCGCTACGAATACTCTTAAAAAGTGTTTCTGGGATGACATTGAGCAAAGCAGAAGGAGAACCTCAGAGCAGAAAAACCCATTGCATGAACTACAGAAATTTGCAGAGAAAAAGGCATATTCTGTTTTGCACAGTTGTATAGGTTTATCTTGAACTCTTACTGTTAAGCACTTATGATTTATTACTAGCTATTCCAACGACTGGCAATTCTCAATATTTGCCCCGTGCTTGAATACAAACAGTAATGAGATGCGGGCGGGCTTTCTTCAACTGGGACGTGAAATGCCAAAATGAAAGCGCTATGACAGCTCTGGGGCACATCATAGGCTTCTAACATGCCTATACCCCCTTTCACTCTATTTTATTGCTTTTCGTCTACCACCTAAAATGTAGATTTATTCATCAGTTGAAAATATAGTAAGTTATTTGAATTATGTAATCATATTCTAACTTGCCAAAAGATTAAATAATGGAAATTCACTTCCAATCTGAAAAGTTATTGATAATCTAACTACTAGTAAAGAATTGGAAAAAATGCTTTGATAGTTGCAAGGAGAGCGGTCATTTCAGGTTGTCAGCCAGGCAGGGTCAGTTTTAACAAGGACCTTACAGAATTATAGTAAGTGAAACCACAGTAGCAACCACAGCCACCATCACCACCACAACAAAAAGTGAAACAATTCTTCACTGCTATTGTAGAAGTGGTTAATAGGACCTTTTGAGTCTATTTAAAACTTTCTCCAAGGTTAATAAATATTCGTTGAATCCATTGGGTATTTGAAGCTTATTGTTTTGCTGCTAAAGGAAAATAATTTATCTGCTTAAGTGGTGTTCTAGCTGAGATTGCATCTATTTTGAAATGCATGAAGGGGAACAGTGGGGATCACTAGTTGGATTGTTCTCTATGCAGAGATGCCTTTTAGCTGAACTGTGGAGGTGACTTGCTGTGACCCTCAAAAGTAAGAATGAGAGAGAGAGACAGAGACAGAGACACAGATACAGAGACATAGAGAGGGACAGATGGACAGAGAAAGAGAGAGAGTGAGAGAGAGACAGAGAGACAGACACAGAGGGAGGGGGAAAGAGAGAGAGAAAGAGATAGACAGAGACAGAGAGACAGAGAGAGACAGGGACAAAGACAGGGGCAGGGCAGAAGAGAGTTCTCAAAGGAGCACGTGCTGTTTCCTGACTTCCTAAGTTACAGATCTCAACAAAGCCAACATTAGTTTTAAGACTACAGTCCTACCCCTGTATACAGTAATCCCTCAGCTATCCAGAATCTAGTTCTTCAAAATATGCAGTGCCCTCACAGTGTGCAGACGCAAAGGAAATCTTGCACCATCCGGGTCATCCTTGAAGGCAGAGAGGAACTCCTGACCATGGGCAAGAGAGAGCTGTGGTCTCTGGAGGAGGCACCGGTGGAGAGAAAAAGGTGGGAAGAGAGCTCTCACTAGCCGGCCTTTGTCCAAAAAAGGCACAGAGTCAAGAAGCACTGAAGCGAAAGGGACAAGGGAGCAGCGTGACAGAAAAGCAGTGAACTGTAGGTTGGATACATTCAGAATGCGTGAGGAGACACAGGCCGGAGCAGCTCAGCTGCACAACAGGGCCTGAGGCTTCCCACATGCAGACTGTAGCTCTTTAACTATTTCAACGTTCAAAAGAGGGCAGGGAAGAATAAATAACTGCTTGCCAAGGTAATGAGCTAAGACTTGTCCCTCCCCCTGTGAGCACTTGGAGTGTGGGATGAGCTCAAGTACTTCCAGGCGGGGAGTACTTCCATTAGAGGGAAGAGGGACAGCAGAGAGACGGGAACAAGATGTTTGAGGAAGCTTCCCATCATAACAGGCTTAAATTCTAACGCTGAAAGGCTTACCACTCATCTCTATGTTACACAGAGTGAACTATACAGACCTGTACTTCAGAACCTAATTATTATTGACAAAGTTTTGTACAAATTGCCTCTAAGCAATTGATGCAACCTAAACTACCTACTGGTGGTGGTCTAGACATTGTCACAGGGGCAAGCTCCTTATGGTAAATGGAATTGTATTTTCATTTCTAGCTCAGCTTGTCTTAGTCTAAGTATCAAACACATCTAAGGTGCTAGATAAATACTTGCTGACATGAAAAGAGGTCACAGTCAACGTGATACTCAGGACAACTCAGGGCCAAATTGGTTAAGAAGATGTCCTGAGGTGGCTTTTGCCTTTGGGAGAAAACATCTGTTTTCCACTGAAAGTAGTAATTGCTTCAGACCAAGTACAGGAAGGACAAAATTTTTATAACTCTAATACATACAAGAGCCGTATCAACAGAGCAAAACCATACATAAATGTTCCCATCATGGGCCATCTATTAACAATTTATTGTTCCTTTTTATGAAATATAGTGAGCAGAGCTCCACAAAGCATGGATGAGTTGTGTAGTGGTGTCCTGTTAAGTATTTATTGAGAGAGGCCCCTGCTTGTCATCACTCCCAGCTTGGGTCACCTGGCATCATCCGGCAAGGAATATTCTACATCTATTGTTCGTTTCCCTTTCTTGGCTTTTTCTGCCCTCATCCTTCACAAATCAATAAAGTCCTTTTTTTCAGTCTAAGCTAAATTAAAAAAAAAAAAAAAAAAACGTAGGCAAGGAAATAAGAGACAAAAACATCAGATTGTCTTTAAGATGTTGAATTTAAGACAAATAATCAGAGCCGACAGTGGACACATTATCGAGTGGAAATCACTCTGATCATTCTCACAACAATCCCAGCAGAACAGCAGCTCGTGACAAAGAGCTGGATTCCTGAGGCGGGAGCACACAGGCAGATAATTTCCAGAAGGGACCAAGGGACAGTGCTGGCTTCTGATTTCTTATGCCAGGGCAATGCCTTTTGAAGTCCTAATTGAATGCAGTCATAAGCCTGAACTAATCTAACATAATAAATGCTTAACTGGAAAATTCCAATTAACATTTTCCTTTAATCTGCAAATTTGTTTTCATCTGACATAGATTTCTATTCCTGAGGGTAGGACACACTTGTGTGTATTACAGATTGTGAAGTGAAGCTCCTGTTGGGGAATAATCACGTACAGCGAGTCACACCAATCGTCACGTATTGAAATATGACACTGAGTGGATAGCCCCTTGGGCTGCTGTAGAGTCCCATGGGCTGGACCACACTCGTATGAGGATGGTAGGCAAGCAGGTGCAGGCAACAGTGGCTGAGTACATTTCAGACTATCTGGACTTGTGCTTCCAGAAGAAGTCTCCCTCTCCTTGGGGATGGCATTGTCCAGGAAGTGCAGCGTGGAGTCTCTCATTCTAAGACGTTCCCCTTGGAAGAGTTTTGGCACCCAAAGAAATGTTCCATGTGGAGGATCCTGAGTTCCAAACCCTAGTTCACACACGTCCAGGTAATCACTGACTCAATTTTACTGACCTGTGAATTAATCCCAGTTTTAGGATGCAAAATTAGGAAGTCTTGTAATGTATAACATGAAGAAATCTATTCAGAATCCTATGATGTATTTTTAGCAAAATAACCTCATGATTACTGATGCATTTGACATATTTTCCTTTTCTACCCTTTATTTTATTAAGTTTGATGTGGATAAGCTGAAAACGCAAAAAATCTGTCATTTATCTTTTCCCTTGAATTGCTTATCATTAGCAGTTCATATAATTACCTTTGAGAGTCATTCCCTCTCATTCTTTCTCTCCATAGATGCAGTTTTTGAACACAGGGAGGATGTCACACACATCACAGCCCTTCACCCCAAACTTCAGTGTTTATTGCCCATAAATGTGGATATTCCAGCACAGTTAGAAACTTTCATATATTTACCATTGGGAAAATAAATTTATCTAATCTATCATTACATCTCAATACTGATCCACTAATGTCTTTTATTACCTTCTACCCTCTGCCGTAGCATTCAGCGTGTGGACAGAAGTTACACGCAATTGTCGTGTCATTTTAGCTTCTTTTTCATACAGACATTTCATTGCCTTTCACTATGGCAACAGTTTGGAAGCACAGAGTACCAACACCCTTCCATGTGGTGGGCGGCGGAAATGGGGTTGGAATTCAGGACTTCCACAAACAGCTACATTCCTAGTACTTTATTTATTGATTGATTCTGAGACAAAGTTTGTACAGTCACTGAGTTTCCCAGATTGAGCTCCAACTTGCAGTCCTCCTGCCTCAGCCTCCCAGAGTGTAGGGACTTCAGGAAGATGGCAGCCAGGCCCAACTCCTCTCACTTTTAAAATAGGACATTCATGGCTTGGTGTTTCTCTGGTAATCCCTTGTGGCAACTTGCAGGTTGGGCATGCTCTGCTGGAATGCTGCAGAGGGGTGACTGTGATCTCTGTGTGTCACATCTCGATGCACCTGGTACCTGTGTATCCCTCACTGGTGTGGTTATCTTCAACCGCCCAGTGCATAGTCTTCTGATTTCCCCATGAGGTAATAACTGCACAATTTCATCCCCTGAAATAAGTAAATAGTCTGTGGGAGACGTTTAAAATCAGGTTAAGGGGAGCTGGGGAGATGGCTCAGTGGAATTAAGCGCTTCCTTGGCAAGTGCAAGGGCCTGAGTTCAATCCCCGGTTCCACAAAAAAAAAAAAAAAAAAAAAAAAAAAGCAAAAAAAAAATCAGGTTAAGGGCCAGCCGGATATCTCAGCGGGTTAAAGTACCTGCTTAGACAGGTGCAGGAACCAGGGTTCCGGTGTATCATCTGGCCCCACCCCTGGGGCACACTGAGATTGTGATTGAGACTGGGTGTGGTGCCACATGCCTATAATCCCAGTGCTTGGTAAATTGAAAACAGGAGGATCGCTACAAGTCCAATCTGTGCAATAAGGCCCTGTAGACTATGTACTAAGTACATAAAAATAAATACATAAATAAAAGTACTATCTCAACCATGCTGATATCTGTCGCTCATCAAGATCCCCGCAAGACCTGGCCTCCACTGCTGAATCTTCTCTCATCCTATCATTAACAAAATACTTGAAAAATTAAGGTTTCTCCAGTTGCAACCCTTCCTTCTCATTTGCCATCATTCTCACAGTTGTATAGCAGGTGAAACTCCCTCCATTTATTTGTTTGTTATTCTTCTGTACAGATCTATGACATTTTTTCAGCATGTTGTAAACTTTGACTTGAATGGTTTACTTATTCGGAAAATACTTATTGAGTGCCCACCCCATGCTTGGTACTCTAAGATCTTCTGGAGATACAAGAATAAGAGAAAGAGATACGTCCTCCCCTAGTAGAGAGACATGTTATTTAGATATTAGTGTATGGAGATTTGAAGACTGCTATCTTTTTAAAGAATACATTGGCCTTGTAGGCCTTATCTGTACTCCTGCTCCATCTAGTTTTGGCTGCCTCCTGCCTAAGACCAGAGAGCACCTGGGCTACCGCTGCCTTCCTGGGTCCAGCGTTGGGACTGAACACTGCTAGACAGTTGACTCCATGGAGGTAATCTCTACAAGGAGATGCAATGCATAAAATAGCCACACAGAAGAACTTTACACTAAGCCCCACCTCCCCTATTTAATAGTATGGGAAGGATATGGGAAACCGTGGGGGATAGGAGCTACCATACCTCTTCTTGTTGAACTGTGTATTTCCATAAAGGGTACAGTTAGGCAGGAACTGTGGTGTGTAAAACCACGGTGGTTAGAACAAGGTTCTGAGGAAAATTAAGGAAATGGCTTTTAACCCAGACATAGCAGAGGCAGGCTATGCTGCACATTCAGGTGCAGTGTATACAAATCCAGTGTCTGGTACACAGTAGACACTTGATCTGTTTCCTAAAACAGTGAGTTGGTACGTGTCCGGGAGACACTTTTTGCAGGTGTAAAAAAGTTAACCTTGATAAAATACAAGGTTGACTTTCCACGTTATTAACTTTCTATCCATACTGTAGCTTTAGTCGCATGTTCAAGAGTAGGGTGGAGTATCTTAGAGGCTGAAGGTATTAACATACTCTTGCTAAGGCATAAAATAGATGAGTTGTAAAGCACATTATTTATACATAGGAGAACTGCCTTCTGTCACCCTTTTAAGGCTTTCCAATTAACTGAAAACCAGGTTGACTTGGCTTGGGTTCATTCTTATGGTCGAAATGTAGCTGGCTGTGTACTGATTAATTAGTGATGAGTCATTTAGCTTATAAGAGCATAAACTACATGATGGCAAATATAGAAGATAAAAATTAGGTGAGAGAGTAGTGAAGCATTCAGGAGCTGTTCTTACTAAAAAATATCTCTGTCAGCCTGGAATTAATAGAAGCAGCAGAAAAAAGGCAGGCATGTATTTCTTCCTTTCTCTTACCTATCTTTTATCTAGATACTGATCCTTAACAGATGCTAACTTCTGGCCACCCTCTCGTCTACTTGGTAACCTCTTGCTTGGAGACTACTGCTGTTTCATTAGATTGGTATAAGTGTGACCCAGGAACTGGCAATGTAGTGAGTAGGATAAACACACGGTGGGCTTTTGTTTCAGTGGGATTCAGGTACAGTTATGACTTTGATTTAAGATGCCCCCCAGACCCTCCTGTGCTCATGAATGGGGCCTCTAGAAGGTGGCAGGGTCCCCAGGGAAGGTCCTCACCCTAGATGAGCCACAGAGGAGCTCAGAACTAATTGTTCTGTTAGCACGGTGGCCTGGTTACGGGGATCCCTTGGGCTTGGCCTGGGAGGTGTAGCTCCCTCCTTGATGTCTCTCTTTGTCCTCTCCTCTCTGGCCACCATGAGGTAAGATGCTGTTCTCTGCCTGATGCCCCCACCGTGTTGTTTCTGCCTAAGAACCAGCAGGCTGGGACTAAAAACATGAGCCAAAAAAAAAAAAAAAAAAAAAATCACTGCTCCTGGAAGTTGTGGGCACTAGGGCCTGGGTTCTAGAAATAAGGCCCCTGGCTGTGACAAGTTTCCACTGGCATGAAAAATGTAACCTGTGGCTTCTTGGCTACCAAGACCATGGAAGCTACGGTTATTTTGGAGTGTAAGTTCCCCCGGTGGAACATGAGTGTGTGAGTTTTCAAGTCAGATGCCTGGACGAAGTTCCAAGTACTGTTGTCTCATACTGTATGTGATTCTTGCATTGTGAACTAGGGATTGTAACACCCGGCCTACTCCCCAGGATCCTTGTGGAGATTAAATGAGGTCATCGACATAAAGCACTTAGCATGATGGCCCAACAGCTCCCTAGGCCGCCTTGAAGTACTATAATTCTCACATTTACAGTTGCCACATAACTGAATATTATCCCAGCTATGACATGCCATCTAGGTGAGCTGGTTTTATTAAGCAAGAAATTAATTTTATTAACCAAGAAGACTGCTGTCTTCTCACACAGCGCTCAGGACCCAGACATCCTGTTTGTATACTTCAGACAATATGAGACAATCATTTAATGCACGCTAATTGAAAAAAACAAAATGCAGATTGCTGAGAAAGTATTTCTGAGAGGTCACTGTGGTCAGATTGCTCTACTAAAGCCCGTGGTGCACTTCAACAGTACCTGACTTCTGCCTTCAAGGAGCTTACGCCTAGCCTCTGGAGACGAGTCCAACAATGGTAAGTGGGCATGTCACATAATGAGTGCACAAGACAGCAGAGATGGCGAAGACTACCAGTGAGAGGGGAGTGTCACTTAACACTTTAATTTTCCCCAGGAAGGAAGCGGCTGTGTTCTGTTACAGTGAGAACAACAAGGTTTTCTCCTTAAAGTCAGGTCTGACCACGGAGCTCGAGGGAGGGCGCTAGGTGGGCTGCTTGATTGTTGCATTCCTTGGACCACTTACTAGTTGAGTTTGTTTTTACCTTAGGTGTTCCATATTCTTTAATCAGAAAAACTGATGAAATGATTTATTGCAGTAAATGTTTTGAAGATAATTCCCTCAAAAACCCCCACTTTTTCCTCATATGCATGACTTTTTAACCTGAGAGTTCTATAACATATTATTTCATTCAAAGTATTAAATTAATATAAGCCTTTGCTAAATCCATGAATACATCATTTTTTAAATTTAATTTGGGGGTGATGAACACCTTAAATCTGTAAGTAGCTTGCCCTGAAATAACAGGTCAATTTCCAGGATCTGATTTGGTGTGAGAATTTAAACTGTTTCCAAGGTAACCAATAGTATCTCTGGAAACCTCAGCTAAGCTTGTGACTCTGCTTGCTTTGGGTTTTCAGCTTGTTCTATTTCCTTATGCAAACCTTGAACTTTCACATCCATGCATCTGTGTGCACACACGCATGTGCCCGCATGTGCATGTACACACACACACACACACACACACACACACGTATTCTCCCTCCCTGTCACCTCTTAAATCTTTGCTTTCCACGAAGGACAAATGACAAAAGGTACAATAAAACTAAATACATGTATGTTGATCTTTGTACTATTTATTGCAGCTGTTTCCTTATCCTTTTTATCTTTACATATAATATTGATGACAACCAATCCCTGTGTTACTATTTACCTGAAGAAGCATATTAATTTTATATGAATTCCCAGACACAGATTTTCAATCTGTAACTTTCGTTCTTGTTTTTTTTTTTTTTTTTTTTTGCTTTTCTCCAGCATAGATGTTGAAAACCACAACTATGTTAATAAAGTTTAGTGAATTACCACTAAATGCTTTTGCTTAATTTTCTAGAACAGCTCTATTCAATAGCAATATGACATATGTAATTTTTGATTCCCTAAGAGCTACATATAAAAAAGACAAATAGTTTAAAATATGTTTTATCTAACTTGGCCCATCTAAAACATCATTGCAACATGTAATCAATACAAAAATTAATGAGCTACTTCACCCTTTTGTGCTATGTATCGAAAGTCTGGTGTGCATTACATATCTATAGACACAACGATTGGAAGCCACAGGGCACATTGCCCAGAGCCTGTGTAACCACAGTTGGCCATGCTGAAAAGTGGACATCCAGGTAGTGGTGCTTCTGTAAAACTGTTCATATCATTTTATTATTGGGTGGGTTAAAATATAAGGTATAATTTTGGAAGAATGTTTTTCTTCCCTTTCTTAAATTTACTTTATCAGCAGCTAGTTAGGGGCTGGAGAGATGGCTCAGTAGAATGAGTGATTGCCTGGCAACCCATCTGGCTTCTATTAAAGCCCCAGTTCTGGAGAGAGAGAGAGAGAGAGAGAGAGAGAGAGAGAGAATGACTTCAATCTGAGGAGTACCACAGGATGCAGGAGGTATGCCTGTGAGTTCAGCCTTGCCAAGCAGATTGTTATCCTTGGTCATGGCACGCTCACCTTCGTATCCTGCGTGAGCATGCCAGGCTGAGTAGGTAGTGAAGGTCTGAGTCTGCTTGGTAGGAATGGTGGTATTGTGCTTGCTGAGGACTCATGATGCCACCAGCAGTTTCAGTACCAAGAGAAAGAGGAGTGACATCCAACAGCAGCAAATCTTGGGCATTTGGAGACTTGTCTCAGATAAAATGGTTGCCTGAACAGCTGCACCATAAGCAACATCCTTTGGTACTCCTCAGATTGAAGTAACTTTTTTTTTGGGGGGGGAGGGGCTGGGGATTGAACTCAGACCCTTGTACTTGCCAGGCAAGTGTTTATTCTGCTAAGCTATCTCCCTGGCCCTGAAGTCACTTTTGATATTGATGTCAATGGCATCCTCATCAGGGTTGATGCTCTTATTGAGTTCTTTTCCATTGAAGAAGTCCTACAGAAGCTTCTGGATCTTGGGGATACTGGTGGAACCACCCAGCAGGACAATGTCATGGATCTGAGACTTGTCTAGTTTAGCATCTCAAAGAGCCTTCTCCACAGGGTGCAGAGTGCCACGGAACAGGTCAGCATTCAACTCTTCAAATCAAGCAGGAGTAATGGAGGTGTGCAAGTCAATTCCTTCCTAGGGGAATCAATCTCAATACTGGCTTGTGTGCTGGAAGAGAGAGTTCTCTTAGCTCATTCACATGTAGTACGAAGATGGCGAACAGCTCTTTTGTTCTCACTGATGTCCTTTTTGTGCTTGTGCTCGAATTCAGCAACGAAATGATTGACTATTCAATTGTCAAAATCTTCTCCATCTAAGTGGGTGTCTCTAGCTATAGATTTCATTTCAAAGATTCCATCTTCAATAGTGAGGATCGACACATCAAAAGTGCCACCTCCTAAATAAAAAAATCAGCACATTGCTTTCAGCTCTAACCTTTTTGTCTAAGCCATAAGCAATAGCAGCAGCAGTTGGTTCGTTGATAATTCTAAGTACGTTAAGACCAGCAATAGTTCCAGCATCTTTGGTTGCCTGACACTGAGAGTCATTGAAGTAAGCTGGCACAGTGACCACAGCACTGGTAACAGCCTTCCCTAGATAAGCTTCTGCAATCTCCTTCATCTTTGTCAGCACCACAGAAGACACCTCCTCTGGGTAGAAGCTTTTGTCTCCCCTTTGTATTCTCCCTGAACCTTGGGCCTGCCTGCATCATTCACCACCATGAAGGGCCAGTGCTTCATATCAGACTGGACAGCAGCAGCATCAAATCTACATCCAATCAGATGCTTAGCATCAAAAACTGCGTTGGTGGGGTTCATCGCCACTTGATTTTTTGTAACATCTCCAGTTGTTCAGCGTCAGTGAAAGTGACCTAGCTGGGAGTGGTCGATTTCCCTCATCACTGGCAGTTATCTCCACCTTTCTGTGCGGGAAGAAACCCACACAGGAGTAGGTGGTGCCAAGAACAACGCCTACTGCAGTTCCCTTTGACATGGTTGCTTGTGTATAGACCTGGCTGTCCTAGCGAAGATGACACACAAGGAGCCCCACAGCTACTGGCATGTTCAATGAGATTTTTTTTTTAACTTTTTTTATTCAACTACTTTTCATTCATAATAGTAAAGTATAATTTTTATACAGACATAAAATAAATGCATAGAAAAAAATTAGCTGTGGAAAATTGTGACTTTCACACACATATAAAAATGAATATATGGTAAATTATTGATTTGTATAATATGAGAGAACCAAGAAGCTGTTAAACCAAGTCAAAATGGCATAAATGTATATGAAATAGAGATTAATTGCATATGATGACAAAATTGATCTTTTTTCCAAATTAAATTAAATTATAAGGTAGGATAGGACTTCCGTAGCTATCCATTACTTGTACCTCATATAAAATATCTGAAAAACAGTGAGTGGGGCTAAAAGTTTTTAACTTAAGATTACTATGAGTGGTGTGTGAATTTCCACTGAAACACAAACTTTTTGTACGTGGTCTGATAGACAATTTAAAGCCATCTCAGCATCAACTCCTAGCTTTGTCTTGAAATTATAATCTTGGGTAGTATGATTCACTGATGTGGTAGACTGCCAATTGGTGAGCAACTTGTTACACCCAGCTGCACTAAATCAGCATGAGGCTGGGTGTGGGAGGCTTACCTGAGGGTTGTTGCCTGCAGCATAAGAGGCAGAACTGGAGACACCGTTTGGAAATTATTAGGAAAGTTGTCTCGAGAAGCTCTTGGACTTGTGGGAAGCTGCTGGTCTCTTGAGCTATTCTGCTGGGAGACCTTGTTATGCTGCCTTTCTTGATGAACTTGGCTGTTCTCATCAAAGACCTCATCAAAGGTCTCTTTAGGACCTCACTGCCACTGAGGATGGCTGTGGTTCATTTCGGGGAAGGCCTGGCCCTCATCTTGAGCATCACTTCCTGGCTCCAGAGGGAAAGATGGTGCACTGCTCAGTCTCCTGGAGGAGCTTATCACGTGAGCTTTCCTGACGGGAACTTGGCTTTCCTCTTTGCTGGAGGAGCTTGGGACCTTGCTGTTGCTGATGATGGCTGTGATACTTTTGAGAAGAGCTCTGGTGCTTACCCTGAGCATTGTTTTCTGGCTCTAGTTCATATCCCTCAGCCTGCTAGCACAGATTCTTTGTCTCACTGGCACAGACTTCCTAGCTTCCACCACCAACCTTTGGGCCTTCTCTGCTCAGATCCATGAAGTGGGCCTGCATGAGGCATTGTTGTGGGCTCTAGGCATCCAGATGGACTTGTGGGAGGCATTGTTATGGGCTCTAGGTTTCAGCTAGACTCATGAAAGATTTTAGGGTCCAGGGCCTTAACTGGATTATTAGGTCTTTAGTGTGCTGCCAGATTTCCTGCACTCCTTGTATATGATTTTTTGGGTAATTAACTATAATCTTATAAAATGTATCCTATATTATACTATTAACCTTGCAAAACTCCCAACCCATGGCAACTGGTAAATCAAGGAATGAAATTTTATATTCTCCAACTCTTTTGCTAGTAATATAAATCTGTAAAAGGAGTATCTGCAAAATGGCATTTTCTCTTAACTATTCTCTCAATAGGTAATAATAATAATAATAATAAACCCATAAAAAACATGAAGCAGAGCAGGTTCCCTCCAGAAATCAGTCTTCTGACACTAAAGAAGTCCACTCTTTCCAAGCTGTCTCCGCATCCCCTGGTGATAGCTTTGAACACATTGTAGTTTACAGGTTGTCACAAAAGAACAGAATGACCAACCTCTTCATGCATTCTAAGGCTTATGCTTTGTTTCTCTCCCAGCAAAGAGGTCTCCACCTCCGTGACTTTACAAAACAGAAGTGCAGTAATAAAATTTCCCTTCTTCCAACTTTGAAAAGAAGTGTACATGATTTAGAATAAGACACCACTTGTCTTCATTCTAGCAAGCAGAAAAGGTAATAGCACTATGGGTGTTGTAACCAGCAATGGCTGGCAGCACTGTGCAAGTGCATGCTGGGAAATTCCCTTTAGGACACAGACTGCTACAGGAAAAGGGCCATGGATTAGAAGTCAGGAGCCTCCAGATTTGAACACAGCTCTGTTATTCGGATTCTTTCTTGGAAAGCATCTTATCTTGCCCTAAATAAAGTCATGTCCTGTGATTAGAAAAGTTGTCTTTGTATTTCCTTTAAATGTAAGAAGAAAATAATTCAGGCATCATTTCAGTAAGCCTGATTTTTGGCATATATCAAATGTTGGAGTGTCTTCATAAAGTCCAACTTAAATTGGTACTGAAGGGATGCAGAAACACAGCACCAATTTCAGTGAGGGGGCTAGTTTCTTCCAGTTGTTCCGTCAACTGGAAGAAGTTTAGGAGACTCACCATCTTGCAGATCTATCTACAAAGGACTTTCCCTTGAGGATGTTTCTAAGTCTGACCTCCTTCTCCTGTGCCATGGTCATTGCCTTGAGAGCCTGACACATGCCCTATGCTCAGCTGGGCCCTGACATTTGGGGGGTGGCTCTCCTGTGTGCTGGGTGACCTGCAGGCCTCCCAACTGTCAGTGTGGCAGATGCCTCTCCTGGGAGCCCTGAAGGCCTTGATTTCTTCAGTGGAAATGCAACACGCCACTGCAAGTCCACACAGCATTTCTAGTAAACAAGCCACTAAAATGGTACCCAGGAAGCTCCTTGGTATTTAATGTTAAAGATTCACCCGCACTAGGAAGCTCTTCAGAGGGAGCAGGTAATAACCACAGGCTTTCACACGCATGTACGATTTATTTTGTCAGTCTCGGTAGCAGTCACTCCTTTCTCCTAGACTGTGTGGCTTCTTCAAAATTCTGCTCGGAATGCCTCGGCTCATCCGTGCTGTCTTTTTCCTTCTTCCTGAGGAAAGTAGCTTCTATCTAGAGTTGTCAATGCGGAGACTTTCAAACTGCACTACTTTCTGTCATGTGTTATGATCTTTCTCCAGACTGAGGAAAATGTTAAGGAGAATAGTGGCCTTCAGACTTCCTTTTGGCCATACATATCTCAGCTAATGCTTTCAAGTACTTTAAAGTGAAAGAGGAAACATCTTTTAAAAAAAAAGGAAATAGTCATCCGACCAAACAACTTAGAGTCAGGGACTGCTGGAAAAAAGTAGGCTAACGGTGAAGAGACCACTGGCTCTCGGGCCAGCGCTTCCTGCTCCTCACTCATCCAGGCCCAGAGGCCCAGTGCATCCTGAGGGGCCTAAACTGCCAAGGCTGAGCTGTGATTGGCCAATGATCCTCCATTTCATCTTCTTTCAGCTCACATTTTTTTTTTTTTCTTCTTGCTAATCCATGAGAAAGGGTGGCCATGGAGTGGGTCCTTATACTAAAGCTTTTTCTGTTCTCTTTTTCCTTGTGTTGCCTACTCATAAAAATACTTTCTTCTTTTATAAAATGTAACAAACGCATCATGAAGAAAGTCCAACTACACTTAATCTTACTGCCATTGGTATTTGTCGAGCAGTGTTCCCTGCTTTTTTGTTTATGCAGACAGGTATCTGGTGTGAATGGAATCATGTTAAGTAAATTGCTTTAAAACATTGTGTTATTATATAAAATATGTCACAGAGATATTTCCACATCAGGACAATCCTACATTATCTCTTACTGGCTATAGAAGGTTCTATTGTGTGGATACATCCTCTATCATTTTTCTAATCACATTTATAGATATGTGATGAACAGATAATGCTGTTGTAATATCCAGAAAGTAACTTGTAAACCTAATAGACTGGGAAAAGACCAGAGATAAAGAAAGATGCCTTGTAGCAGAAGATGAACAATTGGGAAGCAACATTTAGTTCCTTGAGTCCAGCAAACGCCCAACGAGAAAATGAAATACTCCCAAGTTCTTCTGTTCAGAGAAGAAGAAGAAGGTATTGCCGAGACTATGATCATGGAGTCCGTGCATGACCCAGAGGTTCCTAGGTGGGTTTAGGGTCTGAATAGTCAAGAGCTCAGCTAGGTGAGAGCCTCCACACTAGACAAAGGCCTGGTGCAGGGACTATAGGATAGGACCTACCTGTTCAGTGCAGCTTAATGCAGGTGAGGGCAGGCAGTCTCGTGCATGAAAGCCAAAGCAGCCAGAAGACATTCGACAGAAGCCAGCTGTAAAAATCCAAGTGAGGAGCCAACATACCATGGGGTTGATGTAGGAAGTAGGAAATAGATTCTAGGAGAATCAGGATAGCATCTTTGTATAAAGCACAAATTCAGGCCCACAAATTCATAAAGTCAGAAAAGGGACCTGAGCAGAGCCACCTAGGAATGACTTAGCTCAGTGCTTCAGAAATCATCCCCTCTGCCCTGCACATCATCATCCAAGGACAGACAAGGGCTGGTCCCTGTGCCCGTATGCCGGTAATAAGCTGAACTCTGCTGGTGCGGCTAATTTAAGAGCAAACTGGGTTAAATGCAGTCTTCGCAGCTCTTCATCCGAACAATACTTGGTGACAAGGTCAGGCAGTGTTTTGAATGGACTGAAATGATGCTGGGAGTCAAACTTCAAACTAGGCCAAAATTATTCACTTGATAATTCTCACCTATGAAAGCTGGGCCAGCAAATGCAAAGCACTTTCGTTTTATTTCATTGCATTTCTGGCAGCCAATCAACAATGGCATCCTTAGCTTTATTCTAAACAATCATTTCACTCATTCATTCCTCCAATAAGTACTTATTGAACATCTGTTATGTGTCACTCAGTTGGGTGCTGCAAAGGGATAAAATAAGGCAGGCCTTGTTTATTTCAAATAAGAAGATATCTTTCTGCCATAATGGCCATAGAGAAGCTTATACAGATATTCAGGTTAGAAAGAGAAACATTTTCCTTTTCGCTTTTGCAAAGAAAGATCAACAGTACTTTATCAGTCGTCAAGAGACTTTGGGGTTAGAGGAGACAAACTTTCTGCTAGTGTTTCACCTGGTACATTTTACACAAAGTATTCAGTTGGATTCAAAGCACTAAACTAGAAAATGTGATATTAATACCATCCACTTTTTATTAATGATTTAGGGGAATATAGTGGAAAATAACCTTGCAATTTTTTTTTTAATAAGGGAAGATGATAGATGAGAAAAACACAGAGCAGAAAGAGGCCGATGGAAGAGCAAGAGATGATGTTGTGGTAAAGATGATGTTATGGGAGGCCCAGATGGTCATGGATAACATTGCTGAGAGACTGACATGCAAGCTGAACTCTGAAGGACACAAGGAGCAGCCTGCGGGACACAGTATCCCAGCTGTTAGTTTGTGCAAGACCCCTAAGCTGGACCATACCCAGCAAACCCCACTGCACAGCAGGAAGGCTCAGGAGGCCGCAGGGACCTTTCTTTAGTGCTCAGGCTTTGAAATGGGTGGGACATGAAGAGCCAGGAAGGAAGCAGGGGCCATTTGCAGTGGACTAGATGCTCAAAACAAAAGCAGTAACCTGATCTCAGGGCCAGTCTCCCCACAGCAATCCCAGTAGCCAGCTGAGAACAGTTCCCTGTTCTACTTTGCCTGAGTTGGATTCACCAACTGGTTCGCCAAAGTCCTACACTATATGGTTAGGTAGACTTACTACCTGTTTTCAAAAAGGCTTCCAAGTACCTGCTCTCCACCAGGCACAGAAAAATCTAGCTAGAGAAACAGGAGATAAATAAGAATACAAATTTAAAAAATGAATAGAGTGTTGAGTAGTGCTATGATCGAAATAAATGGAAGCTGAGCAAAAGGTAAAGTCTGGGAATTCTTAGAGCAGATGATTGGAGCAGAGGTGAGAGCGACCAGAGATGGTGGCTGTGCAAAGCCTGTGAGTGGTAGGAGAAGCGTCCTGGGGGAGGAGAGAGCCAGCAGGAACTGCAGGAGCTTGCTGAGCCCCCAGGGCTGTCACCCTGTCACTGTGTACAGAGCAAGGACAAGAGTGTCTGAGGAGCAAGGGCTGGATTGGCAGGTGTGGCGAGGGGAACCTTTGGGCATGATGGGAAGTAGGTATTTTAGTCCATTTTCTCTTGCTATAACTGAATGCTTCAGACTGAATATTTCATTACTAAATTTGTTCATGCTATGGATTAAAATTTATTGACTTACCATTGTGGAAGCTGAGAAGTCGAAGACCAAGGAACCAGCATTTGAGCAAGGTTTCTTGGTGCTTTATCACATGAGGAAAGGCAGAAAGCCAAGAGGGCCAGAGAGGGAACCCACTGCTGCAAGCCCTTCGGACGATGGCATTCAGGTGTTTGTCAGCAGGGACCACGCATTAACCTCCACCTCCAGGACTGGCTGTCACATTAGGGATTAATTTCCTGACACATTCCAACCATTGTACCCCGGACTGGCAAAAAGTGCTCACACTCGCACTTCGATAAGGTCATTCCCGCTGTGTAGAGGTCATGCTCCGGGAATTCAGGAGAGGAAAGCAGGGGCTTTCATTCCACTTGTACAAGATGCGATGGTAGCCGGGCCACGCGGCAGCATCAGGGAAAAGGGTAAGAGGTACGAAGCAGGCTATGTGTGGAAAGCAAATCACAGGGCCCGATGTGACAGGAGATAGGACGGCTCTGAGTGCCTGGGTGGGTGATGGCGGCAGTAATGGGTGGAAAGGAGAGCGGAGAAGCAGCTTGAGTCGGCTGTGGGATTCAGCGGCACTGCAGAAGTTAGCAGAATAGGGTCTACCTTGGACCCTGCGCACTTGCAATTTTAGACGAGTGCTCAGCAGAGATGCTGAGTTGGCAGCTAGATATCTGAGTGCGTAACGTGGGGAAGGTCAATGTGATAGAACCGAGAGCGCTTGCTTGGCGTGGAAGGGTGAGGACGCTGGTGCTTCCCAGGTGGCACACACAGCCTGAAGCACGCGGCCCGCTTCCATCCTGATCCTTCCTCCCTAGGCACATACAGGGTATGAGAAAATCTGCATCTGCATGGAGAAAACAACACCAATCCTGGTTGCCATGTATTTAACAAAAGAAGCGAAGTAGCGTTGTTGGTGCTTAATTTGATAAAGCTTTTCAAATTCTGGCTTGAACTCCTGTCAGTGGATTATTTATGTCTGCTTTTATAACCTTGCTATTCAATTGCATCCTCATATATGACATCTACCAGGAAGTAAGTAGTTTATATACATTCCCATAAGAAAAATTTAATCATCAGCAGGGTTCGTCAAGATATGAATTTACATTTCATATTCTCCACCAGGGAATACTAGGAATGTAGAATGTTTTGATCAGATTATTTCTGGTAAAACATGAATGTCCAAAGAGTTTTAATGAAAAACTGCACCTAAGCCACGTGTAAAATTGTTCCTTAAAACCAATTTCCATGACCATAAATCTAGACACATCTAGTTTAGAAAAATGGTGTGTACAATGATGTTGCCGCGTATTCCATCATGGTAATTGTAATTATTTTTATGGGTCTTTTGCTATGTAATTTAATCATTCACTTCAACAGAGGGTAATATTATTAAAGAATGAGGATGGTAATTATTAATATGCTCTTACCCTAGGGTGAGAGTCGGATGTTTAATTAATGAACCAACCTCTCTCCTGTTTTAAGGGTGACGCGCTGGTCTATTGGGTGTGATGTAGCAAGACCATAGGTATTCCACCCTGCAAACGCATTACCCCCCATTTCTTTTTCAACTAGAGTGAAAATGCAATCACTGTCTATAACCTGAAATGATATTGGCAAAGAGATTGAATAATCACAGAACAGCTTGGAATCCTGTTCATTTTGGACGACCGACAAAATGCAGAGGAAGTATATGGACTTCGGGACTTGAGCACTGCTGAATCCAGCTCAGACTTCCCTCAAAATGGCCCATTTCTTGCCTTTGATGTTTCTAGTTTTCGAGCATTTCTTAAAGATAAAGTTTCTTGAGCCTGTTATAAGAGAATATCCTTAGTAAATGACATTGTATTAGAGTTCTTTAAAGACTTCAGACTTTTTCAGTTCTTTTCAGGAAAGAGTGAAATTTGAAAAGCTATCAAAAATTTTTATATTATTCTACAGTCCAGCCCAAATATGCTCCATAATAAATATTATTGACCAAAATTTATTCTAACAGTTTTTTAATCCTAAATGAATCATTTTTTAAAATTTCTGACAATTCATATGAAATTCATAGGAAGCAGTTAGAGTAAAACCCAGTAGTTCAGGAAGGTACTGGATTCCAAAACATAAACACATACACTCACACAGCATAAACTTCACAGGATGATTAATAAATACACCCTTTTGAGTTAAGGAGCAGATGAAAAAATTTAAAAACTATTTTGACGCAAAACTCTAAAAAAGTTTTTTGTTTTCTTATTTCTTGAGACAGTGTCCAATGAGATTCATCTTGACTTTGTACTCTGTGTAGGCTTCTCAAAATACAGCCACTACCTATGGGACCAAAACAGTGCCAATCCACCCCAGAATAGGCCAGAACTGTCGCTGGAGAGCAAAGGGTGTCCTTTGGACAAGTCATTGTGTGGAAGTTAGGTAGGCTCATTTCACATAATTCATGGGAAACAAGGCAAGAGGAGCCCAAAGACTATATATCAACATTTCTGATACTCGGTGTTTGTGGGGTGACTAACACTGGGCTGACTGAGGCCAGTGCTGAATCAGCAGCTCTAGGGAAAGGAGGGACAGCTGTCAGTCAGTGACACTCCCCCATCAGATAAACAGCATCAAGGTGGAAATGCCATGGACCCTTAGCTTTGGGGGCCTATCAGCTGATCCCCTGCCCTCTGGACCTCCCCAAGATCCTCACCAAGCCTCTGCAGGATCCATTTATTCCAGCCATCTGTTTGCCTCTGCTTATTGCTCCCAGGCTGCAAATGCTGCTGGAAAAAAATTGGATACCTGTGCCAACTGGCAGCCCGACAGCCGCAGTTGGGCCC
>NW_004524577.1:34855268-34856874 GCF_000260255.1 Octodon degus | reverse complement strand
GAGCCCACCTGTGTCCTGACCTGGTAACAGGCACAGGGAGGAAGAAGACTCCACCTGGAGGAAGCCGTGAAGTCTACGGCCAGGGCACCATGCAGGCCTTCTGGATTCCTTCCGTGCAAAGTTTGAAACTTGAAATGAAGCAAGGCTGGGGTCCCTGGAGTGAGCAGGAGCAAGTAGCAACAGCATTCTAAGATATGTGGACACTTTTCATGTCTGCATGACTGGTGTCACAAGATGGGTCAGAGCTGCCAGGTCTTCTGATTGCTTGAGAGAATCCTGACATCTAGAGCACTGGGTGAAAGGTCTCCATTTTAAAATCATGAAAACTAACCTCTCCATAAAACTGCCCGGGGGCTGAACAAAGCACTTCTGTGAGATGTCCCCACGAAGCAAGTCACCGGTTCTTCAAATCTTGGAGAAAATGCTGAGGATTGCAATGCAGGCTCAGGCTCTGACCTGATCATCCATTGGGGCTGTGTGGGAAGTGCGGCTTCTTGTTTCCCTGCCCGCCTCCACATCTGGCATGCAGACCCTCTGACTTTCGGTGCTTCCCTAGCCTGACTCTTGTTTCATTGTTGAGTGCTTTACATTGCTTTATCTGCCCAGCGACTGAATATGGAAGTGCACCTTGACTTTTCTGCCTGCTGCTCACCAGCTGGAGCCTACCGCACCTCAGTTCTGCTGAGCACCCTCTCCCAGTAGGTCAGATTCTTTCCCATTCTCTCTCCTGCTGCAGCCCTTCACACCCACAGCCACTGGTTAGGGCCTTTCTGATATTCTGGAGCAGGCGGAGCCCAAGCCACATCAGCGTGCTCTAGTTTACATGATCTGTAAGCTTAAGGCTGCTGTAAAGCTCTCTGTGCCTTCCTAACTCCTATTTTAGGAAGTTCCTATTTCATTGAGTTTTCAAGGATTTTATCTCATAAGTTTATACAAAAAGAACCCCACTACATTAGCTATATGACAAGATGTAACTAACTTAAGTAAAAAGAAAATTCTTTTCATTTCTCCTCCATCGGTCACCATCACTCTTCTTCAACCTCCTTTCACGATGGTGTTTTGTTGTTGTTTTTTTTTTTTTTTTACCTGCCTCCCACGCCTTAAATATTGGTGCTGCTCGCAGCGCTGCCCCTGTGTTCTCACCTCAGGTTCTCTGCAGCAGTTGCGGGTCCCTCTGCTTCTTCAACTTCAAAGAATGTCTCCGGACTTCTAGGTGCCAGGAGGCTGGCACCAGCTCATTCTTACACTCTAGGCTCCTCCTCCGACTGACCCGGGTCCCTGGGTGCCTGCTGAGTGCCAGGGAACTTCTGCCCTTTCCTCAAATTGAACTTAGGTAAAACTAAGCCCATTGCTTTGTGCTAAACTTTCTGTGTTGCTCACATGCCTCCCCTTTATTCCCTTCGGCATTGTTCTCAGGAGCAAAACTCCCAGCCAGAGCAGAGGAAACTGCAGAATCCTAACAACGTTCCCCAGAGAGCCCGTGGCTGGCTCCCGTTTGTTGGCTTCACCATGCGTGTCCCTCCCACCGAGATGTTGAGCTAGGGCCGCCCTTCTCCACGCCCATTCTAGAGCTGAACTCCCCGGACCTGTGATGCTTTCATCTTCA
>NW_004524577.1:34850915-34854458 GCF_000260255.1 Octodon degus | reverse complement strand
TTTTTATTTTAGGGAAGGGTCTACAGGGTGTTCAGGGTCTCACTACTAGACTGGACTTGTAGTGGTCCGCCTGTTTACAGCCGTCCAAGAGCTGGGATTACAGGCGCGCACCACCACGCGCAGTCTCAATTGCTGGCTCAGTGCACCCTGAGGGCGGGTTGGCACTGCAGGCTCGGGGATCCAACCCCCAGCCCCTGAACCTGCTTGCAGATCCTTTAATCTGCAGAGCTATTTGGCCGGCCCACAACTGATATTTGATGAATAAACAAATCAAATAAATTAATGCAAATAAGTCTGTATCTATTTCTATTCTTAGAAAAAAATTAGCCCATCATTTTTTCTGCATTTCAGAGTTTTATAAGAAGCTATTAGCTCTAAATCTTATAGGAGATTATAAAGAGGGATTATTAAAAGTTGCCTTTTTCACTAGTTAGGTTAGCAGACTTTTCTCTGAATATTATATAGACGTTTGCAGTAAGTCTTGAAATACACCCCAACAAGAGGGGCAGAAGCCTCTAGGGTTTTGTCCTGTTGATCTAATTAGTTTTAAATACTGTCAATCTTAGAATTGCAAAAGATCAATTAAAGGAGCACAGCCACTTGGAGGCTCTGCGGAAGCTGCCCTCCTCCACCCCTGCCTCTTACTTAGCGTTGTGCTCACCAGAACAGAAGGCTGAGCAAATCCCTGGCTCTCAGTTAATGCAGTTTTTCTGAGTTCAAAGCTTGGATGAAGGCTAGAATAGACTCTGGCACTGCCTACTAACTTCACTGCCTTGCTGTTCCAGTCCTACTTACCAGAAATGAGCCTCGGCATTAAATGAGTTACGCCAAGAACACAGTCGTGTTTTGTCGGCTTCTCTACTTTTCATATCCAACTAGAGTGTCAGGTTAGTGAATCAAAATTATTTCTACCCTTGCGCTCATCGGTCAAGTCTATGTAAGGACTCTCCCATAGGTCTTACGTTGAGAATTTTCTTCCATGTTCCTTATATTCAACTGACTGTTGCCATTCCCACTCAGGTGACCCCCCCCAAGAATTTCTAATTCCACCTGTCAAAAACAAAACGAATCACCCTCATTTCCAAGCCAACTGCAACTCCTGTCCTCCTTTACTCAACTAATACCTTCGTTCTCCCAGTCAGGCTGGGTGAAAGCATCGGATTATCTTTGACTGCTCACTTATCCCGTTGGTGATCACTTATTAAGCCACATCCATCCTCTCTCCACTGACCCAGCTGTGGTACATTCTCAGCACCACTCTCTGTGGAGAAAACTCTTCAGCCACGGGCAGCTCAGGGCCACGCACTTACACTGTCCTGCTGGAGAAGGAGTGGCCAATTCAGGGCTGCCAAAGCAGAGTCACAAGGATCAGCTGACCACCTCCGCCCTCACTCTGGCTCTTGACACCTGTGTTCCTGGCTGTCTTGGCCACCACATCTAAGTGTTCACATAACCACACCTAGAAAACACTCTCAAAGGATTGTGGGGAGTCACAACAACTCTAAAGAATAAACTTTTGGACCTGTTAAGGGCAAAACCATTGTAGACAGAAAGACAGATGTGTAAGAAGAGTTAGAGAAGGCAGAACTGACTAGCCAGTAGATGGTATGTTCTGGGCTATTGCAGTGCATTTGAGAGAAGTGAAGCATTACAAAATATTTAAGGAATACTAAAACCTACTTAGCCATATTTCTGAAGGTGCACAGTTCCATAAGCAATGTGGACAATAACTTGAGTGTAACCCAAAGTTGGGATCAGATCCACATTTGAATAGAGTGAAGGAGAATCTATGGAAAAAAAGGAAAACATCATGACATCCGGGGCCAACATCTCTGGGACAGGAACCTCCTCTCCTCTCAAGCTTTGGGTTATGAACACCAGAAAGGAATTTCCTGATGGCCTAAGGCGAAAAGCTTTGAGCAGTCGCGGGCCTGAGGGGGTCAGTAGCATCGCTGGGCTGAAGTTGGCAGTAGGTTATGGCAACAATGGTCAGAGAGCACGCAGGTGATAGGGCCTGTGGATTCCACCAAGTTTGTATTGTTGGCTGACAAAGACAGGGAAGCTCTGACTGAATGAGAAAGTCCCCTCTCCTGGAATGAGAATGGGTTTCTAGAATGATTTAGACTGAGCCTTCAGATCTGGTTTCCTGAGACTCAGAGCCCTGTGATTTGAAAACACACTAAAATTAAGGCATTTGCTCTCATAGTGCGAGAGAGTGGGGTTAACACTTTGTGCACGGAAATATAGAAACTTACTTAGAGCGCTCCTCGAATGCCAGTATTTTCCAAGACCTCCTCTCTCAGGACACAATGCTGGTCTGGAATGCTCTTCTTAACTTACATAAGATCCCTGCCCCCATATCGCCTAAGTCTGAATACTGCACCTCTATCCAGGCCTGCTGGAACCTGTGCTTCGCTACCTGCCTCTGCATCTGCTCTTTAATGAACTAAATATTGCTAGTGTATTTAGCATGGGCCGTCTGTGATGGTGGGAGGCCACAGATCTCTGCCTTCCTGGGCAGGATAAGCTTCTCCACTTCAGGTCTTTTTGTGGCCAAGTCATTGCTGGTGTAACCAGTGCTCTGAATTTCTGGGGGGCTTAGATGGAGTTTTTAGACCCTCCTTGCACGGAAGTGATAACGACCACAACACACTTTATACTGTGTCATTTATCCCCTGTCTTGTAAGCTCTATCTGTACGCTAGCTCTGTTGTCACTGAGCTCCTCCTCCCTCCTCTCCACGTTTTCAGGTGCGTTTTCTTCTGAATTACACTCCAGCCTTTTGAGTGTCCAGAAAGAAATTCTCACAATTGTGCAGCAGCGTTACACCTGACTCCACATGGTGGGCACCTCTACTGCTTAATGCTTGCATGAGGAGAATCGGCTTCTGGGGGAAGAAATAGGATTGATTAAAATCATAAGATAAATATTTCCTTCTCTGCCATTTATTTAATTTATTTCTTCTGCCTTACCTTGTACCTTGTAAATTTCCTAATCTGGTTTATGTGCCTTCCTCCCTCCCTCCCTTCCCTCCCTCCTTCCCTCCGTTCCTCCCTCCTTCCTTTCTTTCCCTCCCTCCTTTTCTTCCTTCTTTCTCTTTTCTTCTGAGAATCTAGCTAGCCAATCGCGCTGCCATAGAGCTAAACTCCCAGCCACAATAAATTATATTCTTAATCGGGATTTTTTTTTAAATCTCAATATAATATAAGTAACTATTTTCTCAGTTCTCCCAAGCACAATTCTTAACTAATATTATTCTAGATGCATAAAAAACAAGTTAATTTGCTTTGGGTTTATAGAGTAGCTGCTTAGTATGTATGAGGCTATGGGTTTAATCTCTAGCACTGAAATTAACAAAAAGAAAGGAAGGGTGATGTGGTGAGAGGGGCTGGAAGGCAGGGAGGAATGTGTGTGCACCTGTGGGTGTTGTTATGTGAACTTAAATAGTACCTATTAGTATCTTCATTTTTTTTCATTGTATGTATTTGATACAGGGTCTTGCTATGCATCTTGGACTTGTAGTGATCCTCCTGTTTTCAGCCCC
>NW_004524577.1:34847038-34849920 GCF_000260255.1 Octodon degus | reverse complement strand
ATAATGAATAGAAATTGGAGCCCCTGCCCACTGCATCCTGCTGAGTCCTAGGTTCCGATGTCAGCGGGTTAAACATGCCAGGCTTGGAAGAGAAGAGCTTCCTCACGGTAAGGAAGCCTCCGCTCACCTCAGGCCTGCATGACCCGTATGATGGCATGATGTCTGAAACCCACCAAAACCCTGCATGCCTCCCTCCCTCCTCTACTAGCACAAACCCAAATCTTCTAACATAGGCTGTGCCCAGAGATCCCCAGGGCCTGCTACCATACTTTCTGCGCAGTATTTAAGTACCAACTCCAAATGTGAATACTTATTATGCCCACTGTTATTATATATGTAATTGCTAGGCTTTGGCAGTGACTGTTAAATATTTATTCCTGTACTTAAACATTATGGGTTCCTTTGTACTGACTAGTACAAGTTGCTTGTTTCTAAATCCACCCAAACACGGAAACTAAGCTTTTAATTTTCCTGTGGAGAGATCATTTCAATAATAATAGCATTCTTAGACTTTGTATTTCTAAAGTGTGCTGCATTTGAGCATTCTAAAGTACTGTAGTAGTATAAGACATACAAAGGTATAAATCAGTCAGCATTTCACTGGGAATAACAGCTTTAAACCTAGAAAGCGTTCAGAGCTTTCAGCACCTGAACAAAAGACACAGGGATATGAATTATTTCTCAAAAGCCAGGTTTTACACTTGCCATGCAAATTTTAAAAATTTGAAGCTTTCTTTTCCTGACAACAGCCCTTGATTGTATCAGGCCTTTTAAGGCCATTTCTTCCCATTGCTTCTGTTCCTTCCTAGGAGGAGAATACCACACACTCCCTTTTGATTTCCAGGAGAGCTGGAATGTCACTCGGTGATGCTACATATTCATAACTCTCCTCTTTTGCTTCAGATTGTTTTTGCATAATTGTAATAGGTGTTTCCAAATGCATTTCCCTTATTCCATTGTGTCTTTTTAAATGGATTGAGAGCTCAATGTGTACACACATATGCTTACAAAGTACGGAACCCTCTTGCAATAGAGATGGGTTTTTAGGAAAATTTTTTTTTAATGTATTTGGTACAGGGTCTACAGGGCCACACCACACAGATCCTCCTGTTTTCAGCCTCCCAGCACTGGGATTATAGATACGTGCCACTATGCCCAGTCTCAGTCACCATCTCAGCATGCCCCAGGGTCGGGGCCAGGATGTAGGAAAATTTTCTATGGGATACTCATCAAAGAAACTTTTTAAAAGTCAAAAATGCCTTCATCTGAAGCTTAGCAGACTAAAAAGTACATTATTTCATGTTTTTGCTATGGGAAAATTTAATTTGACATTTCAATCATTCAGAATGAATATCTGAAGTGTAGGAATAATGACACAATATGTGAATTTTTAAAATGGAAAGGTATCCTGTATTCAGTACACCAAAAATGATCCTTTCAAGGGATCATAAACTGTTTATTCAGATATAGTCTGATTTTTTTTTTTTTTTTTTTTTTGAGATGTGGTCTTGGTATGTAGCACAGGCTGGCCTTGAATTCACAGTGATCCTCCTACCTCAACTTCCTGAGTGCTGGGATTATACACCTGCACCACCATGCTGAGTCTTGGTTACTGGCTCAATGTGCTTGGGAGCGGGGCCACCACGGTATGTGGTGCCAGGGTTTGAACCCCAGTCCCTTCACTTACCTAAGCAGGTGCTTAGTCCACTGAACTATCTTGCAGGTCCAATAAGTGCTTTAGAGCAATTTGAAATTTGCTTTGTCTCTTAAACAAACAAGCAAACTCAAATGATACTAACTATAATAACAGGTTGTTTTTGTAGCAAGATGATAGTACCCTTCAGATATATTCTAAATAAATTTTGTTTCCCTATTAATTGTATTCTAAATAGTTTTCTTGCACAGTACTAAGGGAGTAAAACCAAAGTACTTTCTGTACAGACCTTGATTCTGTCAAATATTTCTAGAGTAAATATATGAATAAGCACATTGATCCCATGGAAAGCCTCCTTTTATAGGAATGTTTGGACCAGATACAGCCTGGGAGTATATTGGGGAATTATCCAAATATCGAAACATTCTCTGTTCTTTTTCTTTTCCACTGATTTCTAATGCTAATCTCCTTTAGATTTCCTAAATAAACCAGGAGCTCTGACAGGTGATTGCTTTTTGCTTTAACCCTTCAATACTTTCACTGTAAATAGAGACTTTTCATGCTACCGTAAGCAAGATAGAATCTGTTGGAAGATCAAAGAGTAGAAATGGGAACTGTAATTGAGTTGTGAGTCAGGAGTCTGTGGGTGAACATGTGGGAAAGGCCCAGGTCTACGGGCTTGGTCCTTACCTGGAAACAAGGTGTGGCTGTTTAACTCGGTTGCCAAATTGCTAGGATTGAGAGCTCTCAGAGGGTTGGTACAGCAAACTTCTGGGAGGGTCTGAGTGGGTCATCAGGGTGGAACCTGGGTGCTGGGTCTGGTCCCTTGACCCTGGCTCTGTTCCCTCACTCTGCCTCTTGCCCACCATAAACTAAGCATCTTTGCTCCGCCAGGCCTTTTGGTCATGCTGTTCCTGCCTCATGGCCCAGCAACCTTGAACTAAACCCTCTGTAACAGTGAGCAAAAAATAAGCTTCTCTTTCTTCAAACTGTTGGTATCAAAGAATTGTCCACCGACAGGAAAGCTGAGATTTTTCTAAAAGAACTATGCCCAGCCATCCTTGACTCATTGGAAGTCCATTGGCTTCTGTCTTATTTGAAAGATTTTTTTCAGGGGCTGGGGAGATAGCTCAGTAGAATAAGCACCTGCCTGGCAAGCATAAGATTGTGAGTTCAATCCCTGGTACCACAAAAAGAGAGAGAGAGAGAGAGAGAGAGAGAGAGAGAG
>NW_004524577.1:34835342-34846938 GCF_000260255.1 Octodon degus | reverse complement strand
TTTTTTCAAAACAAATGGGGCAAAGCCTTACCCATATCTAATATGATGAACACAGTTGTATTTCACATATTTACTTTGGATACCTTAACTTTATTTGTATGGCTCCTTTTGCATTAAAGAAAAAAACTTTAACTGAGTACAATGACTCACACTTGTACTCCCAGCTACCGTGGATGCTGATGCAGGAAGGTTGTGAGTTGGAATCCAGCCAGAGAAATTTAATGAGACATTTTCTCTCATTAAAGCTGAACTCAAGGAAAAGGGCTTGGAATGTAGCTCAGTGCAGATGCACTGGCCTAGCATGTACATGCATGGCTGTGGAGTCAAGTCCTGGTGCCACAAAATTATGTAAAGAAAAATTTTATGTGACCTCTTCCTAGAGCCAAATACTAACAGTAACTAATTGACATTCTTGTCATCCGATTCATTCCTGAAGTCGGGAATACTGGCCTAGAAGGAGAAGTCAAACGGGCTAAAGGGTGACTCTGAGAATTACAAGATCATGTGCCTCTTCCCTCCCTCTCTTATCACTGTGCTTGAAAGAGGCAGCGAGCTCTGAACCATCAGCAGCATCCTTCCGTGTGCTATGAGGTAAGATGGGCACAACCAAGCATGGCCTTTAGTTATAAAAGAAAGCCTAGTACTACCCACCCCACTCACACTGTTAAGCCCAAGTTTATCCCCAAAAACCAATGGAAAGGGTCACAGTGAAAAGCTCCACTCAAACCTGCAGCAGCTTGAAGTGCCCTGAATTTTGCATTTGAAAGCAACAGCTACTGGCTGGACCAGTTTGCCCAGGTGAGTGGTATTCCCAGGACAAAAGACTTTGGTTTCTAAAACAAGAACAAGTCTCAGACCATCTGACAACTGGTCATCCTGCAAACCCAGCATCTAGATTCTCTTCACCAATGAAGTCTTGTAAGTTCCAGATGTTGGAAATCTCTGGAGAAGTTTTAAAGCAACTAACTGGTGCTGGTTTCCAATGAGTAGAGAATGGCTGCGTAAGCCTGGAAGGTAGCCTGGCTGTTGGCATTCTGGAAAGGTCTCAACAGCCCATGAGGAATCTTACTTATGCTTTGTGCTCCCTTCCCCAGCGTGTGCAATCTGTGTTACCTCTCTGAGCCTTGGGTTTTTGTTTTGATTTTTTTATTGCATATTCTTTGGTAAAATATCCAAGCATCCACAGCCTCAAATGTTCTACTTATGACAGAGGAGTCAATCACCTGGGGCTCTTGTTAGAGGGAAGGTTCTGATTCACTTCTGGAAGAAGGCTTGAGAATTCGCCTTTCTGCAAGCTCTTGGATGATGGTGAGACTCCAGGTTCCTGGACCACTCTGGAGTGGGAGGCAACAACACAGAATGGAAGGGACTGCTCAGAGGAACTTCCTGTCTCCTGTAGAGATCAGTGAGTGCAGCAAAGCTGAATGAAGAGAAACCGAGGGCAGTAGGTAGAGACACCAGGAACACCAGCCTCAGCCCTTCCTGGGATTTTGAACCTAGGGTCAACTTGGGGTCCAGTTCTGGAACCCGGTGTTGACAGATGCTGTCACTGGGGGGTGCTGAGTGGCCTCTCATTCTATCCCCCAGTGGCCCATCCATGGATGGGGTGGGTAATGCCCTGACTAAGAGCAGGGAGTACAGCCCCTACACTTGCCCTCTCCTCCTCCCCCTCAGTCCACACCCAGGATAATCTCACTTGTTCATTTCTTCTCTGCCTCTGGTTCTTCAAACCTTTCCACATACACGTCTACAAATTACCTAAGACCTCCCCAAGGTTCAGGCTTTTGAAAATGAAGTGCAGACAAAGTACGTTATTTTTATTTTCTCCTGGACCACATGGATCCGTTGAGGCTCTGAGCCCAGCTGGTACCCTAACAGAGGGCGAGAGGGGAGGGCGGGATAGAGAACAGGCCAGTCGCATAAGAAAAGAATCCATGGGTCAAACTGTTAACCCTCTGCTTGTGTGAGAAGTGAGCACAGTGAGGTTTGGTTTATGTCCCCTGCCTGCCTCAAACACCCAGGATGCTGCCACTAGGTGTAAGTGCACCATGGATGCCCAGGATAAACCTAGAAGCGCACCTGGCTGTAGGCTGAACGGGAATGAAATGACTGAGAACCAGGACGTGAGCTTACAAATAAAGACTGCACGAGCCAGAAATTCAGGGCGTCATGTCCAGAAACTAGACTTTCTCTTGGGTCTTGAGAGGAGGGTCAGTGACCGCTGCCTCCCAGCTCATCCCGACAGGCACCAGCTGTAGACCCAGGCTCCTGGCCTGAGGGCCCCAGCCACGTTCCCCACCAGGAGGCCCTGAGGACTCAGAGTTAAAAACATCGGCACCTAGAGCTGTGCAAGGCGGTTTCTGGCTTCTCTTCTGAGCCTTACAACTGGGTTCCTTACAATTCCCACAGCTGAGACACACTCCCCATGTAACTACGAACATTTTTCACTTATGCAATTGCAGTTATAGTGACTTTGCAGATAGCTATCTAGTAGACTATAATAAAATCAAGTTTTATTAGAAGCAGACTTAGGTGCCAAATACTGCATAAGAAGTCTTCTGAGAAAACAGCTATACAGAAAAATGGTAGCAGTGACCAATTGGGGAGTAGAGATACGGGTAATTCGGTTGTTTTTCACATGTTCATCTCAGTTTTTCTCATTTTCTAAGAGAATGTGTTTTGTTTCTTTCATTTTTAAAGTAAGGTTTTAATTATTTAAGAATTATGGAGAGTTCGAACTCTTGGGTTTAGACTCAAAGGGGTGAGAGTTGGGCTGATTCCATCGACAAACAGACCTCAGAGACAGCCCACGCGGGCTCTCGCCGCGCCGAGCGTCGGCATTAGCTGCTGCTGGGGCTTGGACCTTAGGCGCCCTTCCGGACCACTTGCTACAGGCTGGCTGCCAGCCTAGGGTGCTGCTGTGAGGCGGAACAACCCTTAGGAGTTGGAAGATCGCGCCTCGTAGCAGGGCAGTCACTGGGGTGCACCCTTGAGGGGACGTGGGCACACGGGTCCCTCCTCCGTACTCGATTCCTGCTGCCGTGAGGGTAGCGGCCTCTTCCTCCAGGGAGCCCGTTTCATGGTGTGCTTGCTCACCACCAGCCCCCAAACAACGCTTCCAAGCGACCATGACAGAAACCTGTCAAACAGGAAGCTAACCCACAGGAAATCCTTCCCCTTAGAGGGGAGTCCTCCTGGGTATTTCGTCACAGCACTGGAAATGTGACTGATACGGGCTGTGAGCAATGCACATAATAACAGACCAGGCACTTTTTGTGTTCTCTGATGTGCGTGGCCATATTTCCATATAAGGACTATTGAAGGTTTGTTTTCTTGTATTTTGTGTTTGTGGTGCTAAAGAAAAAATCCAGGGCCTTCACATTGAGCTATATCTCCAGCCCTGACCTTTTCTTTCTTCCTTCCTTCCCTCCTTCCTTCCTTCCCTCCTTCCTTCCTTCTCTCCTTCCTTCCTTCCCTCCTTCCTTCCCTCCTTCCTTCCTTCTTTCCTTCCTTGCTTCCTTCCTTGCTTCCCTCCCTCCCTCCTTCCTTCCTTTTTCTCTCTTATTTATTTCCTTCATCCTTTCTTTTCTTCTTTCTTCCTTTCTCTCTTTCTTCCTTTTTTTCCTCTCATTTTCTGCTATTATGAGACAGGATCTTACTAAGTTGCTAAATCGCCCAGTCTGTGCTCAAACTTGCGACCCTCCTGCCTCAGCCTCTCAAAATGCTGGGATTCCAGACAAGGGCCACCGTACCAGCTTCTCTCCTCGTTCTTCTGAAGTCAGAGCAATAAAACTCTCAGTTGTTACGACATTTTGTGGGGGTATGAAACACTCCCCTCCACTATTTTTGACCAGACTCCATACAAAACAGGGATTGCAGCCTTTGCTTCTTTTGCAAGAATAGGTGCTATAGGAAAATCCCCAAATAAACAGGAACCCGCAGGAGAAAGGAAGGTTGGTGAACGGAGAGCCAGAGGGCACGAGCAGCTCCCATCTGGCTTCTGCCAGCTCCCTGTCATCGGGTCACTGATTATTTCTTCACCAAACCAGCTATTAGCAGTAGGCCGCAGAGCTTTGAACGCAACTGATGTACATAAAGCAAGCTGCTCGCTTAATCTGCACATTTAATGCAGCCAGCTCTGCATGCTGCTCCAGCCTGGCTCCTTTCCATATAAGGAGACACGGTATCTTTCTGTGGCACCCTCTGCCTCTGTCTTGAAAATCCGCCAAGGATGGCTTTGTTTAATGCATGCGCTAGAGGCTGCAGACCCCAGCAGCGCGGACCCCACCATGCCATCCCCCCCAGCCAGGTAAGTCCGCTGTGAGCTCTGGCTCCTTCCCCCTCAGATAGGAACCTGCTGAATTCGGTTATTTTGAGTTGATTTTAACATGAACGAATGCAAAGCAAATCTGTTTTAATTGTACTGTCTGTCAGCTTCTATCAGGACCAAATGCACCCATGTGTGTATGATTTTCTGCTTGTTAAAGCAGGGCTGGTCTCTGCTTTCATGCATCTTAAGATGGATTTGGTAAAAGCCTTAGTTATGCTTTTCAGTGGAACATGCATTTTGCTTGCATTAATAAGGTGCAGAGCATTGAGTGATAGATGGAGGGGAAGGGACCGGGATTTTTTCTCACGTGTGTATAATGCTCTCTCCTAAATAAGTACTGTCAAAGTCTGGATAATCATAGTTTTATTGAAAGGTTCTATGAGGTTCAATAGGTGGCTACAGTTTAGTATTCTTGCATGTGGGAAATGCTTGCTATAGAAATCTCACAGTTTGCAGAGTGGCGTGTGAATGGATCGTGGTCCTTTTTCCCTAAGCATTTTCTCTGGTTGAATGCCTGTCAAGGTTTTGTGAAATATCTTCAAGAACAGATGATGCCACTGGAGGGAAGGGAAGTTAGGAGATAAGAAATGGAGGCAGAACAGGGCTCTGGGCGAAGGCCCCAGAGAACGGGGGAGGAGCGAGAAGAAGCAGCCATTGTGACGCGTGACAGGAGGGAACGTATCATAAATACGGAATTTGGAAAGTGAAATGTAAATGCTAAGCCAGGCCTCGATGGGAAGGGACTGTGGCCTGGCGCGGATGTTGATCAGCATGGTTGGCCACGGGTACCAGCTACCTCTTTCAGGATGCATCCTTCTCATGACATGAACCAAGGAGGGGATACCGTGAAACCCTGGCAGAGGACAGCAGCAGCCTGACATGTGGCGTGTGGTCTACTTGGGGTGGCTGTAGAGCCCCAGCCTGAGACCCCTAACACTGTTGTCTGCAGAACAACAGAAAGTTCCTCATGTCTTTGTGCATGTGACTCTGTGCCTTTGGTCAACAAATTAATATCAATGTATCTGCATTTTATTTGAGCTATTTATGGCCCACAGTCTTCCAAACTAAGCGCTATTCCCATTTGTACAAATAAGAATATCTAAGGCTCAGGAAAATTAAGTGTCTCTGTCAGGGCCACACAGGTAACTAATGAAAGAGGCAAGATTTGAACTCCGATCCACCCGAGGAAGTCCATGTTCTTTCCATTTTGATGCAGCCCCTCCCTTTGATTTGAAGTTTTTAACAATCAGGTAGGAATAACTGGGAAGAGGTCTACACAAATATTTTCTTGGGAAATTGTAACCACAGCCTAAGTCAACTGTTACGTCTAAAGTTTTTGACTTGTTGCTTGAATTCTCCAGTAATTGAAATGCTATCCAGATACACCGCAGTATTATTTCTTAATGTGGGTTCCACATTACAGCAACCTAAGGCACTTTAGAACACAGTGATGTCTGGCCTGCTCCCCTAGAGCTTCTAATTAAGTTGGGCTGCTAGTGCAGCCCGGACATCAAAGGTTTCTAAGGCAGCCTGAGTGACCCCACTGTGTAGACAAATAGGTATTATTGCTTACAACCTCCCCAGAAGTCTAGACCATTAATTCAACTAATTCCTAGCTATTTCTGCCTTCGTATCTTTCAGGTATCTCAAACTCAATGCATCTAAGATGAAAATTTCTGTCGTTTCTCTTAAACTGGAATTTCCTCTTCTTACATGTCCTTTTTTAAAATTAATATATATTTGTGATACATAATTATTACATCATCGCTTCTCGGCCTTTTGGCTAAGATCAAGTGCATAATTATTACATCAGTCTTGGTGAATTAGTGTACATGATCAAGACATACATATATATTATTTTAATGTCAAACATTAATTATAGTGTATATTACATAAATTTCTTATTCTAAGTTTTTTTTTTAATCTTTTGATTCTTTAGCTAACACAGAAGAGATGATTTATTGTTCACACTTTACACTCAGCTAAAAGCGAGAACAGAAGTAGTCCAGAATGCCACAGGTCCAGGGCAAAACACCAGGGGACTGCTCAGTTTGAACCAGGTGGATCTCTCTGCGGTGGTCTTGGCGATCAGATGACAGTGAAGTTCTAATCTATGGAGACATTCTAGACAGCATGCAGTCCAAAACCTGCACCAGTGCTGTCAGCCTCCAGCATTCCTTATTTCTGCTCCTTTGGCCTCCAGGGGTGTACGAGCTGTTTTACTTGGACCTCCGTCTCATCTTTCTTCTTTTGCTTCTTCCTCCACTTGGCTCTCATGGTGCAGAGGTTTCTAAGAAGATGGTGTTAAAGTTGAGAGTTTCTCTTAAAAAAAAAAAAAAAAAAAAAAAAAACACTCACTCCTGAAGAAAAGAAAAAGGCATGCCTAAACATTGGATGGTGACTTTATAAACCCATAGCTCTGCTGTGGAATTTCCAAACCCTAGCAAATTCCAGCACCCATGAGTGCTACACATGGTTTTCTTCTGAATGCCCAAGAAAGAGCGTTCAAATTAAAATTTGTGTCTCAGGAAGTTGGGTCTTGATTTCCACAGTAGTGAGTAGACATATTAAATTTCAAGTTAGCATTTCAAATAAGTATTATAAGTATTAATGGCTTTTTTTTTTTTTTGGTTTGTTTTTACTTCTCCAAGGCAAAGTATTTATGGAGCTTTAAACACCAAGGGATGTCAGGCTGTGTCCCATGGGGAAACAAAGATCAGTGGAGCCTTCTCTGTGTCTTCAAACACTCCTTACTGAATCAAAGGGGTCATTATTATTTCACAGGTGAAAACAATACATGTCAGCGAATTGTACATGGAATATGAGAAGAACAGCCGAGTGTCTCTATGGTACTGAGGTCTGTTTCTGTTATAATCATTGAGCAGGAAATCTAACTTCATTTTCCTGAAGGGAAAAATTTAAAAAGTCATTGGGCTTAAATAATTCAAGAGGCCAGAGGTAGTCTATCTTGGGCTATAAGTAAACTCAGAAGTTCAGTCAGGACAACAAGGGTCTCTGTCTCCTTGGATATATTGCCTGCCCTCCCTTGCTGTGGGCTGGTCTCCTGCACAGCTAACTTTATTTTCAGTCTGCAATTTCTGTGTAGCAGTTCTAACAAACCTAGATTTCAGTCCCTCAGGTCTGAGTCCCCTGGTCATTCTCTCTGTAGCATTCTGAGAAGTGCCTTATGTTATAGGCTCGTTGAACTATTTGTCACTATGCCCAGGGGGGCCACACTGACTAGCATTTCACCACAGCTTCACCCTGCAATCCTGGGTGAGCTGGTCACTCATATGCCCTCTTAATAGGAGAAAGACAGAGTCTCTGAAAACCAGGGGAAGGAGAGCTCCAGGCTGGGTTGAGCTGGAGCTCCAGGCTGGGTTGAGCATGGTCAGAAATGGCCAGTCAGCCTCTGCAGGTGCAGGAAGAAAGATAAGTCATTCATCTGGGAAGCTAAGGTGCAACTTCAAAGGAATCCTAGAGGATGGACAAAATAGGAATTGATATGCATTGTGAGAACCTAATTTCAAATGATAATATTTTTATTAAAAATGATTCATAATCACCTAATCAATGCCACCTTCTTTGCTATATGACTCTCAGAAGCTACTCCACCTTCTGATACATAAATAAAATATACAGATTTTTTAAAGCAAACATCTGTTTTGTAATGAAAGACACCATCATTTTAACTACTCAGACAATCAGATTTCTACCATCAGATCATATTTTTTAAAGTAAAATCCTCGCAGATATGAATTATTTTGGGGCTTTTCTCAGAAACATTGAAATGTTTTCAAGAAACTATAAAAAGTTCAAGTTTATTTACAGTGTCTAAATCTAATGTTTCATGAGAACTTTCTTCCAAACTATAAACTTCTCCAGTGCAAAGATTGTGTGGGGTGTTGAGTGGGTAACTAAGAAGAAGCACACGATAGACACACACTAAAAGGAAAGCTGGGACCAGTGGGCTGTGCCCTCTCTGGTGGAAATTTGTTAGGTTTTTGGAAACTTCACGGCAGAGCTATGAATTTATAAAGTCACCATCCAACGTTTAGGCTTACCTTTTCCTTTTCTTCAGGACTGAGTTTAAAAAAAATGACAACCCAGCCTGATCTGCCTCTTCATTCATACAGGGTAAAAAGTGTGGGGTGGTATGCAATGGGACCAAAAAGTGCAAGGTCTCAGTGTTTTGCTGGGAACACTAAAAGTGAAACATTCCCAGCGCTCTCTGCACTGTAGCCAACAGGAGGACCACCAAGGCGGAACACCTGCTGCACTGGCCCTTGCTCTCACCCCAGCAATGTATTTCCAGGGCTTACCTCTGGCTCAGCCAAAGCTCCACTCCCCATGAAGGCCTGTCCCTTTTACGTGACTTCTTTGTAAAATCTTTCTCCAACTACAAAATCAGAATGAAAATGAATATTTGCTAAATTTTTCTTACCAGTGAATCATAGTTTCCTTGCTAGAATGTGCTGAAAGGAAGGTTTATAATGACAGAGGAGCAGTTTGAAGCTGCGAAACGTTTTCTTTCTACCACTAACCTTCCCTCATCATTTCAGGCAAGTCATTTAAATGGTTTACTGCTTTCTAACATGGAGATGACATTGGCCAGTAATAACAATGTCTGATAATAAGAGTGCAACAAGCCGCAGAAGGAATCCTGCGAATGGAATAGCCTTGTAAATAGCAAGGACTGCACAAACAAGGGCGAGATAGTGTTAGCGCACGCTTTTCAATATAACCTGTGAGGAAATTTGATGATAATGTAAGTGCTTTTTTTTTTTTTTTCCATTAGTATGAGCTACCTGTCTTTTACGGTCATTAAATTTAGCAGCAGAGCTTCCTATAATAACTTGGCACTACTGGCAGAGTTCTGTAACTGTTTACTTTGGAAATACATAAGGTTGATGACTTCTGCTTCAGGAATAGTGCCAGGAATTAAAGACAGCATGCGGAGGGCTATTTCCTAAGCAGCTAGCAAAGGCAGCTTTGGGCCCATCCAGGCAAAGCTCCTCATCACAGGGAAGGGAAACCCTGAGAAGTGAAGAGGGCTCTGTTACTAGCAGTGGTGTCACAGCCAAGCGTCTGGTCCCGCTGAATGCACAGTAAATGCTAGATATTTTACAAAAGACAAGGAAAGGCGAGGTGAGAAGAGACTTGCAGAGAGTATTCGAGGTGGAGTGGCAAGTAGAGCCAGAGGCAGCAGCTGCAGTCCACAGAGAACACTGATTTCCACAGAGAGGCCATGATGGATTGGAGCCCACCCCAGCCCTCTGGAGCAGACTGCTCCCCCACAGCGCTTCCTACCTACCGCGGAGGCGTTTTCCCTAATGAGGATGTGCATGAGTGATCGCAACCAGAAATAAACACAGTTTAATTTCCTTACACTGAATTTTATGCACACATAATCATGCCAGTACAAATAATGATAAAGGGAGTGTCTTCAGCTGGCCCAGTGGTGCTAACTGCTCACTGGTACGCTGACTTTATTTTCTTGATTTGTTTTTAAACAAATGATCTGAGAGTTAATTTCCACTTCTAAGGATATTTTCAAATCCCACAAAGTATTTCATATGTGAACTAAAATTTTCATTTCTCAATCAAAAATATTATACCCTGTAGTCCACAACTTTGTTTCAGTTTCTAAATTAAAGCTAACATTAAAAACTCGTAGAAGACAGTGTTTTCAAATTAAAGTACATCTTTAAAACTATGTAGGAAGGCAAGCTGAAGGATTTTTCCATTTCTTTGTAAACACAGAAGTGTCTAGTAAATGTACATATTTATGTGTGTATATGAATATATACAGGTGCTATTAAATCTCAGTTGTTAAAAATTAGACTAACAGATATTTAAGAGAAAGAATGTTTTATCCCTCATATTGTTTTGTGTTTGCTAGCACATGACAATAACAAAATGCATTTAGAAAGTTTTAAATTATCATGTATAACATACCTTCTTATCTTCTGCTTGTACCAGAAAAAGACCCCTACAAGCAGGGGAGGATGGTTAGTGACTCAAACAGAAAAAAAAAAATTAGGTCACAGTATAGAGAAGCAACACATGCACTACTTCACGTTCCTCAGTAGAAGCTGAAGGCTTTGCCAAACTTTAGGACCAGACTAAAATGCGCTGTCAGGTCACCCATTACTTGAGCCTTCAGAATCCTATATACACAAGGACCGGGCTGATGGCTCAGCAGACTAAAGCGCCTGCTTAGGCAGAGCGCAGTGCCAGGGCTCCATACCCTGCATGCTTTGCTGACCCTGCCACCCGGGTGCACTGAGGGTGCTACTGAGACTCGCCATGGTGGCGTGCACCTGTAATCCCAGCACTAGGGAGGCTGAGAACAGGAGAATCACTACAAGTCCAATCTATATAGCAAGACCCTGTAGACCCGGTAGACCCAGTCCTAAGTGGAAAGAGAAAAATCCTATATACACAATATCAAAAGAGAAATTTCTTTCTGGATCCACTTACTCATAGGGAATATGTTTTCTTTCTCTCATGTTTCCCGATTTAAGAGTTATGGACCTAATTTTTGGGGTGTGTGTGTGTGTGTGTGTGTGTGTGTGCGTGTGTGTGTTGTTTTGTTTTTTGTTTCAGCAGAATTCAAAATAAATGAATAGACACACTTGCAAGCACATGTAGCTAGAGACACACACAGAGACCACCCTGTATGTGGGAATTACTCCCAGAAGTGAGGATTTCTTAAGGTGTAACTTCTGAATGTTGTCTCCAGAGAGCTTGACTCAGTACGCCTGACAAGAGATCAGGAATGTTCTGTGTTAAAAGCATTTGCGTATTTCTAATGATCATCCAGCTGGAGAATTCACTTTTGATGGATTTGTATTTTTCAATTTCTGTACTCATAGTATTCAACTCCAATTATGTTTCTGTGATCTGGATTTTATTTTTCCGTTTTGTCATGTCATTGTCCATGTTCCTTTTATACCTCTCAGTATAGAATTGGAATTTAATTTCCCCTCCCTTTTTTTTTTTTTGCAGTACCAGGGGTTGAACTTGGGACCTTATGCTTGCTAGGCAGGCACTTATGCCTCTGACCTACGTCCTTGGCCCTGAAATTTAATTCTTAAAGAAGGAAAATTCTGATTTCCCCTCCCCTGAAACCATGATTTCGCCCAAGTGTGTGCAAAGTGTGAAACTGCAGGTTCCACAGTTCACAAATCAGCTGCAAGTTTCTCAGCAGAATGCACATTAAAATGTAAGGCCTTGGGGGCCAGGGAGATAGCTCAGTAGAAT
>NW_004524577.1:34794985-34834103 GCF_000260255.1 Octodon degus | reverse complement strand
ACTGGATGCACGTGCTGAGCATGCACCACTCAGCACAAAGGAACAAATGGAAAATTAACAAGTACGTAGGAGTTAAGGGGCAAGGCGCGGGAGGAAGCTGAGGTGCAGAGCCTGCTGTCCCAGGTGCTGGGACTTTCCAGGAAAGGGCAGCATGCTCCCCAGGGACTAGGCAGCTCTGGGACAAGAAGAAATGCTCCACATTTCCCTACATATCCTTCCTGATGCCTTCAAAGAAAACTGCATGTGCAGGGCTGGGGGACGTAACTTGTATTTGGCTAAGAAAGCCTTTTGTGGTTATTTGCCAAGTCCAGTCAGCATTCAGTTTAAACGTTGTTCTCCTTTCTCCCAGACCTTGAGGTCACTAAAGGTGAAATATATGAACTTTTCAACTCAAGTCTCTCAGGTGTATAAAGATCCTTGAGCTCTCTGAGTGAGTTCCTGTGCATCGCTGAAGTCTTTACTAATTTAAGGCCAGTGAGGAGACTCAGCACCAAGGTTGTTGGTTTCCTTAAAAGACCAAAATGAGGAAATGAGAAAATGAACCGAACGCTTACGGCACCTTGTGGCCGCCTCGACTACCCAGTTGCTGCTTCTCTCAGGGTCAGCTTGGTAATGAACAGACCAAGTAAACTCGAGCCGCCACTCATTTGCAAAGCTCAGCTTCTTCCTCCCTCCAAGCCCAAGGGAGAGAACAGGATGCTGGGGGCTGAGGGTCTGCTGATGTGTATCAGGGACCAGCCGTGGAGGGGTTCCTGCAGTGGGCCTTGGAAGGGAGACAGAGGTGTGTGTGGAGGTGTGGGGAGTAGCTGTGAATTACTTGCCATCTGTAGGTGCTGCCGTAGCTGGGATATAAAGTGTACTCTGCCCGGAAGACCCGGGGTTAAAGGCTTGGCTGCCAATCATGGCACTGTTGGGAGGTAGTCAGACCTTTAAGGGCCGGGGCCTGACCACCTTCCAGAGAGTGGCTTCTTCAGCTTCACTTCCCATCATGCCTCAGGCCCAGAGGCCTATGGGTAGAAGCCTTCTGTGAGATGCAATAAACTTTTCGCTCTTATGTGTTGACTTATCTTTGGTTCTTGCTGGAGTAATGCAAAGCTGGATGATGCATTTATAGCCCTAACAAGGAGGGATACTGAAGCACAGGCCTAGAGAACCCCTGGGAGGTCTTGGGTCAGGGAGCCCCGTCTTTATTTCTCCCCTGGGAACGGTAAAATTTGAAGATTCCTTTGCACTCTACTACAACATTAAATTGACACTATGGCTTCTGGCAGATAGAATAAAATAATTATAAATAATATCTACTACTTGCCAGATAGTAGTGTGGTCAAGAAGTTTTCAGTACTTTTGCTCCAATATTCACAATCTAACATGGGCTTTGTATCAAAACACATAAAATAATAATTATTGTTTTATGCAAAACAATAATCCACAGTGGAAGCCAAAAGAGGGTGCTTTTCTTTATAAAGGAACATCAGCTAATACAGGACAAAATAAAATTTAAATTTAAAGTATAATAGCACATTTTTTTTTTTTTACCATGAATAAAGTTATCTGTGTCATGCACTGGATATATTGGATTAAAAGGTTTTTGGAGGATAAAACATTTATACAGTTTTCACAAGTCAGTTACTAATTTCCAAGGGAAAAAAGATTTCTTTACAGTGGAAAAGTATGATGCTGCTAATACACCAATACCAGTGAAATGAAGTTAATACCTCCAGAGCCTGGGGAGATAGCTCATAGCATAAGCGCCTGCCTGGCAAGCACAAAGTCCTGAGTTCAATCCCCAGTACAGCAAAACAGTATAAAATTAGAAAATTAAAGATTTATAGTTTATTTTTTTTAAATTATTAATACTGCCAGTACTGAGGAAAAACGCGAATTGACTACGTTGTGGTGCACATAGTGGGTAGCAGTCCAGACAGCATGGATAGTATTCTTATTCAGATGCTTAACTTGACTGGAGATACAAGAAAACAACTTCAGATTTGGGGATGTTGCACAGGGAGCCGTAACTGGCTTAGACGATTCAGAAACGTCCGCGTTGTGAAAAGCAAAAGTTCCAGTAGAAAAGTATGAAGTCGAAATATAAGAAATAAAGCCATGCTGTTAATTTGAGCTGTGGGGGACTCAGGTCAATAATTTCTGACATTGCCAGTTAAATATAAGACCCAATGCTATTATAGGCTACTGGACTCTTTTAGAATATTTTGCTGAGTTTACACACCTATAATATTCAATAACGGAACTTAGAAAAAATGGGGTATACCGATGAATGTCCATTTTGTATCTGTGTATTCAAAGTGGTTGGGATAGATATATAGTTGCATTCTCTTAATGAATAGAATGGTTTGTTCTAATGGTGTTTGTAAATAGGATCACAAGTCCGCATCTTGTACAGCAATTAATCACTAAGAAGAATATATGCAGTGTATTATTTGTTGAAACTGTCCTTCTGATATGATTTGAAACTGTCTCATTGCTATCTGTTTGTCAATAAAACTTTGGAAAAAAAAAAAAAAGAAAAGCAAAAGTTAGCGAGAGTGGTCTAAGCTGAGGGGAAAAAAAAAAGCTAGATACGTAACAAGTAAATGTAATGTTTGAGCCTTCACTGGCTTCTTTACCAGAAAAAAATAAAATCTGTTCCAGAGACAGTACTGGCATAATTGGGAAAACCTGAACAGCTACTGCGTATTAGTCCTTCGGGTTTGGGATCGCACTTCTCGGTTGGGACTGCAGCCACGGAGAAGAGCGACTTGAGTCCTTCCAAGATACTTGTGAAGCACTGAAATGTCACCAAGTGTGCACTTTACTTTCCAGTAGCACAGCCCCCACCACAAAGTGTCACGGGAAGAGAGAGAAGGCAAGCTGTCGACCGCTGTGAATTTAGGTAAAAGCTGGATGTCTGAGAATGGCTTGCCCTGTGCTGGAAATGGTTTTAAAAATAAACAGTTGGAAGGAAAGAGGAGGAGTAGTAAGCCCGCTTTTTTCAACATAGAAACTGAGCTTGGGGTCAGCCAGCTAGTACCTAGTAGAGGAAAATCAACACCCAGATATTCTGAATGAACTAACTAACACCTTCAGTAAATACATTTTGGCCCTAAAAGAGTTTGCTTGAACACAATCAATGGGAAAATAATCTTTGAAAAAAGTGTCCCTTATTTCTCTGGGTTCTTCATGCCTGGAATAGACCAGGACTCCTCGCAGAGAGATGGAACTGGGTTTGTTTTGGGGTGTTCTGTCCTTCCTGCCCCCATGGATCCCAACGTCATTCCTTCTTGAATGAAGATTGCACAAAGTGCTTTGAATTCAGTCGCTAATCTCAGTTAATAATTCCTCATATAGTTCTTGAGGGATACCAAGAGCGAAAGTAATTTTGAGGGGCCAGGGAGATGGCTCAGTAGACTAAGCACTTGCCTGGCAAGCGCAAGGGCCTGAGTTCAATCCCCGATTCTGAAGAAAGAAAGAAAGAAAGAAAGAAAGAAAGAAAGAAAGAAAGTAAGTTATGTTGAGCTTTAGCATGGCAGACAGCAGAGATAACAGCTTTGAAGACAACTCTGACAGAGGACAGCACCTTCCGGTCACTGTGGGCTGATTTACACCAACAACTCTGGAATGCAAAGGAATAAGCCAAAAGGCATTTCTTCTAACTACTCAGTCCTGTCCTTTCAAAGAGGTCAGCTATGTATTTGTGAAAACTGATGCATGTTACCTGGTCTCTATGAAGCCACAAATCATATAAGAATGTACTCAATTGAATGTGAAAGTAGCTATCTCAGGTAATGCCCCTGAATTTAAATAAAACTGCCTAGACTCCCCAGTGGATGGTGTTTGGAGGTTTACATTTCCTATGATAGCTCGTGTTGCCACAAAATATCATACTCTTGTGGCATTTGAGTAAGATTCTTATTTAAATGTCTTCAGTTGGTATAGCCAGGCCCAAAGGGAAAACATTCTGTGTGTCTGTGGGCAGCGGCCTCATGTCCCCATAGTTGGGTGTCCTCTGTTTCTACCCTGCATTTAATCTTTGCAGTCTGTGGATTGCTGACAGGAGCCAGAGCCTTTTTTTGGAAAGTGTTTTGTGCAGAAGGAGGGAGAAATTCAGAGTCAGCTAGGGGTGTCATTAGCAATTTTCCTCTTTGCGGGCAGGAAAATATAATCAGGGTTTTTAAGCTATTAATTCTGTAGGCTAGAACTTCCCTCCCTCTAGGAGACATTTATTTTCTCCATCCTTGAGGATGGGTGTTTTTTCATGCTTAGTCAAATCCTGCAGTGTCTTTGTCAATGTCACACAATAGAAAAGCTGTGCCTGGAGCATCCCGTGGAGAGCAGTCAGGGCCCACCTTGGGCTGCCTCTCAGCTGTGCCACCCAAGGACAAGGGGTAGAGAAAGTCACATGGTGTGGGGGCCCTGCTGCATTTTTTTTTTCTAAAGGAAATTCTTTAGCAAGGTAGAAGACAAGCTAAAAAAATACAGAGAAGGTGGAAGACTCATCCCGGGTGCTGAGCTTAGCTTGGCATGATCTTCAAGGGGTTCCTTTATCTCCTCAGGGAACTAAAGGCCACTATATGGTTTTCTGGGCCTTTAACACCATTCTTAGTAGATATACAGGCTTACCACATTAATTTGGAGTCAATTTTTCCTGCCTGAAATGATCGCCATTTTTGTCATAGTGGGCCTTTTTTTTTCAGAACCAGGGGTTGAACTCAGGCCCTTGTGCTTGCCAGGCAAGCACTTATTCTATTGAGCCATCTCCCTGGCCCCATAGTGGGCCTATGTAGCAGAAATGCCCTCATTTGAATGCACTGGGGTACGTGTCAAAGGATCAACATGGACACCCCGCTGCCAAAGCAGCGGAGAAGCCCTGGAAGGAGTCTCGGGAGTGCAGTGCACCTTGGGGAAGGAGCTGCCTGGCTGCCTTCCTTCCCCAGAGCTCCCAGTTCTCTGGACCTGGCCATTGGTGTCTCTGGGACTCTAGAGGATTTCTAGCCACAGAAGTTCCAAGCTTGCTCTTGAAATTAAGTGGCAAGGCCAGGAACCATGGTCTTTTCCAGAGGCCCGAGGACAACTTCTCAACCCTGAGCAAGACCAAGTTTGTGTGAAATGGTGAGCGATGGGATGAGGGATTAGAAGACACGCAGTATTGTTCCACATCTTCATCCATGAAGCTACTGGCACAGGCGGGGGCATAGGAGGCAGTCGGTCGCTCCATGTCCATATAAAATGAGAGCCAGCGGGAAATAGCACCAAGTCTAGAGACCTTCAGAAATAAGGTTAAAAGAAAAACCAAGAGGCCAGGAGATGGCTCAGTAGAATAAGCGCTTGCCTGGCAAGCACAAGGGCCTGAGTTCAATCCCCGGTTCCACCAAAAAGAAAGAAAGAAAGAAAAGAGAAAAGAAAAATCAGCCAATCACTAAAGACGAGATTTCTAGGTGGATTTTGAAATTCTGAAATCTCCATGTTCTTTCTCCTCAGTATAGCATCATCTCATGCTCCTGATGTGGCTAATTATAAAAATGAGATTTAAAATCAATATCTTAATCCCCCAAAGAGAATCTTCTCTTTTCTGGTTAGAGATCAGCCCTCTAGAGATATAGAAGATCAGCAGGTCATGGGACTGCTGTTGCTTTGCCCAAAACTGAGCTCTCAGGCCAGTGAGAGATAGCACGGTGGTACAGCGCCTGCCTGGCAAGCACAAGGTCCTGAGTTCGATTCCCGGCACCAAAGAAACAAAATTCAACATTGAAAGCTGAGCTGTCAAAATGGGTTCAACTCAACAACCCGCACTGCTGAAGCAGGTTGGGAGGGACTGGCAGAAACTGGCTTGGGATATGGTGAGGACACCCCACAAATACACTGTGCAAAGTGCGAGGGCCTCCTTGTGACTTTCCAACTCTTACCCCCTTAGCCACTGTTTCTGACCTTGGGTTACAGCAAGGAAAATGCGCAGCTGCGTTGTTCACTGTCCTCCGTGAAGCCAGCATCCAAGCTGCACTAACCCTGAAGGCGTGAAAACTTACCACTGGCCTACCTTGGTCCTTTGGATGAAGCATCAGACAAAATGTTTTCCTCGTGAATCATGACAGTAATACTGCTAAGATAATAGAAATTTAGAAACTGTTTCTCAATCCATAAATTAAGGAAAACGACTGTTTTACGAAGTTAAAAATACTATTCACTTCTACTAAATCAATCTTTACCTGCACCTGGTAGTCCCCTCCCTCCAGTTCTATGAATTAGAGAGCTGCTTCTTTCTTATTTGTCATAGAGCTGTATTTTTTACTAGTAGGCCAACATACATTAGTTCCAGGTTCTAAGGGGTGACAAAGAGGCCCTCTGTCAGGTTTCTTTGTTATTGCTCATGAGAAAATATATTTATGGGGCAGAACTGTGCACATACTCCCTGAAGACAGAAAAGCCATGCAGAAGAAAGCTCGCCCTTGGAATTTGCAGGGAGAAATGCCAGCTCATGTGTGACTGTCACAGATGCTGATATGAAAGCAATCAGGCCGTGACACGTGCATTTTGGAACCTGCACACCGGTTTTAGGACTGAATAATCCATTACTTGATTCTATCTGCTGCTGCTGGAAACAGGGCTCTGCAAAGCGCTCTGTAACCCCCTGTGCTAGGCTGGGATGTGTCCCAGGGAGACAGCTTGGAGGGGTGTGCGTGAAGGCCGACACTGGATCCGGCAAGGGGTAGAGAAGAACTTTGTATTAAGTGATCCGAAGCTGAGCCTCCATAGCTACAAAACCTGAAGCATAAGTCTAGGTAACACAACACACTATTTCCTGTCTCCTTTAGCAGCAGTATTAGACTAAGCCAGGAGACCTACAAGGCAGCCAGGGACATGAGTGATTCCAACATGACACCCCTCTGGTCACCAGGGTGCTGACAGCGTCTGCATGGTGGAAGCGGGGTTCTGGCTTCAGCGACATCTGGCAAAATGGGCCATATAAGGGTGCTCAGGGCAAGCTCTTTCTTACCTTTCAGGCAAGCAAGATGAAGGTTGTGCCTTTATTCTCACCCAGCTCCATTGATCGGGGACAAGGCGCAGCTGTGTGCAGTTCTGAGGCGATTGGCACAGCTTGTCTGTAGCTTGGGCCATGGCCCAGGGATGTGAATCTGATTTGAGAGAGAGAATCAGCAGGTTGCAGTCTGACTCAAAATTCTCCCCATCAAGCGATTATTATTTTCACCTGGGCTTCTGATACCAACACAAGAAGCAGGAATGGAAAAAGTCATGAATGATGTAACTACCCATTAACTGCATTAGACTAAGTACTTCGCTTTTGAGTTCTCTCTGATGGAATTATAAATGCCTTTTAATTTTCATTTCAGAGCCTCTCAAAGTGGAAGGCATCTGTAGTAACCTAAGGTTAGTTGAGCATGCACCGAGATGTAGAGGAGATTCACCAGATAAATCCATGTTATTCACTGTCAGAAGTAAATCTATGTTTGTACAAAGTGAATTCTATACCTGTGAAAATCAAGTAGATTCTGATGGCCTGCGCCAGCCCATTGTCCCGCAGCTGGGCTTCGTCCACACATGACCCAGGATGTCGCTCATGGCGTATCTGCTGCAGTCTTAGGCGGGATGGTTGTTGCACAGCACAGATGCCCCGGGGAAGATCAGGAGGACAGACGCATAAAGCAAAATGGGCCTTAAAAATTCAGCCTCTTCTCCAGGCTACTTAAACATAGGAAATGATTACAGAGTCTTAGAGTCCTCACGTAATTGCTCTTTTGCTAATGCTGGTTATCTACCAGAGATTCTTCAGGAGAAACTTTTGGTAACAGGCCTTGTGACAGCCAACTTTTTCTCTTTTCCTGTGAAGGGTGGCTGGCAGAAAGCAATAACATGGCATTTTTCTTGTCTTTCTCTGGCATTGAAGTGCTGGGAACCCCATGGATTTCAATAAGCTTTTACAACCCGAATGCTTCCTTTCTGGGTGCTTTGCATTCCTGTCTCCCCCAGGCCTGTGCTCTTGCAGAGGTCTCAGGCACTGCTGTTTTATTTGGATCTCTTCCTTCACGGGCAGCCAAGCTCCCAAGCAGGGAAGGGCGTCAGCCAGCTTGTGAGGACTGAAATCAAGTCCCACGAGTTTCAGTTGCTTTCTTACACCTAGGGAGATCTGTGTGTTCTTCAGCGCCGGTGCTAATGGACCTTTAGCACATTCTTTGCAATGCTGGCAAGGTGAGTGAAGAGCATTCAGGCAAATTTGGCCTGATGGCTGCAGGAGACAAAAACTATGGTGCGAAGTGTGGCGTCTGCGGCTGCATGTCAGAACAGGGGCCTGCAGCCTTTCTTCGGAGCCGTGCTCGAGTGAGCACCTTCTCACTGACAGTGTGGAAAACATACACAGAACACAGGATATGACTCGGCTACCAAAGAAAGAAAAGATCGTTTTCAGCTTTTTGGTGGTAATATATGTCTGGAGACAATGTCTTTGTTCGGTCATTACCCTATTTTTTCTTTCTTATTGCAATCAACACTGATCTATACTGGGATGTTCCATAATATCTTTATTTGCTGAAGACTGCCATAATAAAAATGATCAAAATTGGAGAGAAGTAAGCATACATTTTTCAGCATACAAATCACGTTTTATTACAAGTGCATATTTGCAATATATGATAGTTACATTCATTTAGGAGAGGAATTTTTATTTGCATTTAATTTATCTAGTTTTCAAAATTCAGTTTCAGACCCAGAAATGTCCACTTTTTACCAAACTGCATCATTCATTCAGTCATTTATTTAATATTTAAAATTGAAGAACTGCTAAATTCTTGGGAGAATACAAAGTTTAAGACACTCAAAAAAAATGGGGCTGGGGAGATGGCTCAGTGGAATAAGCACTTCCCTGGCAGGTGCAAGGACCTGAATTCAATTCCTGGTTTTGCCAAAAAAAAAAAAAAAAAGACACTATTTTTGAAAAAATCCAACCCATCACTCAAAATTGAAACAACACTCATATATAGCATTTTCATAGCAATAAAAATATTCTTCAGAATTAAAAGAATTATAGATAACAAGTACTATAAGAACCAAGAAGATGGGAAATATGTGGACAAATGCTACTTGAAGGGCTGGTCAAATAGCTCAGTAGACTAAAGTGCCTGCATAGATAGGCACAGGGACTGGGGTTCAATCTCTGGTGTCCCATGCTGGCCCCAACTCCTGGGCATGCTGAGACAGCAGTGGAGACTGGGCATGGTGGTGCACACTTGTAATCCCTGCACTTGGGAGGCTGAAAACAGTAGGATCAATGGGAGTTCGATCTGTGTTGTGAGACCCTGTAGTCCCCGTGCTAAATATATTTTAAAAAATGGGACTTGAAGTGCAACAGAGTTTGAGTACTGGAAAAGACAAAGACGCTGCTCTAGGGTAGAACATGGAAAGCTATGGCCACTGATGAGTAGGGCTGCCAGGAAACAGCAACAACCTGGAGAACCGATGAAAGTCTCAGGCAGGGGGTGTGAGCAGTCAGCCTGGAAAAGCAGAGGCAAAGAAGAGTCGTGTGGCCCAATGCTGCGCCCCCAACCCCGAAAACTCATCCCACCCACAGGTGCCGCTGTAACGTAAGGGAATGAGGGGACCGCGGTGGGGTGGAGATACACAATCCCTTTGTGAGCAGGGGCCAACAGTTTACGTTTCACTTCATAGTATAAATACTTGAATGTCTAATACAAGGACTATCAAGTCTCTTACTTTTCCCAATCATAGATGTTCTTCATACTCAACAGAAATTTTGTAAGAGAAGGACTGAGTAAGGGAATATTTAATCTCCTGGACTTCCCGTCCACACGGAAGTGAAGGCACCAACCCTGGAGCTACGCTCCCTAGAGCTGCATCCCACACCTCCGCCTAGAGCCTGAGCCACTCCGGGCAAGCAAGATGCTTCTACTCTCAGCATTTCATGCTACTTGACAGTGAAAGGAAGAAGGAAGACACCAATTCCATCCATGGGGTTATTTCGAGTATCAAATATGTCAAAGTCTTACAAAACCTCCCATCACATATTAATACTCCATAAATGCTAGCTGTTGAGATTATTCAAAGAAGAAAGAAGCAGGCAATGAATTAGTGTTAGGCTAGAAAAGAGGAGAAATTGCATGAAAAACTATCATAGATATATTTAGGTATAAAATCATATCAAAACAGTGGGAAACATATGGAAAGGGAAACAAACTTTAAACACACATTCCACTTAGATTCCCACTCCTTTGACTCCAGAAAACAGGGGCTGATATTGTGTTGCCTTTGTTTAATTTGGAAACATGCTATCCCCTTGAAAAAAATCTTGCCTCTAAAGAAAACTTATTTTCTGTGGCATTTTGAATATATATATATATATATATATATATATATATATATATATGGTGTTTTTTACCATAGCCAAAGCTGTCACTTCGAATGTCACTTGCTGCTTTGTGTTTCTTCAAAGTAACCTGCGTGGCTACCTTGAATTCATTCATACCAGCGGAACCCCAGCTTTCCTACTTCGTGGAAAAGCAAAGGATAAGCACCCTGGATGTGTAGTGACCTATGAAAAGAAATCCAAGCCAGGCATGGTAATAACACTCTCCAGAAGCTGAGGCAGGAGGATCGCGTGAGTCCAGGAGCTGGAGGCCAACGTGGACAACACAGTGAGACCCCAAGGGAGGGTAGGAGTGGGGAGAAAGAGGAGGTAAATAGAGGAGGAAGGAATGAGAGAGAAAGCATGGAGGGAAGGAGAAAGGAGAAGGAGGAAGGAAGGAAAAAAGGAAGATGGAGGAAGGGAAGAAGCCTCTGACGTCTAGTACAAGGGGGTTTCTCAACCACAATACTGTTGGTATTTTAGGTCAGATGAGTCTTTCTTGGGGAATGGCGGGCAGATGTCCCATGAACTGGAAGATACCTAAAAGCACTGTGGGCCTCTGTCCAGGACAGCTCAGTAGCACTTCCTTCTCCCAGTCATGACACACAGAATTCCTTCCAGACAATGTCAGACATCAGCTGGTGGGAAAAAAAACATCACACACGGTGAAGAAACAGTATGTTAGAGTCATGCATTGAAAGCCCCTGATCTTATTTTTCAAACAAGATAGCGACAAAAATTAGTACCGGCACATTTACCCCACGCCCACTTAAATAGAAAGCAAAGCTCTGTCTCAGCGGACTCCGTGGACACAGGCAGGTACCAGCGGCGGGGAGGTGGAGGAGTTCAGAGACACAAACAGAACAGGAAAGTCGGAGAAGTACTCAGGAGTCAGCAAGATTTGAACCAGAGTGGCCGACGAGTACTAGCCTAACCTCTTTCCTTCTGCAGACTGGGAGAATAAATGGAATAAAAGTTTGGCTGCTGGAGCAGCCATTTTTCATTTGGATTGGATGACTTTGATTTTCATATCACATTTTCAAGGACAATAGACACAGAATTCTAGTAGATATTTGCTGTTCCTTGCTTTTGCTGGTGTGATATATTTTTAAAACATCGCATTATATTTTTTATTAACATGTGTCCATTGTGCACATTACTGCAACTCAGTGGAGCATTTCAGTGCATGCACCTGGCACGCACTGATCAGATGGTGCTAGGCCTTGTAAGGCAGCAGCTGCAGGCCACGTGGCCTTCTGTGACTGACGGCAATATAGCTTCACTTGGAGAGCCCTCTGGCTGCAGTTTCTTAACTCGAGAAAGGCCAGAGTTCACTAAATGGATACATGTCCTAAGCGAGGAGAACATGAAGGTTGCACGCTACGGTGACAGCTACTCTGCAGGGTTTCAGGGAGCCCAGGCTGCTGGGACAATGCACCTCTGCCTGAATCACCTACACAAGAATTTATTTCTCTTAGTTCGGAGCCTGGGAAAGTCATAATCATGGTCCTGGCGGCTTCAGTCCTGGCGAGGATGCTTTCTGGTTCGCAGAGAGATACTTTGAGGCCACCTTATATGGCAGACAGAGCATGAGACAAGTTCTCTGTGTCTCTTCTTATTAGGGCACTGACCCCACGATGGGAGAGTCCAGCTTCACAGTGTCTTCTAAACTCACTTTCCTTGAAGGGCTCCCATGCAGAACCCATCACACTGTGGAGCAGGCTTCCACTTAGGAGTTGGGGGTGGGGGGTGGGACACAATATTCAGTCTACAGCATGGTAGGTGCCTACCAGTAAACAAAAAAAAAAACAAGAGAAAAATATAAGAAGAAATAAATAATAGTTAATATAAAAATACAAACTCTATGAAGCAAAATTAATCTACTCAAAGTTTTAAAACTCTAGAGTTTAAAAAGATATTTGAGATCCCATTGGCTGACTACAGGCAAAACAAGTAAATCATGAGATTGCAAAATGTGCTATGGCATTTCTTGATAATTTGATGTAATATACCCAGGAAAGTCACAGAAAGAATAAATATTCTTATCTCCCTCCCAAGGACAAAATCAAGCGCTGAAATTTAAGACAAAAACTTAGACATTTTTTCAGGAATAAAGAACTAACATTCTCAATGAAATTCTTGAAGTATTCTCCCACCTGATGTTTTTGGGTGGACCTGGTAAACAAACCCATTGGGTATAGCTTACCTTATAGGTAGCTAGGTCAAGTGTCTGTGAGCTCTTCTCTGTTTTCAGTGTCTTTGCCTTCTAATACAATTAAGTGATTTATAATGAAGCGAATAACAGAATTACTTTCAGGGATGCTACTTATATATAATTCCTATTTGTTTAAGCTTTGATGTTTTGAGAAGCCTTTCATTCACTCAATTATTTTCTGCTACACTGAGGATGCTCTTACATATATATTTGCTGTGGTAAGCTATTATTTGGACGATTATATTTAAAAGCAAGCTTAGCTACAACCACAGAGGGTGCTATGTCTTCCCTCAGAGATAGCAAATAGTTATCTCTCCTGCTATCTCGATTCAGCATTTGAACAACAAGATTTACAATAATGCCATCTATGAGCACAATCTGACCAATGCTAATTCCACATACAAGCTTGGGGTCATGGTTTCCTTCCATCTAGGCACTTGCATTGACAGGAAAATAGGCTACAGGAGCTTCTCTTGCCCCCAAAGACATCCCATGTAAGAGCAGGCAAAAGCCCAGCCCAACTTGTGGGTGTGACACCTCAAGAAGTGCCGGTGTCCATGGAGCTGGATCACCATCCGAAAGGAAGGGAACATCCACTTCCATGAGCTAAACTCACTTAGGTTGAATTGAAATACTTAATCTTTAGCAAAAACTACTTTATCTTTGATAACAAAAGAGGGCCTTAGAGGCAGAACTTTGATGAAAAAAAAAAAATGGGTTTTCCAGTTTAGGAAGCTCATTTTCTCAGGAAAAATGCTTTGTAGAAACCTAAGTAAAAGTACAGGAACTACAAGGCCCTGAATCTTAGCATTTTGTGAAGTTAAAAAAAAAAAAAAAAAGGAAAAAATTGTAAGAATTCTAGAGTCTATCAGAAACTCCCTAAATTTGCACTTATCCCTACTTAACCTTGAAACCTGAAAGCATATTCATGTTTGGAGCCCCCTTCCCCTCCCCTACCCATGTGTTGAAGCTCTAATCCTCACTGTGGTGCCATATGAGGGTGAGACCTTTGGAAGGCCATTAGGTTTATATGAGGTACTGTGGGTGACCTGCACCTCATCCATTGTGATGTTGGTACCCCAAACAAGAGAGAAAAGAAAAAGACCTCATGTACTGTATCCAACCTACAAAAATATGAGTTTTCCGCTCTCCACACTGGGAAGGGGGCCTGAATCTGCAGGCATTTTGACCACCTATGTCTCCGACCTTCAGTATTCCAAGCCGTTTAAGTCGTTCAGTCTCTGGTACCCTGATGAAGCAGCGTGAGCTGCCTGTGGCACACTGCCCAGTAGTGACCTTACTATTTAGCAATAGTTGACCTTTCTGGATTCGTTAAATCATGAAGGGGGCCCCTCTCATTGTGTCGCCGCTACTGCTTACTGTCTTTCCATTTTAGATTTTCCATGGCAACAAATGAACCCAGTGACTCCTTCACCACAGCTATAGACATAAAACAGCCTGGGTTCTTGGTGTCCCTAGAGCCCACAAGGTAGGGCAGCTGCCTAGCAAAGCTTGAAAATCGGTTTGCCTGCCTGTCTGGAGAGGCCCTGGCAGCTGGGCCCTGGAAGACACACACAGCCCATCCCCTCCTCCCACCCTCTAACCTCCTGCACGTGCAAGCCATCAGAAACAAGCTGCCCAGGCAGTGCAGGGAGCACAGACGCAGGACCAGGACCCTGCAATAGAATGCAGCAGAGGAAGGGCACTAAACAAACTCAAAATTCAAAAGCAAATGGAGGGGCCAGCCAGACAGCTCCGCTGACTAAAGCTCCTGCTTAGGCAGATGCAGTGGCCAGGGTTCAGTCCCCAGCCCTGCCCCTGGGGTGCACTGAGAGGTCCACTGGGACTGGGTGTGCTGGTGCACACCTGTAATCCCAGAGCTTACGAGGCTGAAAACAGGAGAATCACCACAACTACGATGATATAGTGAGACCCTGTAAACCCTTACTAAAAAATACGAAAAAAAAAAAAAATGGATGGATGAGTAACACACCAAGAAAATACTGGCCAGGAAACAGACACATTTCTATGATTAGAAAAGTCCTCTGTATGTTTTGTGAGGAATATTTTCCTAGAAATGACTTCATATTTATTTCATTGTAATTTGAGCTATGATTATTACTCATTGACCCGGTACACAGAGACAGCAAAGTGGCACTGGACAGTTTGTTCTGGAGCAATCCTAAAAGGGCACAGGTAGCTTTCAAGCAACGAGGCTAGTGTGCGCAGGAGGGGCGTCGCCCTGGGCTGACGTGGTGCATTCACGTATCACTTAGTGGATCGGTTGCTCTCAAGATTGGAAACTCACTTATGTTAAGGTTGGACTTCTGGAACTCCCATCACCCATGCGGTGTGATCGAGACCATGTTTGGCTCCAAGGGATACAGAATGCCCTGCTCATTCTGGTCCTTCAGAGGCGCGGTGAGACCCGGACTGAATCTGAGTATCTGAGGAGAGCGAGGGGCTCAGGGCCCCTCTTCCCCAGGTGATAATGACTATCAGCAGGGGCTGTGGTTCCTGCGCACCACCCAGGATGGCCCCAGTCCAGTGAGGGTCGTGTGATATAAGATCCAAAGGACAAAAGAACAATTACCGTTTGCAGTTGAGTGCAAATGGCAACTGTCAGGCTTGGCCTTTTCATATTTTCTGCTTTCCTAAGGCCAGAGTTTTGTACAACGACAACCTCTTTGCTCTGGTTCACTTCAAAACCACTGTCATTGTAAAGGTTAGATGGTGTATGTGTGTGTGTGTGTGTGTGTGTGTGTGCGTGTGTGATAAAGAGAGAGATGGAGAGAGATGGAGAGAAAGACAGAGAGACAGAGACAGAGAGACAGAGAGAAGACAGATTATATCTGGTGATTTTTCATGTTAATGCATAGCAAAGCGCTGTGGAAATATTTAATGGAAGGCATTACAAAGGCAAATGTTCTACTGAAAGAGAACAAATAGTTTTGCCTCTTTCAAGTCCATATTACTAGAATTCGGTTCCTAGGAAAGGAACAGCAAGCAGCTCCCACCCGCATTTAAGTCCACTTCTTTATTTTTTTCCCATAATTTTATTGATGAACAAATAGCAATGAGACAGTTTCAAACCAAATTGGTAGGACAGATTCAATAATTAACACATTGCATACATTCTTCCTAGTGGTTAATTGCTGTACAAGATGAGGACATGATATCCTATTTACAAACACCATTAGAACAAATCTCTCTATTCATTAAGAGAATATAACTACATATCTATCCTAACCACTTTGAATACACAGATACAAAACGGACATTCATCTGTATCCCCTTTTTTGGATAAGTTCCGTTATTTGAATATTATAGGTGTGTAAACTCAGCAAAATATTCTAAAAGAGTCTAGTAGCCCATAATAGTATTGGGTCTTCCGCTTCACTGGCAATGTCAGAAATTGTTGACCTGAGTCCCCTACAGCTCAACATACCGGCATGGCTTTACTTCTTATATTTTGTTTTTATACTTTTCTGCTGGATGGTTAAGACCAAGGTAAAGAGGACCTATGTAACAAGAGTTGTAGTTTTTGGGCCTGATAAGGTCAGTGAAATCCCCTCAGGATTTATCCTGAGACCCTGTACCTCAGATTGTAGAACTTTTGTCAGTGTCAGCCATGTGGATGAGTCATGGCCCTTGCTTGGCCAATGTGCTCTCTGTGAAAGCTTGAGAGAATGTTTTCTCTCCATGTGACTCTCCTGAGGCACACTCTACATCATTGATCACTTTCCTCTTTGGCTCCATAATGTCCTTGATCAGAAAATTTGGGACACTACTGAGTTACATGACATTACAGTACAAGTTCTCATGTGTGTAGGAAGGAGGAGGTAAGCAGGGAGCAAGAAAAGATTAAACTCAAGAAGTGGACTTATATGTCCTGAGTCTATTGTCCATTGTTCCTAGGGCCAATTAAGACTCAGGACATATAAGTCCACTTCTTGAGTTTAATCTTTCCTTGCTGCCTGCTTACCTCCTCCTTCCTACACACAGTATTTACAAAATAACATTGGACATTTTATGAAATCAGAAATTATAAGAGATGCATGATGAAAATAAGTGGAAGGTCATGTTTGGATTAACAATGTAGAATCTGATGTGTGCTGAGCATTTTTAAGGCTCCATGAAAGCAGGAGACTGATTCTTGAGATTCTTATTTAATTCAACAGTGCTTGAGTTCTTGAAATAAATCCCTGGCTATGCCTCCTGGTCACCGGCTGATTGCACACAGGTAAGACACACAGAACCTGGCTCATCCACTTCTGACACCTAGCCAAAGGCCACTCCTATTTGTATACTCAAAGAGTTTTGTTTTCCTATGAAGCCATTTTTATTTTGAAAAAATAATCAAATATAGTATGTAGCATATGAATTTATTACCAAGGCCCCTAGCTAATAAAGCACAGTCACACAGGGTGTGTGTTGTAGATGACCCCGGGAAGGTGCCCTTCGCTCCAGACTGGTGAACCCCGAACTTGCGTCCACCAGCTTCATTGCCTAAAACATGAAGGAGTTGAACTTGAGTCCCTACAAAGCAACTGCCCCTCCACGTGGATGGCTAAGTGTTCCCGGATGTCATCGTGACTGTTAGGGATGGACCAAGAAGGAAAACGTGTTGCCTCCAGACTTACAGAGGAGGGCCTTCGCAGGTTGAGGCGGGGCCATGGCATGCCTTTTCTTCCTGCGGATGCTGCCAGGATATAAAAGACCATAGGAGACCTGTGCCGGCAGCACACGCGAGCATGGGGCAGGGCGTGTGAGATGGCGATTCTCTTCCTGCGTTCTTCCTTGCAGACTTCCATCCTGAATTAACCAGACTTGTTAGGCATGCTTTGCCACATTGAGCCTGACATTTAATGGTTCATCACATCACTAATTCCAAGTTACTGCTCGAGTACCTAAGAAATGCTAGATACTGCTGAGTGCTGGAGACACAACGGTGACAAAACAGTTGAGGTCCTTGTCCCCACAGGAGCTGAAGCACAGGGGAGCAGAGGAAAAGTAAGACGTTCAAGCCGAGTGAAGCACAGAGCACCTAATCCAGAGAGTATGTGGTGGGGCTGGACGCGGGAGGACACAAGCGCCCGACGCAAGGCGGTCGGTGTGCGTTAGGGCTGCAAGTGGATTTCTTGCAAAGTTATTAAAGATTAAGTTCAGTGGGGTGGTGGTCAACTGTAGCTTTAGAAAAAGAGCAAAAATGTTTAGCAATCGGTGTTTACCAGTATTAATATCTGTAGAGCACTGCTGAGCTTCGGACCTTTTATTTTTTAATTTTTTTTATTTTAAGGAAGGGTCTACAGTGTTCAGTGTCTCACTACAAATCGGACTCATAGTGATCCTCCTGTTTACAGCCTCCCAAGAGCTGGGATTACAGGCGCGCACCACCACGCCCAGTCTTAATTTCCATATCAGCATGCCCTGTGGACGGGGCAGCACAGGAGACCCCAGGATCAAACCCCCAGCACCTGTGCCTGCTTGCAGGCACTTTAATCTGCTGAGCTATTTGGCCGGCCTGAGCTCTGGGTTTCTTAGGAAAGGAAACCTTTCTAAAATGTCTTGGCGGTGGGGGTGCCCCAGAAGCAAGCTGTAAAATAGAAATCTGAACTAAAGTAGTCATTTAGAAAGTGCAGGAAACACCCCTTGGGAGTGGGGAAGGGAAAACCGCCCTGTAAAATGCGTAGCAAGCCAGCCGCCATGAGGGGTACCTGGAGGAGCTCTGTTTGAAAACTCTGAGTCAGTATGCTAGCAAGCTGGAGCGAGAGAGCGGCCAGAGGTGTTTACACAGCAGCCTCCGTCAGTCTCTGCCTGAGGTCTGTGCCTCCCTGGTGAGACCCCTGTGCCACGTGGCCTTCCCTGGTGGGCCCAGTGTCCTCTGCAGAAAGCTGTAGACCAAGAGAGGCAGATACGGACATTTGGAAGTCAGCCAGCACACTCAGAAGCGGTAAGGCCTGGGGGAGAGAGACAGAGCACCCACAACATCTGTCACAGCACTTCCGGTGCCTGATTCTGTATTTGGAATTCACAAGTTCTTCTTAAATAGGCTGCGAAATGTTCATCAGTTTTGGGCCTTCCAAACCTAGAACCGCCCATAATGGGTGATAGCTCTCACTCGGTGAAAATACAGCCTGCGCAGGAAGTTCAAAGAATTAAATAAGCTGATGTCAGAGAGGGAGGGAGAGAGAATGGCAGGGGACAAAGTGGCCAGTCAGGACCCTGTGAGGGCGCTGGGGTGAGCCGGGCTCTTCTAGCTGTGCTGAAGATTTGTTGACCTCTACAGCTGGTCTCCTGCTCATTTCTGGGACAAAGTGACAGCCAACTTTTTGGAACTGGTTCTCCCATTGGTCTTGAATAAGAACGCAATGATAAATACTACCAAGTCTCTGACGCCTGTCACTCCCAGGGACACGCCGATTCTTCTTATAGTGCATTGGCCAAAGTCATTTACTTGTTCAAGTCTAATGTCAGTATTCCATGGAACTGCGCTTCACTCACAGAAAAGTACAAGATAACTGAGACTGTAAGGGATACAGTCTGCCACTGGCTCTGCAGCAAGATGTTAAAGGTGAGGATCCTAGAAGTTTTTTCCAAGATAGGGTTTCGCGAGGTAGTTAAGGCTAGCCTTGAACTCACGTTGGAGCCCGGGCTGCACAAAAACTTGCGGTGATCCTCCTGCCTCAGCCTCCCAAATGCTGGGATTACAGTCATGTGCCATCGTGCCTAGCAATAAGACTTTTTATAAATATATTTTTTCTTTAATTTTTTTTCTATTGCAACAATCTTTCATGATAATATAGCAATTTTAACCAAAAAGTAAAAACCTATGCATTGAAATATTAATAGTTATATTAAAAATTAGAGATACTTACTTGAAGGTTTTTAAATTTTTTTCCTTTTAAAATCTGTTTATTAAATGAGTTAATGTATAAATAAAAGGCCTAGTTCTCAAGTTCCTAAAATTAGGGTTTTTTTTAAAAAAAAAAAGTAGGAAAATGTATTGGAGAATAGGAATGGAGAATAGAGATAGGAACAGCTCCTGAGAGACAGAAAGGTTTCTGAATAACTTGCCAAAACAATTAATGCTATATTTCTCATGACAAGTTTGTTTGTTTGTTTGTTTATTGGTTTAGCTTTTGATACAGAGAATAGAATGCAGAGCCTCGTGCTTGCCAGGAGGGCACTGTGCCACTGAGCTGCATCCCAGGCCCTAAAATTAACTATTAGCATTTATAAGCAATGTAAATCATTGTGTTTTATTATGGTTTTTGTTCTGTTTTCTAATCATTACTCTTATTCTAAAATTTGTTTAATTTGCATATATCCTTGTAAACCACCTGCTTTGTAAACTGCCATGCGTGGTAGTGTTAGATGGGAAACAAAGACATAGATTATTTAAAATCCATAAAACAAAGTGCCAGAGAAGGGAATCACCTGAATAATGCTCAGCCCTGATTTACATACAATTCACCTGGACAGAGATTTTTTAATCCCTCCCTACATAGGAACTTTAATCCCTAAGAAGTTCCTGCAGTTCCCCTTAATTAGTCTAAATTGGAATAACATTTAAAAGTTTTCCAAAGGTTGACAAAAATTGAATAAGTGAATGATTAAAGCAAGTTAAAGGGCCAGCCAAATAGCTCAGCGGATTAAAGCACTTGCTTAGGCAGACTCAGGGGCCAGGGTTCAATCCCTGGTGTGCCGTGCTGGCTATTAGCTCCCAGAATTAAAAATGGGCTGCAATAAAGTTCTTACTAAATGTCATTAGGTGAGAAAGCCAGAGCTATTCTCTCTCATTTTTCCTACTTGCAGCCCAAATCAGACTACAGAAGACAGTGGTTCTCTGGAGGGTCCCTGGTGCACTGCTTTTCAGGGATCATGACTGAAAGAGCCCATGATTCCGCAGAAGTTGAGGGATGCATAGGAAATTACTTACATAAGTAGCAGAAAAGGAATGGAGATTTTGCAAAAATTTGGTTGATTTGTTGACATTTCTCTGGACTTAAATAATTTTACTTCATGCAGAGTTACTTGTGTGTGAAATATCAAAACCTTTTCATATTATGATTTTGCAACTCCACTTTCAGATTTGATAAGGGTAAAGTTAATCTCTCTCTCTTTTAAAATTACATATAAAAATGAAGGGCCCTGGAGTATTTCGTGTGGTTTGTTTGGTCTGAGTTTAGTGGAAATTAAATAACGAGTGTTTTAGCAACTATCATGTGGTACTGGTAAGGTCTGAGTTAACTGCAATTTGAAGAGTCACCATGGTGACTTGCATATGGGTAGCTTCTATTAATCTTGTTGAAATTAACAGCAAATCCCCAAGGTTCATGTACAGCCATTCTGAAATAAACCATCTTTTCACATGCAGACTATATGGGGACAGCCAGTCTCTTTAAGTATGTATCTCTCCCCAACAAAGCAACCATGCAGACAGACATTCCAGTGAGGTAACTGGAAACTCATTTCCAAATAAGAAAATGTATGAAATATAGCAAATGGCTAAAAAGAGTAAATACATATAAATATTGCAGGAAAAAAAAAGACATACCCTACCAAAGTGCCATAGTTCTAACAGATATGACAGAGGAAGGCTATCCACACTTAAAACTTTGCTTATGCAAGGACAGGTGCCTCTTCATGGTAAAGTGTATGCTTAGTGTGCCCAACCTGTGGGTTCCATCCTCAGCACCCTGAAAGTTACTAATGTAGGACCAGAGTCTGAGGCTACAAGTGAGAAACGGAATTTGAGACTCTTTAATGAAAGCACTTGATTCATTTAGATGACAGGAATTAGAAAAACCAAGTTGAGTTGGACTTGGGAAGAACAACTGGCTGCCCAAGATGGGACTAAAAATGTGTTCTCTTTATAAAGAGTTGTCTGCAAGTTAAAAAGTATAGTGTGGGATGTAGCTCAGTGGCACAGCACCTGCCTGACAAGCACAAGGTCCTGAGTTTGATTCTTGAAAAGAATTAAAAAAAAAAAAGGTATAGCGTGGGACTACCTAAAATTATTTTTGTCCCAAAATATCCACAGAGTAAGGGCAAACTAGCCCCATTCTGTAAGTGAAATGCTGACGGTCAGGCGCACAGCCTTCCCTATTGGGAGGGCTAGGAAGCAGGTTCTCCTTTGCTTTCTTCTGACCTAAATTCGTGGTACAATGTCGGTTAAACGGGCATAAAAAATGTCTGCAACTCTGAGTGTTTTTCTCAACTCATGTAGTTTATACAAGTTTTTTTCTGGAATAATCTAAGCTGCTGTTTCAATGTAAATTTCCATAAGAGGAATACAAAACAGAGCAAGAGTACCTTGCAAAATGGAAGATGTAACCTTTTTCTTTTTATAGTATTTCCTGGCCCGGGGATATGTCTTACTATAAATGGCTTGTTCTTATTGTTATTCAGAAGGAGCAAATTTAGATGCCGTTTTCTGCATGTTTGCTAACCTGGCCGAAGGTATTGCTGTTGAGGTCATCTTGGTGGAAAGACGCAGTTGTTGGTATGTGAGCAGAAAGTTACTTTAAATGTCAAAAAAATATACAAAATTGATGTTAGTGGGTTGAATGCGGATATCAATACTCATTTTAGAGTAATGACTGTAACTTCATATTTTCTTCCAAAACAAAGTGCTCTGTATGACCTCAGAATTGAAAACACTCACCTGCAGATAAATTGTGTTAGCATTTATTATTGACATAGGGCTGACTTGATGATATATTTCAATAGGCAAAGAAACTAAAGGCAAAACATGTTAAATCCCTCAGAATACATGAAAGAAACACTAAAGCAACAAGAATGAAAGTAGCTAACAAATGTTTTGAGCAGAAGTATTATTATGATGCAATGACAGGGATTTTTATATCTTTTTTTATTCTTGATTGTTGTGAAATCATTTTTACTCTATAGTGTGTGACATCTCAGATTATGCGGTTCTCATCCTGTCCTGCTGTGTTGAAAGCTACCTTTCCCACTCAGCTGATGGAAAACATCGGGAAGCCCAGAGCAGACAAAATGAAAACCAAATAATCAGCCTTTATAACCATGATTTCAATTGTAAAATCAGTTCGAGTCTAAAGGCAAATCAGTTTTTTGTTCGTCTCAACACAAATGTCCCAAACTATGGTTTGGATTTCAGTAAAATCCAAAGGATTTCCATTGTCCCGCTAAGCTTTCACAACAATGATTCTTTATAATTCCATGGTAGTTGTAGAAAATATTCACTTTTTGGTTATTTTCTTAACAAATCAGAACATACAAGGATGCTACGTTAAAACTTTGTAAGAAGGATGATGTGGATAACCTCATTGGCCAGGGAAGTATCTTGTTTTCTTGTTTTCACCTATGAGAGAATATTTGGTATACGTACACTAATGGGAAGTCTATGGTAGCAGCCTAAGCACCCGTAGGTCAAGTTATGTGTGAGAAGAATGGAGGCATTTAGACATGCAACATGGCAGGAAGCAGGCGAGCCCTGTGAGCTGGGCTAGGTAAGAGGCCTGCATTCACCTCTGCAATATGCAGAGAGAAGGGTGTGCAGAAAGTAATCTACATTACGCAACTGAGATAGTATCTAATGTTTTGGGGTCGGTGCTCCAGCTCTGATGTGTAGCCTCTATCTCGAGACCCACAGTATGGGGTATGGAGCATTGACTCTTCATCCTGTCTACTCTCAGCTCATACTAGAGAGCAGTAGGTGGAGATTCCAGGGAAACACGCCTGCCATCCTTGAAGGCTACCACCAGCACCTTGGCTAGACCGACACACATTGCTTAAAGCCAATTGAGGGATGAGCCAAAGTCCTCGTCAACTCTGTACATATCAATACATGGAAATAAGGTCAGGCTCAGCCAAAATGGAGACAATGGCACCTCTTCTGAGGAGAGTCACCCAGATGGTCCTCCATAAAGGAAACTCAGGAACCCTTGTTACTTCCACCTTGGCCCCAGCTCCTTCTCTGAACAACTGTGATTGATATGCTCCTTTGAGCCTTGTGTCACTAATCTCATCCTGGTTTTCTGATTTCCAGCAGTGCTGTCAGCATTAGACATAAGGACAAGGGCTTTCATTGACATAAGGACAAGGGCTTTCTAAGCATTGGCTGGCTTTTGGTTTATAAGTCCTACCAGAATAAAAGGAGTTTTTTGTTTAATTATATAAGGAAGTTCAATCAATTTCAGATCTTCCAAAAGGAACAAGGCTTTCTTTGTAAAACTATGTTAGCATTTGAGATTTAGTGTTTCTGCATGTCCACATTTTTATACTTTAATGCACTATGAATTCACTATTTTTCATATGTTCCACATCTAAGATGTGGTGAGGAAAAACTAGAATTTCTGTCTTTATTTCTCCAGCCCATGGAGACTGCCAAGCCCAAAGGAAAATGGTATTATTAACTTGGGTATCAGAAATATCATATCCCCCAGATTTTCTTGATGAAACCTGCTGGGCCTCCGTCATGTCCTGGTGAAATCTAGATTGCGTTCATGTCCTTTGAAAGCTTCAGATTGATTGAAGGGAATTCTGGGTGAGATCTTATCTACCTCTTAGCTCTTGCCTGTCTCCTCAGGAGGGAGACACAGTGACCACATCTTGCTGAAAGCACTCCAGCTGGAGTTTAACTGCTGGCTTTTTATTCCCTCTTCAAGTGCAAACAGCTTGTCTCTATTTTCCATTTAATAATCCTAAAGAATTTGGCGCTGTTAGATCATTCCCAGGTTTCTCCTTTGGATACTTTCCAAATCTGTTTCTTCAAACTTTACTCATTTGTTTAGCTCTTCAACATCCCAATCTCTTTCTCCTGACCGTGATGGGCAGTACGTATCTCCTGCATACCTAAGACTCTTGTCCTCACATAATAGAAAGGGAAGATTAAAGAACCTGCCTCCCTCTCTGGTGACAGCAGAACATTAGAACTTAAGTCCTCGAGCTCTTCAGAACACGATGGAAACATGTTTCAGGCACAGTCTTGAGGATGGTGTTGCCTGGGGTGAGGACCAGGTTTGTGTTGGTGGGTTTCAAAGTGCTAAAACCCCTGAGCCTTGTTTTCCTCAAATGGGAAATGTTAGCATTTAGGACAATACTTCCACATGATAGGTATAATTATTTTTTAAATTCTTATTTATTTATTTTATTCTTTTTGGTGCTGGGTCTCACTATGAAGTTCAAGCTCATAGGACCCTCCTGTCTCAGCCTCCCCAGCTCTGAGATTACTGGCATGTACCACCACACCTGGTGTCGGGACAGGTACAGGTTGCGGTACTGGGAATCAAACTCGGGACCTTGTGTTTGCCAGGCAGGCGCTAGACCACTGAGCTATCTCCCCAGCCTGAAAACTGTAAGTTCCACAATCAAAAGCTGTTTGTCAGGATTCATGCTGGAGAATTAATTAACTCATTAATTAATTCCAGATATCCTGTTTGTTGCAATTTCAAGTGCCAGAGCTTATATTCTTATTTTGATATTAATTGCCCTGTACCTTCCTCCTAGAATTAGAAGGCCTATCCAGGATATATTAGTTCATACTATCCCTTTGTAAAGATTATCACTGGCTCCAGATTTCATGAGCCCTTTTAGCCTTCTTGGGTTGCTGTGATTAGGAAGGCTGAGGCTCTGTGTGACGGGCTGTCCATGAGGACCAACCGTCTCAGCTTTCCTGGACGAGGTCTCTCGAGACCTGGGGCTTTTCCTGTTAATTTGGGAGCACAGCCATTGCAAAACAGTGGTTCTTTTAAAGGCACTGTAGTACACAGGGTAAAAGAAGAACAGGGAAAGGAATAAGTGTGGAGCACTAATCTTACCAAGTAATCCGTGGCACCCTGCTTCTGATGACTTGATTATTTTTAGCAATGCTTGGGGATTAAACCTCCAGCCTTGCACAGGCTAAGCACGTGTTCTGCCACTGAGCTGCACCCCAGCCCACTGCTTCGATTTTTGACTCTTGGAATCCCTGGTGAGAATCTGAAGGGCAGAATTGTACTCAGCTAATTAATTTTAAATGTCAGGCATTTGGACTCCATTTCTTTGCTAACCTTGTCATCTGTGGAATATGTTCCTCCTCCTTCGTTTTAGGCTGCTCCGCTCTCCTCTGATCGTTTTGTGCTTGTTTTTCTTTTAGGTCAACACAAATCAAAACGTACTCTTGGGATAATGCCCAGGTTATCCTGGTTGGGAACAAATGTGACATGGAAGACGAGCGGGTCATCTCAACCGAGAGAGGCCAACACTTAGGAGAACAGCTTGGTAAGAAACAAATTAATGAAAGAATTTGGGAATTGTTTGTAGCACCATCAGGGTCCAGCAGTAAAACTCAGCTCATCCTGTATAAGCAGTCGGTGGGCTCCTTCCCATGTGCTGTGGCATTGGTTTAATTCAAACACAATTACAGGAGCAAAAGCGTTTCCACAATGTTGCAGTCAGCACAAAGTATTCAAACCCTTGCTCCATGAGAAACATGGCTTGTGTTACTCCTTCAGGTTTTTCTTTTCTTCATGCACCTTATTTTGCACTCAGTGAGCACTTTTTTATTGTGTAATTATTTTTGCTTTTAAGCGTCTGCTAAAGGATATTAATAGCACTAAATAGGTCACATCCACGATTTTGGTTCAGGACATCCTTGGTCAGCTGTGTTACTGGTACAAACCTTTTAAGAATCAATCTCCTTTGGGGGCTGGGGAGGTGGCTCAGTGGAATAAGCGCTTCCCTGACAAGCACAAGAGCCTGAGTTCAATCTCTGGTTCCGCAAAAAAAAAAAAACAGGAGGATCACTATGAGTGCAAGCTGTATAGTGAGACTCTATACCAAATGCATAAGAAAAAGAAAAAAAAAAAAAAAAAAAAAAAGCAGGAGGATTATACATGCAAGCCTAGCCTAAACCAGTTAATATGTTGGCAGGATACTGTAACACACACACACACACACACACACACACACACACAAAGAGCAGAGGATGTAGGTTAATGAGTGAAGGCCCTGGGTTCAATCCCCATTACTGAAAAATAATTAGTCGAACCGCTGCCTACCTAACCAAGCGCTTATACATAACATCAAATGAGATAATATAGGAGAACTTTAGGAATAGGAAGGCCATTTCTTTTCTTTCTTTTTAAAAATGTGTTTAGTACAGGGTCTATAGGGTCTCACTACCTAGATCAGACTCGTAGTGATTCTCCCGTGTTCAGCCTCCCAAATGCTGGGATTACAGGTGTGCACCACCATGCCTAGTTTCAATTGCTGTCTCAGCGTGCCCCAGGGGTAGGGCTGGCATGGCATGCTAGGTATTGAACCTCCGCGACTGCACTCTGCCTAAGCAGGTGCTTTAAACTGCTGAGCTATCTGGCCGGCCTCCTTTTTTCTTTTATGTACTTAGTTGTTGCAGGATCTCACTATGCAGCTTGGGCTCATGGTGATCCTCCTGCTTTCAGCCTCCCCAGCCCTGGGATTACAGGCGTGCACCACTATGCATGGACTCTGTGGCTGACTCAGCCCACCCTGGGGGTGGGCCTGGCATGGCATGTGGTGCTGGGGATTGAACTCTGGTCCCTGTGCTTACCTAAGCAGGCGCTTTAGTCGCTGCGCTATCTCACTGGCTCAGCAAGGCCATTTCAAACACAAATATTGTATCTAAAGAGCAAAATGCTAGAGCGGGTAAGGTAGAGTTTCAGGGCAAAGGAGTAAGTGATGACTGATTAACTTGAGACCTTTTTACCAGACGTCTATTTTCTACGCTCTTCTGTGTCAGATGGAATCAGGGAACTGAACAATGATGAGCTACATTTGCAGGGAGCAAGCTCAGCTTGCTGTGGTTGCCTTTTGGATAGAGAAATAGAGTCCTCTCAGTGAGTCAGCCCCCATCCTGCGCATAGCTCACTCTGAGAGCTTTCCCACCTCCTCGTGAGATTCAGGAGCCCATTGAAGTGAAAACTGTCCCCCTACAAAGAAAATGCCCCACAACTCACAACTGTTCTCACAGTAGGGTCTCTCCCCATTCTTTCCATTGAACAATGTTTTAGGAAGAATTGAAAAGCTGGGAAGGCTCTCTGAGTATTCTCAGTCAAGTAGGAATGGTGAATAATAGGTCTCCAAGACAAGAGAGAAATGGACCCCACATGAGCCTCGAGAGATGGCTTCCTCAGGCCTTCCCTCCCTGTATTTTCTCCCCTGGACAAATGTATGTCACCTGGGAAGAGAAACTGCCACACAGATGCAGGCTGTCTCTAAAATAAACCTAAAACCTGTCTGGCTTAAAGAAAATAGATCAGAACCAAGAACCAGTCAGTCATCCGTACAAAAGATCTAGGGAAGGGGCTGCATTTCTACCACTCCAGGAAGCTGCTTTGGGATGGAGAAGACCAGGTCAAGGCAGAGACATGAGAAGGGTGGGCACACAGGGACAGTGTGGCTTTCCTTGGGACTCCTCCGGCTGCCTCTCAAAACAGCCCCCTCCACGCCCTCTACAGATGTGGAAAGGTCCCGAAATCGTGAGACGGCAAGTTTTATGTTCCTGTGCAAGTTCTTCCCCCCATTCCTCATTGATTTTTTTTCTCTCTATTCAATAAAATGCAGCAGTTGTCATGACAACCAACACATGGGTGCTCTTGGAGAGCCCCTTAGCTCCCTCCATGTGCTCCGTTCACCTCATGACCATGTGTGTTCATAAACGATTAGCAAAGAGAATTTGGGGGAAAATCACTCTCAGAGTTCCGATTTGACGATCTACAGGGCTTTGCTTAATTTTGAGAAATTTCTGGCAAAATTCCAGGGTACTATCACACACCAAGCTTTGGCATTGTTTTAGAGGTTTTTGCCATATCTTGGCGGATGGCTCCAAGTCAATGCCTTGCTGATTTGGTTACCATTAAATCTCCGTGATGGGTGGCTGTACCCTTGTTGCCTCATACATTGGCCCATCCTAATTAGGGTACTTGATGGAACCAAATCATGGCTGAGCTCCAAAATTCCTCTGCAACAAATATCCTTGTTGTTATGGTTTGTGTCTAGTTGTGCCCCCAAAGCCTCATGCAGTCATAGGGCAGGGACTTCTAGAGTTTGGAATTAACTCATGATCCACTAGGATTGTGGGAGATCCAAGACTAGGATTATGGGTTTTAGTACTGCTGGGATTATGGGTGTGAGTACTTCCCCCAGCCTGGGGCGGAGAGCCTGAAGGCAATTTAAGAGAGATAGAGAGACAGACTTCCTCTCTTTTGCTGCTGTTGCTGCTACTCCTTGGGCTCCTCTTGCTCTTTGCCACCACCATGAACGGATGCTCTCTGCCCTGTGCCACTCTGCCTCAAAGCCAAGCAAGTATGGACTGAAACCTCCAGTGACTGTGAGTTGAATAAACCTTTCCTTCATTTTGGGTGCCAGGTATTTGTCCCAGCAAAGGGAGAAGAGTAGCTGAGGCACTTGTCAACAGAACTGAGTTCACCAGATGCTGGCTCTTTACAACATGGCAGGTGCCCAGAGCATCTCCGACAAGTAGCCCTGTTTTCCAGGACATGCTGTATGCCTACACTGGACAGCATAGAAAGAGGAGACCTTTGGCCACGGCTACCTGGCCGCTCTGTTTCATTTGCTCCTCTGAGCACTGCTTCCTTGCTAATGCCTTGCCTTTGGTTTCTGTGGCCATGGTACTCACCGTTCTTTACCCTCCCGGTCATCTGCTCGCTCCCTGGTAGACTGTTCCTCACCTTTGCCTGCCTCTGTGTCAGCTTTCCCCCCTCAGCCCATCCCCCTTCTTTCTCTCCATCCTCTCCTAATATTCCTGTCTGCACCAAGGATAAAGGACTCCAAATTCTGTCTCAGTGTGGACCTCACCTTTGTCTTCAGCCTTCTGCACCAGCCTGCCAGCTGTGTAGATTCAGAGCCTCTGACCATTTAGAAGGCATGGCTATTCACCTGCAGCGAACTCTGTTGGGGTTCACCAGCCCCAGCTCAGACCTGCTGCATCAGAGTTTCTGGGTAACGTCTGGGAACCTACATCTGTAACAAATACTTCTGCGACTTCTACACAATACTAAATTTCTAGGACGCTGCCTTCAATGCCTAGGAGTCTACTACAGCGGCTATTATTTTTCTTTTGCATGCTTTTCACACTCAGCTTATAGACAGCTGCCTGTAAAAAGTCATAAGAATGTTTTGTTTTTAAATTTACATAAAATTTAGAAGTTCCAGTGGCGCAATCGGTTAGTGCGCAGTACTTATATAAAATTTACATAAAATTTAAAATATGGCAAGTATGCTGGGTACGGCAACACATGCCTGTAATATCGGTGAGACCCTGTCTCAAAATCTTAAGCAAGCAGGGCATGGTAGCACACACCTGGAATCCCAGCACTGGGAAGCTAGCAAAGGAGGACATCTGTAATCTGAGACCAGCTGAACTACCTTGGGAGTTGAGGCCAGCCTGGACTATCTAGTGAGACTCTGTGACCAAAAGCCATTTTTTAAGTAAATAAGTAAATTACATGACTGGAGATGCAATTCAGTAGTAGAATATTTGCCCAACATGCCCAAAGCCCTTGGTTTAATCTCTAATATGAAAAAAAACCCCAAAAACATGTATCTGACAATTATAAACACATACAGTCTTAAAATTTAAGTTTTTGATAGAAATTGTATGGTATGATTGAAAAATACAGTGAATGTTTAAAATGTTTGAGATTAATGACAGCAAAAGATATGCTGCCATTAATCCCCCTCAAAATACTCTTCCTTGCCTTAAATGCACCTCTCCTATCCTTCTCACCTTTTCTAAAGCAGTTCTGGAATCTTCTTTCATGTCTTTAGTTGCCTGTTTTTAACTGCCCACAAATGCTGAACCAATTGAAATGTTTTGCCTTTTCCTGTTTATTTTGACTTTGGGAAAGAGACAGAAGTCAAGGGTCCCAGACCCAGGGAATTAGAATGTGCTATATATTTTTATGCGCCTGCCTTTCTACTGGGCAACACTCAGTGTCACTTGGCTGTGGCATTCAACATATTTTTTTTTAGTGTGTGTGTGTGTGTGTGTGTGTGTGTGTGTGTGTGGCCAGCTCAGCACACCAGGGGGCGGGACTGGCTGGCATGTGGTGCTGGGGGATCGAACCGCAGTCCCTGTGCTTTGCCAAGCTTGTTCCAAGTAGGTGCTTCAGACCACTGAGCCATCTCGCCAGCCCTCAACATAGTTTTGATCACACCTCTTTAAGACATTCACAAAAGAGGGCTTCCAGAACCGCTTCAGAAAGCGACAACAACAGCAGGCTGTGTGCATTCAAAAGGGAAGGGATGTATTGGGAGGGTGTTAGGGGTTTTTGTCTTTCTCTGTCATAATTTATTTTACTTTAAACAGTCACCATATATTGTGACCACCCTCATTAAATGTTAAATAAGAAAAAATGAGGAGAAATAATTAAGCATATGTTTTATGAAAAAATAAATGTAATTGCTTGGAGGAAAAGAAAAAGAAAGGAATTAATGGTGGGAAAATATTTGTGTCACCTTGAAGTCATAAGGGGAAAAATAATCGAACCCTTTTAATAAATTTGAAAAGGTCAGAAATTCTAGGTTTCACAGAACTGCAGTCAGAGAGATGAAAACTGTAGACAAATTATAACTGCTTTTGAAAATAAGTAATTTTTCATGAATAATTAGTAAGGAGCCAGTTTTTATGTGCTTTTAATTTGCATTAATTTTCTTCCTAAATTAAATAGTAGATACTATTTCGGATTTTTCTCTACTCATACCATTATGATATCATGCACACAATAGTATTAAATTCCAGGCTCATGCCCGTGTCCTTCTTAATCTATACAGAGACCCCATAAGAATTTCTGACAAACACAGGCTAGTCATACAGTTTGCCATCTCTCCAAGTCGACCAATTTCTCTTCTCTTCTTTTCTCATTAAATGACTTTTCTTTTTCTATCATCATCTGCCCAATAAAGCCTCAGCAAAAAGTGGATTTCCCTTTTGTGGACCTAAAAGTGGGACCATTTAGATCCAAGTACCATGAAGCTGTAGCTAGCGCACGCAATTTAAAAAACTGTTACTGGTCAAATCATACCTGCAATTGAGTGCAAGTTGCCTTTTCTCCCCCCTTTCCAGGTACGTGGTAGTTTGAGAATATCAAATCTGTTTGTAAAGTTCACTTTTGTTAAAAGAAAATACGCATGTCAGAAAAACAACAACAACAACCCGGGGCTCGAGCACATCAGGATGAATGCACAAGCTGTGGTCAGTGATGGTGGTGAGCACCACGCACGTGGGACGTGGCCCTGACCCAGGGCTTGGCACGCGTTCCGTGACTGCGCATCCAACGCGTGCGCAAGACACAATCGAAAACTGCTACAGTGAACACTGCAATTTTTAAAAATTGTATCACGCTAAAAGACACAGTAGGCTTAATGCCTCTCAAAATATCCCCCCTGCATGGAGCACGCTTATCCCATCGTGCATGCTAATTTTTGAAGCAATTCCGGGAGGCCTCTTTCCTGAGTATCACTAGCTGTGCTGTGGTCGCTGCCCCTGTGTCCTGGATCAATTCGAAGCGTTGCCTTTCGTGGTCATTTTGACTTTGGGGAAGAGCTCGAAATTTCTTGGTGCCAGATCAAGTGAATACAGTGGATATTTTGACTTGACAGAAATTGCCATTCAGACTTGGCTCAATAAGGGATGACCAAAATAGAGTTTTAAATAAAAATTTATTATAGCAGATGACACAGGACCACGAACCCGCTTTAAAATACCTGCACATGTACTTTGAACACACTTATCGCATAATCCTTGGCAATGTGTTTTTTACCCCGGTAAGTTTTTTGTTTTTTTCCCCTAACATTCACCATGATTTTCAGTCACATCTTGTGATGAATGAGAGGAGTGTTAGTCAGTGAATACGCAGCTACTTGTTTTAAGCAGGTGACGATGGCACGGTGGCACACACCTGTTGTATGATGTGTGTAAGAGGCTCAGTCAAGGGGACTGTGACCTTTTTTTGTGTGTGTACCGGAAATCGAACTCAGGACCTTGCACTTGCCAGGCAGGTGCTCATGCTGCTGAGCTATATCTCCAGCCAAACCGGGGCATTTTAGTGAGACCCTGTTTCTCAGACAGGAGGGAGTGAGGTAAGGGAAATGAAGGAGAAAGAGAACAAAGAGAAAGGTATAAAGACTAACAAAAAGATGTATTTTATGTCGGCGAACTTGTTTTTAAAGGGAATTTAAAAACCCATTAGGAATGATGCAGCATTTCACTAAACAAAACAATAAGATTTACAAAAGGTTGTTATAGTGCACATTATGGTCATCAAATTACTTATTCAGATTATCAGATATAAGTGTGTAAAATTGGTCCAAAAAATTTAAAACAAAAAAAAAGAATATGAGCGTTAACTGTTCCTTTCAATAAACCAGTAGAAATCAGCAGTGCAGTTGCCCAAGTGAAAGAGAAAGTAAACGTCTGTGAATGTTGACAGATATTCCTTTGATAAATACTGGCGTCGTGGAACAATTCCTTTCAGAGGCTAGCACGTAAATAGCAAGAGGCAACCGCAAGACAGAGGAAGGTGGGAACTCCTTTGTGTAATAGTATGCCAACGCTGTCGGCTGTCTCTGGAGGTGGGAAGAGACAGGGCAGGAGACGCAGTTGCTTTCCAAAAGGAGACCTCAAGGCTCGTAGCTCTTCCAGGGTGAATAGCAAAGGTTTAGATTCTGTTCTATCAGGGGTCAGATTTTGGGCCCATGCCCCACACACATCTTGGAGAGAAGATGACTGAGGCGGCGAACAAAACACCATTATAATCCAGACAGAAAGACCTACCTCTTGATTTTGGTAACTATGGTTCTCGCTGCTACTGAGTGCAAGCCACCCAGGACGCCTGGATTACTGAACTCCGCCTTTTGGATTCTCAGATCTGCATTCCCCGTCGCTCATTCCCAACCCAGGAAAAAGAGCAAGTCAGAAACCGCAATGTGAATCACATGGTCGTGGGACCCCAGACTTTTGGATCCCTGTGGTCTGACCCTCAGCCAGCACGTTGTCTCTACACATTTGCCATTGTCACCGAGGAGAATTCCCAGAGCAGTGTCCACCTTCCTCCGCTGCTGAGCTCCACTGCAGTTGTCCTGACCTTGGTACAACCTTAAGATAGTGCTATGTCTTCCCCGAATCTAGTTTTCTAAGCTCCAGGCGGAAATGAGGACATTTGTAGCCGCTAAGCCCATTCCAACTGTTCCTGGACTCTGCTCTTTTCTAGCGATCCTTATGATGCAGTGAAAGAGGCTAGAAATGGGGCCGGGCAGATAGCTCAGCTGACTAAAGCACCTGCTTAGGCAGAGCACAGTGGCTGTGGTTCGATCCCGTGTACAGTGCCAGCCCCGCCCCCGGGGCACACTCAGAGGGTGATTGACACTGGGTGTGGTGGTGCACGCCTGTAATCCCAGCTCTTGGGAGGCTGCAAACAGGAGGATCACTTCAAGTCCAATCTGTTTAGTGAGACTCTGTAGACCCTGTTCTAAGGTACATTTTAAAAAAAGAAAAAAGAAAGTGGCTAGAAAGATCATTGCTAAGCATCAATCCTTTGAAATGCAGTTTTACTGCCTATCTTTTTAAATAAATGTACCGACTAATGAATTGGAAAATTTTAGCCATCCTGCACTTTATAAAGAACCTCTGGGGGCCATGGATACAGCTCAGCCGCGTAAGTGCCTGCAAGACAAGCACAAGGTCCTGAGTTCAATCCCCGGTACACCCTGCCCCCCAAAAAAAGAAAAGGAAGGAAGGAAGGACCTCTGGATACTTTTGGTGCCCACTCCATGGGCCATAAGCACTGTCCTGAGATCTGTAGCTCCCACTAAGTGTACAGCAACTTCTCAGTGCCTTTCGAGTAATGTTTTGGGGAAGCTCTATCTCAGATTCCCTGAGGAAGTCCTCTTCTGCATAACTAAAACTCGTGGAGCCTGCTATGTGACTCCAGGATTGTGCTATTGATTCAGGGAGTGTGCTATTTTGTGTGCTTAGCCTGCTCCAAGACTGAGATTAACAGAGATGTAAGAGACATAGAAGATCATCCGCTCCAACCAAGGCCAAATCAGCAGGAGGAAGACAAATTTAGTGGGCTCTAGAGGACCGGTTCTTAACCTTGGCTCGGTCTTGTAGTAACCCAAGAGTCTTTGAAGAATTTCATGCCAAATCCATACCCCAAGCCATCTGGAATCACTGGCCTGGTGCCTAGACATCAATATTTTTAATGTCTCGGGTTATTCCAATGTGTAGATATGATTGAAAATCACTGATCTATGGAAGGAAAAACAAAGAATATTTGCCTGGTGAGGTAGGAGAGGGAAGCTGTAACTGGTGCTGCGCTTCATGGCTGGGGTGTGCTGCTTAGCCGAAGGGACCCAGGGCTCTGCGTGGCTTCAGGCTGACCTTGTGGTCCCTAACCTTGTGTCCTGTGGCTAATGGGAACAAAGCATTTTAAGAAGGCCTCTGAGGATCAGAGAAGGAATTTGTGGTTGTGTATAGCAGGGCATATTTAATGGTTCCAATGAGAATTTAGAAAAGCCCATGTGGAATTGTACAAAAAATCACTGAGCTCAAATAAATGAGTCACAGTAAGGGTTGCCAAAACTGGAGGACTCAGTTACCCCTCAGGGAATTGCACGTGAGGCTGGAGGCCACAGATGCCTCAAGCCAGAATGTCCATCCAGCCTCGAAGCAAAGACACAGAAGAGATGGAATAGAGGGTGATTTGGCTGCTGAGATGAATGGGGAAGAGGAAGAGAGTGAGGAGGAATGGAGTGGCAGCCAGACGGAGTCAAAAGAGGAGAGCTCAGAGATGGATGACAGTGGGCCGGGGAGATGGCTCAGTGGAGTAAGCGCTTCCCTGGCAAGTGCAAGAGCCTGAGTTCAATCCCCGGTTCCACCAAAAAAAAAAAAAAAAAAAGAGAGAGATGGATGAATGGGTGACAGTGACTACAAGTGGCACCGCGGTGAGTGCATCAATGAGATGCTGAACCTACAGAGCAGTTCTCGGAGCCGAAGAAGTTGTTCAGGGAGTGACTGAGGCAGCTGTGCTGGAGGCTAGAGGAAGTAGGGCCTGAGAGAGCCCCTGAGTATTCCGAGCCTCTTGGGGGACTGCAGCAGAGTCTTAAGTTTCATATCCAGGTGGCAGGAATCTACAAGGGCTTCCGTCTGGACGTGATTAGAAATAAGTACAAGTGTGAGCTGCGAGGAGCCAAGCAGCACCTGGGAGCCAGAGGCTGCTGCTTGATGACACGCTCCAGGGGGAGCTGCGGGGGCGAATCCAGAGGCTGGAGGTGGATCCCCAGAGCCTGGATATCAGTTCGGAGTGGTGGGATGACAAGCTACGTGCCAGGGGCCACTCCAGGACTTGCTGCCAGCAAGCAGGAAGAAGAAGGCGCCTCTCGTCTCTGGCCCTTAAATTGTATACCTGCTGCAAGAGATCAGCGTCGTGGAACACTGGATGGCCATCCGAAAGGCCAGGGCAGCAATGCCCCCTCAGAAGAGAAAAGCAGATGGACCCCGACCCTGCTGTTCACAGCCAGAGGGTCACGTCGAACAGCTGGCACCACACTCAGGGTTAGAACTCTCCTGCAGAAGGCAAGTTGGCACAGCCCAGCCAGCTTGCCAGCGCTGCCGCAGACGCCCCCTCGAGTCATCACTCTCTGGACCCCCCTCAGCCTGCACAGCTGGGACTGAGAGCTGACCTGGCCCCAGCAGGACTGCTGTCTAGCCCTTAACCCGCCCACCCCTCATTGTCCGTGACAAAGGAGATGGGCCCTGTCCTGAGCCAAAGCAGCATTCCTCCTGGTGACCACAGAGGTGGAGACCCCAGCCACTAACCCAGGAGCTGGGCCCTACAGCACAGGAAGTGGTAGCCAGGCTCCCCAGCTGTTCTCAGGACCATTCCTGGTGTTTGCCTCCCACACTGCAAGAACCAGAATTAAAATCTTTTCTGGAAAAAAAATAAATAAATGAGCCAAAGACTCTCTTTACAAACTCCAGTGGGCCACACTAATTTATTTCTTTCTGGAAACAGAAAATAAATGCTTCAAAACAGAAATACTTTACAGTTCTTTATTTGCCCATTTATTAATTTGTGAATCATCCTTGCATTCAGTATTAGTGAGGACCAAGTATGGCCGGGCGCTGGGAGGAAGGGTATGTAAGAGAAAATCCCTGCTGTACTGGAAGGTTCTGGTCAGGAATGGGCACAGAAGCAGTGATTGCTTAGAGTTTGTAGCAGTGCAGACTCAGTACTAGAGTAGTTGGGGTCTGTCTGGAGGGCTGAGGAAGTGCACGCTGAGGAGATTGTGTTGAGCTCCATCTTAAAGACTAAAAAGGATTAGATGGATGGGAAAATGGGTGGTGGGTCCTCTGAGCAGAAGCAGCAGCATCCTAAGGAATCTAGGTCCACAAAAGCAGGCGTGTTTGCAGGGCTGAAGAACTTGGGCTATGTCCTACACACACTGAGAAACTGGGGTGAGACTGACAACTGGAGGAGCAAGATTAGACTTCACTTTAGATTCATAGCTGGAGCAGTGTTCCCAGAATTAGAGTGGTGAATCAAGCAGAGCCCGGGAAGAAAAATATTATCAACACACGTTTACCAGTATCTCAACTTACTTGTTTTAGTTATTGGGTATATTTTATATTAGTCTAATAGCACATTGTATAACTTATAAAATACATATTCACATATTATAGTTTGCAAAAAAACCCTGAAGCCGACTGTAAGAACTGGCTGGTGGTCAAGGCTGTCTATGTCTTCACTGTTAAACTCTTAAGCAAAAGACTGCTAATGGTTTATGGGTTTGCTGGTGGATGGCTTTTTGTTTACTTATTTATTTATTTTTGGTGGAACCAGGGATTGAACTCAGGCCCTTGCACTTGCCAAGGAAGCGCTTACTCCACTGAGCCATCTCCCCAGCCCTGGATGGCTTTTTATAGCTATCCTCCTTGCACGGGCTTCAGTCTGTCACAAGAGTGTGAGTTTCACTTGCCAAGGGCCATTTAGTTCACAGCAGCACCGACACCAGCGCAGCAGGCACAGCTCTAGTGCACTACTCGTTTTCTCACTTGGCCAATTCCAAGCTTCGCTCTGGAGCTCAGACCCACGACATTGCCAGCAGCCACATTGTTTTAATGAAGGATGACTTTTCTCCTTCGATTTTTTTTTATTATTATTATTTTCCCCTTGCCCCAGCAAAAACAATCATGTGAACAAGCCTGGTTGAGTCGTTGGCAGCAACTCTGAATAAAGAGACTAGCACTGCCCTGAAGCTGTTTTATAAAACTCAAACCACCTGCTCCAAATCTGTGCTGAGTGCTCTTCAGTGGCTTCGGAAGATTTATTTAAATCTTAATTGTATTATTCATAAAAGAATGAAGATTGCCAACTTCTGGATTCGGCAGGGAGTCCCAGCAATGTTATTCAAGTGTTCTAGGTACCTGGCTGCACCCAGCTGGCTGGGGAGAAACAGAGCTACCCTAGCATTACATCCTCTGGCTCAGGCTCATTTGGCCTAAGTATTCCCAGGAGGGATAAAATAAATCAGAAGCTCCTTTTCATGTGTTTGCTTTGCTTAGGAGTGATTATCCCAATAGTTGTAGCAGAAATTCAACTGTCGCTGCTCCCAGTACTCAGCTCCCTTGTGCTCCCCAAGTCCCATTAAGGTTTCTGTTTGGTTGGTTTTGGTACCAGGAATGGAACCCATGGACTCTCCTTCATCCCTAACCAACCCTACGCTAGCTAGGCAGTGTTGTGCGGCTGAGTTATATCCCAGCCAAGTCCTATTCACTCTTGATCTGTGTTTTAGAACTTACAGGTCTCTGTTTCCTTACTGGAAGTTGTGATTCATTCCTTGTGTGGGTGCTCCTTAGACACAGTGGCCACGCGGCCCACAGCTTGGGACAGTCCCACTTGATACCCGTTTCCCAGTGTAAACGTTCAGAGTACTCCTTTTCATCTCAGAAGTGACTTGGTTCAGATGATAAATGTCCCAACCATCCAGCCCAAGAGGCCTCAGCCGTGCAGTGGCACTGAGAGGTGAGGCCATTCAGGGTGCTGCATGTCCCTTTTCTGCTAAGCCTGTCCTCCACTTGTGCTCCCTAGAGTGAATCGCCAAGCCTGGGGCAGATCCTTGATGGGCTCACCACTTTCTCTAGTGACCCCCTCACCCACAGGGTCTTCGCTGTGCTCCTTGCCACCAATCCAGACCGCTCAACTCCCAGGCTGCCGCATCCCCACCAGCGCAGCTCCTATGCAGAAGCATCCAAATGACTTCCCAAACTTCCTTGATCCTCCTGTCACTTGTATATGTGGCAGAGCTTAACCTGAAAACAGCTTCACAGTTTTTTTTTTTTTTTTTTTTTTTTTTTTTTTTTTTTTTTGTCTCGGGCCTTCCCTCACAAAACTGGCTGGCATCCCCCTACAGCTGTTTGTGTCAGGACGCCCTCCAAGTTCTGCCCACTTTTCAACCACACAAACTTACGGGCCCATTTTGTGACACATTTAAAGATGAATCCAGGG
>NW_004524577.1:34790025-34794700 GCF_000260255.1 Octodon degus | reverse complement strand
AAATATAAACCATATCACTTTGATCCCAAAGGCTGCACAACAACAACAAAACCCTAAAACAAAAGCAACATCTAGGTACAACTTAACCTGCTACACGTTAAGGATGGCAAGAGCTGAATTCAAGGGCCATTTGTTTATACTGTACTGGGAAATACAGACATAGCAGAAGCTGTTGGCAGAGGTCCAGATCTAGTCATTGGGCCCTAGCACAGGGTTTTTATTTTCTTCTCCTGAGGTAAATTTATTATGATTAGGCACAGTTGAGAAAAGCAAAAAAAAATTAAATAAAACACTAACCAAACTTTTAAGGGACTGATTTCCAACTTAAAATATCTTTTAGTATTTGTCCTGATGAATTTAAATGCAAAGAGTTCGTAATAGGTGCACCTTGCTTTGCCGTGGCCTTGTGCCCCAGTAAACCTACCATAAGTTAAAAATACAGTCACATTGGGAATGCATTTGGCATGCCGAACCTTCCAGACGTCATGGATTTAGCTTGCCTGCTTACCTGTATTCAGCACATGTTATCCTACATCTAGTCATCTAACACAAAAGCTACCTTAAAATAGTGTTGATTACCTTGTGTAACTTACTAAGTACTGTATTCAGAGTGAAAAATGGCCCTATCTATAAAATTAAGAACCTGTAAGTCAAATTGTTGTAACTCAGGGACTACCTGTATTTCAGTCAAATAATCAGTGTATCCTTTTATCAATAGAAAAAACAATATATATATTTTTTTGTGGTACCAGGGATTGAACTCAGGACTTGCCAGGCAAGTGCTTATTATACTGAGCTATCTCCCCTACCCAAAATTTTTTAATGTTTTTATTACAGGGTCTACAGGGTTCCGCTATACAGATTAGACTCATAGTGATTCTCTTGTTTTCAGCCTCCCAAGCACTGGGATTACAGGGTCACACCAACACACCCAGTCTCAATCGTCTTCTCAATTCTATAGGGAGGGAAAAAAACCAATATTCTTGAAAGACAATTTTGTAGGATATCTCCTTGGTTCGAGGCAGAAGAGAAGGGGCCCAGTGATGTTGACGTATTTCCCCGTGCTGCTGAGTGCTTACCATGTGCCAGGTGGTCCACTAATAGGACACCCTTGAGGGAAAGAGCACTTTCTTACCATGCAGGAGCCCCAGGCAGTCCTGTGTCCCCTGCATCCTAGGCTGGCACCTCCTCTCCTGGCCCGCATGGGGCCCTTGATGCTCTCAGTCCTTAACTCTCCACCCTTTTCCCTCCATGCAGACCAAGTCCAGTTCTCTAAGAACCTCTCCTTGGAAAATTTTAATTCTTCAGATGACAACTAAAAGAGAATCTTTTCCCTCAATGTTAGACATTTAGGAGACACCCCAGGTCCTTTCCAGATTGGAGGAAGTGTCTCATTCTCACGAGGAACTTACCTGTTCCTCTTCTGTTGGTGCAGGTTACGCCTGCAGGCACTTGCTATCCTTCACACCAGGCCTCTTGCGCAGTGCCTTTGTTCTCAGGAAATGACTTTTCTAGCCTCAGTCCTGAATTCCATCACTTACCCTCCCCCATAGAACATGATATCTTGTCCAGGAAAGCCATCAGATTTTCCCACTAATCAGGATCCCATGCCCTATTCTATTCCTCTTTTACCTTTGACTTTAAATAACTGGCACTCACCTGGATTGGCTTTATTTAACAAAGAAGTGGCCATTGAAAGAAACAGCTTTAAAGACTAAGATTTACTTATTCTCAGTTCTGAGTGTTCAGTGAACAAACTGATGCTTTTAGACAAGTAGTTCCTGGGCCCAGGAGATAGCTCAGTGGTATAAGCACCTGCCTAGCAATTGCAAGGTTCTGAGTTCAAACCTTGGTACCGAAAAAAGTTCTTTTTCTGGGTATGACTTTTATCAAGAGAAGGGATGACTTCATTATAGATTTCAAAATTTATTTCACATGAAAAAGAAATCATTTGGGCTGAACTTTAAACAGGAAGGAGGTAGTCTTTGTTATCAGAGAGAAGAGTTAGATTTAGGAATTTCCTGGTGTTGAGAATTGGCAAAAATAAATATTTCTTGGAATGGAAAGAAAGTCCCCACAGGTGTTTTTGAAAAACCAACAATTATTATTCCCCAATGCCAGGTGCAGCACAGAGTATGTAGAGCTGAAATGCACGAAGGAAGACTCTGGGTAGGTACTTAGGCTGAAGAGGCAGACGTGAGTTCTTGTCTCGGTTTATCACGTGTGTGCCTCAAACTCTTCACCCAGCTCCAGGGAGCTAATTCCATAGCTAGGAAGTAACTATAAAATACTCAGCATAGTACGGGATCCGCACATCCTACCAGATGTGTATGTGGCCGGGCACCCAAGGTGGCTGAAGTCGGGCTTCTTACCTGAGCCTTCTGCTTGCGGTGAGTCAGTGTGGTATACAGGCCCGTGCCTGTGGGGTGAGTGTGTAAACACATAGTCCGTGTTACATGTTCGTGGCAGCTTATGGGCTTTGGTTCACATTGTGTGTAAGCAGGGAGGTGTTCAGCGCGGCTCCCTCACTGCTGACATGGGCAAAGCATGTCACACACTCTACAGCTCTGTCTTTCCTCCTGGCTGCCAAATCTCTAGCAAGCCCTCCTGACCTTGACCTGTGGCAGAACAGTGTGCTTAATAAGTGCTAGTTATACTTATCATATTACAGTAAGGCCAGGCCAGACAGCTCAGTGGACTAAAGTGCCTGCTTAGGCAGGCGCAGAGACCAGGGTTCAATCCCCAGCATGCCATGCTGGCCCAGCCTCCCAGGGCATGTTGAAATAGTGACTGAGACTGGGTGTGGTGGCACACACCTGTAATCCCAGTGCTTGGGAGGCTGAACACAGGAGGATCATTATGAGTCCGATCTGTGTAGTGAGTCCATGTCAACTTTGTACTAAATACATAAAAAAAGACTAAAAAAGAAAGATATTACAGTAAAACATCATTACTTCGGACTTTGCAACTTCACAATATATTACATAGTATATTCTATTTTATAAGCAACACCTCAAAACAAAAAAATAATCTTTTAATTGATGCACTGAAACACCAACATACATGGATAATCTTTTATAAATAAAATGATGGATGCTTTTATTGATAATTCATAGGTAGGTTGAGTTGGAAATTGATTACTTTACCATTGAAAAGCTATTGAAATATCTGAAGTTGCAAAGGGAATATTTAAGGAATTTAAAAGCATAAACTCTTTAAGAAACATTTTGCATGTGTTTGTATATAAGTAATGACTCTGGCATTCATAAATGCTCCTTATCTCTTTATTAAAATCAGTCTGACTGAAATTGACTTCTCAATACTTTAAGGATGACTCAGGTACAGAAGTATAACAACTTACACTTTACCAGATCTATCAGAAATGTGATTTTCCTCACAAGTGAATAGAGCTGGTTTAATTTGTTCTGTGTCATAAATTTCCCACAGGGCAAAACCAAGATGATTTCATGTATGTAGAATGCCATGCTTGGCAAACCTCATCTAGAAATAATATGACTGACCAATTTCTCACAGGTTTAGTCATTTTATAGATATGAGCAAAAGAAAAATGTGATTCTCTTTCATTTCTTCACACACACACACACACACACACACACACACACACACCCTCTATAGAGTTCTCTGCCAGTTAGGACCAGTCAGTCTTTTAATTAGACAACATCTACTGGACACTTTGCTGTTCCAGAAGCTGCTAAATATTTCAAGGATATGGAGGACACCATAGGTGATGCAAAATCTACCTGCAGAACAACACACACCTCATGTGTGGGAAGGGTGGGCAACGGGGTGTGACTGCTTCGGGATACAGAATTTATTGGGGGATGATGAAGTTCTGAAATTATATTAATGATGATGGAGGGACAACATTGTTAATATACTAAAACCACTAAACTCTATACCTTTAAAATGGCTAAAAGTTTAGTTGAATTCAATGTTATGCAAGATGTATACTTAACACAAAATAGTAACCAAATTCCAAAATTACGATTGAAAAATAAGAATTGATAGGGAGCAGGAAATACCCAGTATGATAAAGAATTATCAGGCAAGATCTTATATCCAAAAAGGAACTCAGCTAGATCTGAGAATTTTCAAATTCAAGTATCTACAGGGACAGGCAAGTGATACACACAATTAAATGAAAAGAGAAATCAGGTATAAGATTCAAACAGTTTGCCTGAAGATCAAATAATAGAAAGACACTTTCACAAAATTAATGGGGTGCTTTCTTTCTCTTGAAATGAGAAGCCCTTCTCTGTGTAGTTTTCCTTTCCCCTCTGTCAATAAAAATAGGCGTGACAAGAAAGACTGCTCAAGTACACAGAACCACCAACTGAAATGAGTATTTCATGACATTATAGCTTCTATGTAGATGCCACAAGCCTTGTACATACATAAGTGGGGCTTTCAGGAGTAACTAGAACATGTGTGTATGAAACTGAATCAGCCTGCTGATTGCTTTAGCGTGGTCCTAGGTGAGGATGGTGGATTTACCAAAGAGGGAAGACCCACCCTGGGTGTGGGTGGCTTATAGCCTGGATGGATTAAAAATGGAAAGAAGAAAGAAGTCTCATTGCTTCTTCCCTGCAATGCCATGAACCATTTCTGCTCTGCCTTGCCCCCCTGCCATGCGCCCTGACTTGGAACGAGCAGA
>NW_004524577.1:34765095-34781994 GCF_000260255.1 Octodon degus | reverse complement strand
GACCTGGGCTAGGAGTGGGTCTAATCTTTTCTCTTAACTTGAGAGTGTTGGGCAGTATGTTCAGCTGAAGAGAAATTGCTGCTAAAATATGCCATCTCCAGGGTATGCTCTCACAGGCTTTGCAGACTGAGGATTCCAAGGCTTAAAGGTATGCCAGAGACTGAATATGTGTAGAGGAAAGTTCCTGAAGTTTTTGTAAAATATTGAGTCAAAATTAAATTTTCAGCAATGTGAGGGCCAGCTGTTGCACACAGCAAAGTCTGTCTTAGGGATTAGGTTGGAATGGGGACAGTATGGCTTCAAGCAAGACTCATGTGGGCAGAGATGCGGAGGGAATTGTGCTGAGGCCATCAGCCAGATGGACAGAGAGCAAGCCCAGCCGAATGGGTGGGATGTGTGGGTGTAGGTCAGTGTAAATGAGAAGTCCCACAGGGTTGGGTAGCAAATGTTAGGCCGTGGAACTCGAATTTTATTAAGTGGAGAAAGATAATTCATATTGCACAGTCCTGAAAACAGGAAGCTTGGACAGCTTGTTCATTCTGAGTGTTTTTCCCAGGGAGTCTGGCTTATGCCTGGAAGGGGAAAAGCAGAAAGGAAATCTACTTTCTATGAAGCAGGAGCCCTCAGAGCCTCTGAATGACCCTTGAATTGTTTCAGACTCCTGCCATCTGGTCGCACCTTGTTGAGGACAAGAATATAGTGACAGAAATGGTGACTTTTTAAATTTTATTTTTCAGCACCAACCTTTAACTCAACTCCTGTCCTTGCTCCTCTCTGGCTTTTTTTCTGATTACTTTGGCCCTTCATCACAAAAATGGGTCAAAATCTTTGCCCACTCCTCCTACAAAAGTCTGCCTCCAGACCAGGGCCCAGTATGGGGCAGCCTACTATGACAGCTTGTCCTGCTGCTCAGCAAGCCCTGCTTCTGGCCCAAGTGCCATCCATGTCAAAGCAAAATGACCTTCCCTTGCGGCTCTGGCATATTCCATTCCACTGGAAAAGGCATTCTTGGCATTGGCAATAGACCATTCTATCTGGGAGTCTGAGAATAAAAACTTAACACACACTTTTAACAACTAAGGATGAAAATGATTTACTGCATTATGATACAAGTAACTATATTCCAGGGGAAACAAGAATTGGCAATTTCAGTTTTTCTTTCCAAGCAAAACTTAAAAGATCATAGAGCCCCATCTGGTGTTCAAGAGAGTCCTAGAAAGGAAAAAGAGCAATAATGTTCAGACTATCTCATGAAAACAAATGATATTTCATGATATCGTATAGCAGTTGACATATGGGAATACGGTAGGTATTACCTGTAAGATTCCATTAATTAGTGCACTGGAATAAGAGATGCTTAAATGATTAATGCAATTATTAATGTTAACACAGCGCAATCTCAAGTAGAAGGGGTCTCTGTGCGGTGCTGTGTCATTTCAGTAGGCTTGGTGCCCACCCCTCAGAAAATAGCACGGTCTTGTCCCACTGGCCTGCTTCCTGCCCCTGGGGTCACCTTGAAAATGTACCAGACTTTTCTGATGCTTTCTTTACTCCAAGAACAAGCAGAGCACAATGCCCGCAAGCCAGATCTCTGCTGTGGGATTCGTGCTCCTCGTGTTCAGCAGCAAGGTCCAGAAATGCCCTCCAAGATAAAGCAGCTTCTCCTCCATCTGCAATGAGGCCAGGGCCACACAGGTGAAGCAGAAGCCTCTCTCCAAAGGGTTCATGTCAGGGTGGAATGTGCTTCTAATGCAGGACTCTACGAATTGCTGGCGTGGTTTCCCGGTAGGGCACTGGGTTTTCCTTCTGGAGAAATGTCTAGGGACCACACACATTCTCATTCATAAAAGACGGTGATGCTTTTTTTCAAAATATATAAGGGTTTTATAGTGCTTTAATTTGTATACTACATAGGTCTCCCATATAAAGTGTATGACTCAATTACTTTAGCAGAGCCATAGAGCTCTGCACCTTTATCACAATCAATTGTGAAAGATTTTTATCACCCCAGAAAGGAATTCACATTAGCATTCATTCCCCTTTGCCCCTCTTTCTCTACCTCCTCTTAACAGCCTGCTGTTAAACCTGTTAAAGTAACCGCTAACCTGGCTGCAGGCTCTGTAGATTGCCCTCCTCTGAACATTTCATATAAAATGACTCAGGTAATCTATGGTCCTTCACGCCTGGCTTCTCTTACTTCGCCTATTCTCAGTGTTCACCCATGTTGTGGAACGCATCAGCACTTCATTACTTTTTGTGGGTGAGTAATATCCTACCATACGGATATGCCATATTTTATTTCTCTATCCATCAGATGATGAACATTTGGACTCTTTTGACATTTTAGCTATTATAACTAATACTGCTATAAACACTGGTGTACACTGTTTTGTGTAAACTTATGTGCTCATTTCTCTTGGGAGCATCTCTAGGAGAGGAATTGGTGGGCCAATCTGAGGAACTGCCACAGTTTTCCAAGAAGGTTTCATTATCTAATTTTTATCAGTAGAGTATGAAGATCGTGAATACTTCCAATTGTATTTAAGTATGCCTAGCATAATAGTCTCCTTCTTATTCACATTTAGGTACATGGTTCAGTAGTGTCAGTTACGCTCGCATGTTTGTGCTGCCAGTCTCTAGAACCCTTCACTTGTGAAACTGAAGCCATCCACCCATGAGTTCCCCATTTCCTCTTCCTGCAGCCTATGGCAACCCCCACTCTGCTTCATGCCTCCGAATTGAATTCCTCTAAGTACCTCCTATATGTAGAATAATATAGTATTCTTCTTCTGGAAACTAATTTATTTTACTTAGTGTCCCAAATGTTATCCACAGAGTAACATGAATCAAATATTTTTATAGTTTAAAAGAACTGTCACTGCCTGTGTAGCTCACATCTGTTTATCCATTCATGGGTCTATGGTCACCTGTTTCTTTTCTGTCTATCTTTAATGATGCTGCTAGGAACACAAGTGCACCAAGGAGAGTGAGTCATAGCCTTCCATGTGCATGAGAAACCCCAGCAGCCTGTTGAGATGTGTGTTCTGCAGAGCCGCTACCCCACACTGTCCCCAGTTCAGAATGTCTTCACTAGAGTTTAGGTGGTTTCAAGCATTTTGAGTGATGCCAGTGCAGGTGGAGGACCAATCCAGTGAAAGTACCACAGAGGGACATTCCTCTTGGTCCTGCCAATAAAGTCTGGTTTGCATTCTCTCCCAAATTTTTGATCTGTACATAAAAAGGGGGCATACAGTTAGCTTTTGTTCTCCACTCCTTTCTTTACATATTGTTCTAAAACTCTTTCCAAGATGATACCAAAAGAGCCTGAAACAAGAGGTCAGAGAGAGAACAATGTGTCACTGTGCCTGGAGTGGCTCTTAGGAAGGACAGCATTCTCCTTTCAGGGTCAGGCATGAGGAAGCCTGAAATAGAGATGTGCTGGACCACGGCACTATGCGCATTGGACGCAGGAGCAACGCTTCCTCTGCCGGACAAATCAGAACACAGTCAGAGTTTGTAGGGCTCGCTGAAAGTGTCCACCACTGGGTCTTTGAAAACTTGTATGCTGCAAGTGTTAACAGCAGGTGATGTGTAGGGGACAGGTGTCCAAGCCTGGAAGCTAATCAGTAACCTATTTATCAGGAGCTTCTTGTCAAATTTGACAGTCAGTTCGCCGTGCATCCTTGGGCTACTCATTTAATCTTGTTGAACCCACTTTCCTCATACACAGGAAATTGGAAGGAGTCTTTAAAGGGTTATAAAGAAAACTGTTTTTAAAGCACCGTTGACCAGCTTGCTGGCTTCCCACTGACGTTGGCGTGTGTGGATGGCAGGCTAAAGATTTCTGAGAGCAAGCGTGTGTTGCTATGGTTGAAGCTAATGCCCTGAGATGCTAGGGGTTGCAGAGTCTCGTGCATTAGTAGGGGGATAAAGGCCACAGTGGCGGGTGTGTGGCTGTGATCCCGAGGCATCCGTGCATTTTCAAGTGTGGAGCAAAAGCACAGGTGTTCGCAGACCCTGATCCATGTGGATAGAGAGCTATATGTGTGCAGTAAACTTTCACTTTTCCTGAAGTTGAACAACTAAATAAAATACTAAAGCTTGTGATTTTGTTCTTAAGTATCTCAGTCTGCAGCAACTTGGGCCAGGGTCAGTGACAACCGGTGGCATATTTCAAAGCTTCTATGCCTATAAATCTGAAGCTTCGTGCAGAGGCACAGCTGTCATCATGACCACCTGGACAACACTTAATCAGTCCAAATCTCAGAGACTCTGTTTTTTTTTTTTTTTTATTTTGTTATTTATTTGTTTGTTTGTTTGTTTGGTACAGGGTCTCACTATGCAGCTCGGACTCCTAATGATCCTCCTGTCGCAGCCTCCACAGTGCTGGGATTACAAAAGTGTGCCACCACACCTGGTTCTGGGGCTGGCAAGGCATACTTGGGGTCCCGGGGCTGACATAACTTGTGGTTCCAGGAATGGAACCCAGGTCACTGAACTTGCCAGATCGTTGAACTAACAGGCAGGCACTTAGACCACTGAACTCTCTCCCCAGCCCCTCAAAGACTCCTCGGAATTAAGAAAAAATGATGATTTCATCAGGTTTACTGGCAGTGTGAAATCTTGGCAGTCACTTTTCCATAGTTAACCTGAAAAAAGCTTATGGTCAAAGCTGTGATGACTAATAATACCAACATCCAAGTCTTCTAGAACAAAATAGTAGCTCCCTTACACAAGAAAATGCAGGAGCAGAAGGGCCTACAGGCTAGGCATGCACCTTCTGGGTCTGCCTCTTGCTAGCCCAGCAAAGGGCGGTTGAACAAACTACTCCGCTATTTGTGCTTTCATTTTGTGATCAGAAAATTGGAGAAAATAATAGCACCTACTCGGGGGTACAATGAGTGATTTTTTTTAAAAAAAGAAAAGCGCTCTAACTGCACCAATAACAAGCTCTCAAAAAATGTTAGTTTGGTGTGACTGTTACTGTCACACCTGCCAATGAGTTTGGTGCTTTAACCCACACTTTCTTATTTGAGACAAGTAAGGCCAGTGTCATAAATAGGAAAAGCAGATAGGAATGTGGCTTTCTCGTGGTCCAGCTAGTGATTCGGTATAGTTGGGCTGATGATACATATTCCTTACCATACAAGGTTCTCCTGGGAAAATGGCACTAAGACACTATGGGGAACACCATCCTGTGAGGATTTTAAGTTCCACGTTAAGGTAGAGAAGCAGAAAATATTCTGGCATTTGCAGTTAAGGGTCACTAGACTGACTTCAAGTTGTAAACCAGTATGATATGGTGACAGTGTCCAGATTAAAAGAGTCCCATTTGACAGATGGTTCTGGAAGTCTTTTAACAATGACTACACCTTCCAGATAACGTTCAAGCATAGTGCCTTCCCTAACACTTTAATGCATAAGATTGGGAAAGGAGATGAGAGAAATAGACTTGCAAATAGTACCTTGGTGACAAATTCTGGGGTTATTTTTCTCCAGTTTCATCTCGGGTGCACAACTTCTTCTGTGGGTACTTAGTGTCTTGTGACATGAAGTATCTTCCTATTAGTGCAAAGAAAATCTCCAGAAAGATGCAAATACAGTAGCTATGACGTCTAAGGAACAAGTGCCCTCCTTAGACCCATACTAGCCCTCCTCCAAACCTGGATCCATCTGTTGGAAAAGAAGGATTCTAGCCCTCCTAGTCAATGTCAGATTACCTTAACTTTAGATAAAATAACACAGACTATGAGCCAACTCCATAATCAGTGTCCAGAGATACAGAATGAAAGAGAAATATAAACAAAGACAGTTGGAAATATCCACATCTATTATATAGAGCATGGCTCTCATGATGTTTTCTTCAATGAAAACTCATAATTATTCACTTTGGTTTTAACAATAGACTAGTTAGCAAAATTCTAACTCACACTTAGTTATTTGATCAAATAGCATAACCATTAAAAATTTTGACTCATGAGATCTGATTTTTGCTGCCTGAACTATTTAGGAAAACACAGTGAGTGTTTCTAGATCATGGGAGGGATTATGAAATGGATGCAAACTAGTAGTCTATTCCTTCTCTTTTAGCCCCAAAAGTTGAGATGAAATTGCCTGATTTGATCATTTTGAGTCCATCTGACCTCTGAGGTAGGGCCAGATGTAACCAGACAGATTTATAGGGTGTAAAACTCAGACTGAATTAGGGAAGGTTTTCTGTGTGCAGCCCCCCACACCCTAAGTCAACATCCGCTCAGCAGAGGAGAGTCACCCCTGGCTGGCCTGGTGGGAAAGTTGTCATGGAAACTGAGGGCCAGCTCCACCAGTGGAATGTGAAAGCACACAGTAGAGCGATAAGACTATGTGTACAATAGTAGACTGAGGCCACTTCTGCTCAGGGACAGGGACACAGTGGGAGATTTGTAAGGCTGTCCCTGGCCACTGGGGCTGCTCCTTTGAAATATACCAAGTTATCGGTATAAAGTCAGCGCTGCTGATAGATGGCAGAGTCTGTGGAGGGACAAGCAGCCAGTGGATAGGCTCAGGGAATGCGAAAGTCCAGAGCGCTGTTACACTCACACTGTTCACAACTATCCTGCAGGAGACTGAACCAGGCTTGAAGGAACACCTGACTCTTTAATGCTACCTTGTGTCCTAATAGATACTGAAAACTTACTAGAAGCCCCTTTCCGAACCATGGTGGGGCAGCTAGCTACCTATAGAAAATGCTGGAGATGGGTTATGTTACAACACGACGGTCTTATTTTCCGAAGAATATGCACATCGTGTCTTTTAAGCCTCAAGATGATGAAAAATGAAAGCACCTTTGGGAGAACGGGAAAAGAAACAAATGCCAAATAATATCAGTTTTAGAAATGATTGCACTTGGTTCCTTACTAGGTCTTGTGTGCGCACAGGTGGCAAGGGCAAAGGTAGAGTCACTATCAAGGATTCTAAATGTTGTTATTACTGCATTTTGCAAAGGAATATTTGAAAATAAGTTCAGCTCTGTTGATAGCATAAGTGAATCAATAGAGAAAGATGAAATGTGTATCTCATTTGTGTGTGCCATTTGTGTGGTTATTTTGGTCATGGACAGTGGGCAGCATAGCAAGAGGGAGCACTTGCTCAGATACGGCCTCCAGCCCCCCTGTGATCTCTCAGCCAAACTGAACCCACCACTCAGGGCTGAACTGTCGTCGCCCTGTCATCATTCACACCATAATCAATTCCTGATTAATTTCAGAAACGTAAAATGATCACGCTGTGCTTTTGTGTGTTTCCTCCAGGGTTTGAGTTTTTCGAAACCAGTGCCAAGGATAATATTAATGTCAAGCAAACATTTGAGCACCTTGTGGATATCATCTGCGACAAGATGTCAGAGAGCTTGGAGAGCGACCCAGCCATCACCGCCGCAAAGCAGAGCACGAGACTCAAAGAAACTCCTCCGCCGCCACAGCCCAACTGTGGATGTTAATGGCTGCACACACACACACACACACACACACACACACACACACACACACACGGGCAGCTCCAGGGGGCTCTGGTTGCCAAGACATAGCATTTATCAATGGTCTATTAGCCTTCACTTCTACTGCCTAATAATTCTTTGAAGGAAGTCTTTGATGTCAGTGGCCCGTTCATGTGTTCACATCTTGGGAGGTTTACTCTGTTAATACATGGCTAATACGTGATCTTAAATATGTAAGGACTACCCATCTACAAACATCCAGTACTTGCATGTGATTTGTTTTTCATTTATCTTAGAAGCTCTTTTTTTTTTTTTCAATTTTTTTCTCAGTTACGTTACAGCAGAGATCTCAACCCATAATTGACAAGTGACTTGTATGCTGGAGATTGCAGTTATATGCTATTTACTTTATTGGGGTAATGACTTGGGAATTGCTCTTACGTGTCTCTGTGTGAGAAGGGGGCAGATGGCAGGAGGATTTTACTTTCCTCTTAACCGAAAATCAAATAGAGAGGCCAGGGATATAGCTCAGTGGCACAAGTGCCTGAGTGGCAAGCGCAAGGTCCCAAGTTCAATTCCTGGTTAAAAAAATATCAAATAGAGAGTTTGCTCTTGATGAGGACCACTGTCGTAGTTCACCAGTAGGAAATGTATCTATTTTCCACTCTTGTTGACAACCAAGGAAACCACTGACTTTAAAGAACTTGAAATATTAGCTTTTAGGTCCTTACCAGTCTTCTTAAATCATTAACATTGACCTGACTGGAAGTAGATGTAAATAATTATTTTAGCTCCTATATTAAATAAGCAAATGCCCTTCCCAGGTCTACACTTTCCAATGAGTCAACCCAACTTTCTGAATATTTTAGAACACTGCACAAGCAGATGTACACTGAATGAAAATCAGTTATGCTGGGTGGAGAATTCTAAGGTCTGAGACCCCTGGTTTCCTCATAGAATCTGCCCATCCACATAACACACACTGCCGCCGCCACTGCTGCCACCACCATCATCACCTTCTAAAGCACCATCAGGCCTGGAAATAGGCACGAGGGGGAAGCATGTTAGGGCTCTTATTCCTTTAGCAGGCTGGTTGGCTTCCCCAAACAGCATCCCTTGTTCAGACTTCACTTATGTTCCTCCGCCTACTTAGAAGCTACTTGAGTTGTATTTCCATGGGATCCAATTTGAAAATGATTTTCATGCAATTTGTTTTCAGTCCAATACTTATCATTCTAAGACACCTCTCCTACATACGCCGCTAAGTATGTTTTACACTAAAGAGAGACAGCTTCAGAGCTGAGTGCTACAGAAGCACTTGGGATTCATACCCATTTGAGAAGAGAGAAAACATTTGAGCATCAGTATCTTGATCCCAAACAGCCTAAGGACCAGGTATAAATAGCAAGCAACCAACAATTCCCATGGCCTTTGTAGAGCACCGCTGGGGAACTCAGCATTTATGTCCATGTCCAGCATTATTTACAGCTAGAATTTCAGGAAGGCAGCTGGCAATGTTTGGCAAATTTGCAAGAACAGTTCCATTGGGTAGATTTCCTTTTATAACTTGGATTAGAAGAATTAGACATTTCCCATTTCTTTTCAAAAGTACAAAAGCTTTTCATGAAAATATAGGTTACAAGGTTATTATGCAAAGATTTTGATAGAAAAATACGCATGTATCTAAATATATCTCAGGAGAAACAATGCCCATCCATCAGGGAAATGGCCCCCAAACACTATCAGTCACATAAAAGATGAAAATTATGGGAAAGAGCATTTGGGGTATTTGAAGCAGATCCATGTTATTTCTCATCTTCTTAGTGTCAGATTTACTACTTGGCAGTAAATTTTGACTTTGACTCCCTGCGAGGCGAGCTGAAGTTGCAAGACAAAGAAAATGGAGGTCCTATTAGATTTTAATAAGGCAGCCACCTTCACAGGCATGAAAATGAAAATGGAGAAAAAATTAAACAGAGGGCACCGAGAAGAGATTGATCTGGTGTGGCAGTCTGTTGGCGTGACACCGTATTTATAGCCTGAGCCAGGATGTGGCAGCAGTAAGTGACAAGCGTTGAGGCTACATTTCCTATCTGCTGCGAAGTAGTAAGAGCAGGAAACCCTGCTTCTCCTCTCCTGCAACCCCTGTCCCTCCCACTCGTAACTCACGTGTCAAAGCACTAGATGAGACACTTCAGATGGACTTGAAGCAATTATGTATGTTGTTTTACTGTGGAAAACAAAATGAAAACGAGTGAAAAGGGAAAGAGGCAAGTTTTGCTAACCTGAAAACTCCTTCCCCAAAGAACTGCTTGCTATTAGAATTAATTGGCTCTCGGGTCAGGAGACCAGAAGCAAGTGCCCACTTGCACTGTCTGATGTCCTGACACTGGACCCCGCTCTGTGTGTCCCTCAGAAAGAGTGACACGATAGTGGCCCAGCCGTCATTGCCAAGGAAGTAGAGACTTTCTAAATTGATTCTCAGTTCTGAGGCTTCCGCTCTGCTGTGGATTTCATCCCAAATAATGCAATGAAAAGCTCTCTGAGACAGTGACCAGAGTTCAAAAACAGAGTAGTTGTGTTTCTGATGTAAGGCACAAGGGAGAGAACAGTCTTCATTCCCGATTGCATCAAGATACCTTGTCTTTAAAATAAAATTTGGCAAATAGAGAAAACAGCCCAGGGTTTATTAAAGTAGCTTTTATTGCCGTTGAGTGGACTTATTTGTAAATTACAGCACTTTAACCCAAGGTTTTCCAGCCTTTTGGCTACTAGACATAGTACACATATACGCACCCACTGTACCTCCATCTGCCAACAGCCTAAATGCCTACAGGTCATGTTCTACCAATGACCTAGCTAAGTTTTTATTTAAAGGAACAAGACATATTTTTAAAACATGTGTTACTTTGTAAATCCTGGACATCATCCCCTGTTGTCTTTATCTAATTAAATTCGAAATTGAAGTATGATTTTTCTCCTTCCCTGTTGAGCACCACCTGGTCACCCCCACTTCTCAAAATAAGTTTAAAAATAAGCCCTGACTACTTCAAGGAGTGCCTTCCAAGAACTTGGGTGTCCGTACAGCCCTTCCTTTTCCTAATGCAGCTGAGAGATTAGATTAAAAGTTGTCTCATCTAAATAGCCATCTGTGGAATGAATCAGCATTTCAGGCTTTAGGAAGATGAGTGGACGCAGGGTGCAGGAGATGTTGTTAAGCCCTAAAATGATAGATTAAGCATTAGCTTCCCATCTATGGGCTTAGAGGAATTCCTTCCAAACAATGCATCAGTTCACTGTTGTTAGCCCCACTGAACAGCTTCTACTGCCAGTGTGGACTTCTAATGACTTTAAGAAGTAAGAAGTTCACGTAGTTACCCCTTCGGGTCACTTTCAATTCAGTATCTCTTTGCTACCTGATTAAAAAGTGCTAAGATTTTTATTTGGAAAAGGGGCTGCAGCAATATTCCTTCATTTGTAGAAAGCTGCAGCCCTGGTATGCTACATGTGAAATATAAATTTAACAAAATTGCAACTCAAATTATAGAAGGTATCAATACACTCAATAAGCAACTGCACATGTCCCTTAATGCTTAACCCAGATTAATAATAGGTCTTTTGTGTATGTACCACACGAATCCTTTTTATGGGCCAATTTAAACTTCGAATTTTAACAACTTTGCTGATACTTTCAGGTATACAATGATCTTTTGAAAAAGCGAAATGTATTCCATTATCAACTGAATTTCTGTGAAGCAACATTAATTTTGAACATCATAACTCATAATCAGGGGTTTACTGTATTGTGTTTTATCCAACATGCATTTTAGGGCATGGTTGAGCTTATCCAATAGTCTTTAGATTAGCCGTGTAGTGTTTGTGGGATTGTATTAATAGTGTGTCTCAATTCTACAAACAGGTAGCAGCTGCATGTGAAAAATTACGACATCAACCTTAAAGTCATGGCTGAAACTATTTTAGACCAATAAGTTAGTCTGCTGATAATGTCCACAGCACTGTCCGAATGCTCAATCGCACATTTTTGGTGCAGTGTATGTGGGGGCTAGCCAGTCTGATGAACCCTTTCTATCTAAATGACAGAACGCATGAGGTCCCTATAATTCTGTTCTTGGGTGCGTCCCAAGAAGCCAGGCCCGTGTGGCCTTGCTAACCACTCTGATACCTGCAACCTCTCCAGCTCCACTCACCTCTGCCTGTTTGTGAACTCTGCCTGCGCGTTGGTAGTTTTCCAGTACAACAGGGACGTCTTGCTAATGCACTAAACCCTTCAGCATAAGGGCTGGCGTTCTGGATTGTTTTAGTTAGCTGCAGAAATAAGCCTATTTTATACCCTAAAATCACCAGAACAAGTTAGATAGAAGAGCATGTTAATGACCAAATCACCCTTGCAAAAAAATGTCTTTACCTTTGAAAGGCCACAGGTTGTAGAAATACAGTGTCTCTTAAAGAGGTACAAAGAGGTTGGTGAGATTTATTAAAAATGTATCTGACTATTGTTATTGGCCTTTTTAAAATAAATTTTTAAAACCTGCCCAGAGATGCTCAACACTCTAATCTAACTGTATGTCTCTTTGGTAGATGTAAATACTCACTCTTGGGACACACAGCACTGCAGCTCCCAATATACCTGTGCAACCAATGATACCTTTCTTAGTAAATGGAAAATTCCATCTATGGTGCTTTTTCAGTGCTTAAACAAAAAAAAAGGGAACATTTGCTACGTGCCAACTGGAACTCACATCTTGTTTTAAAGGACCATGAAATAGATTCTTCACACTGATTTGATTAGTCCAGGCTGTGCATGTTTTGAATTCCCCATTAGACAGAAAGAAAATCCATTCTGCAAGCATCCTAGGCAGTAGAAATGAAGATCTCACACAGAACTTGAGTGATAAGACCAGATCATCTCGCTAGTGGACAAACTGAACTTTCTCTTTGTGTTTTTCTTTCGTATTTCCTGGTTTTTTAAATTATTTCCTTTCGAAAGCACTATCCTCCTGGAATGACAAGACCATGAGTAGGAAATGGGACTCAAGTCTCACTATTTATATCCTTTCAGCAACTGTTGTAGGAGTTGGGAGTCACCGACGTATTTCATTTTCCTGTGTTCATATTTTCCTTCACTGTGGACAACTGAGAGTTGGCTGTGACTTTGTCGCTTCATAAAATATTTCCATACCATGTTGTTTGTAGCTGAGGATTGCTTAGTTTCATGAACGCTATCCTTATAGATGCAGGTGGTGTCTGGGACAGATGACAACTGGCCTTTCAGGGATGTGAGCATGACCTACACCTGGCTGTGGGTTCCATAGTCTTTGTCAAAGTGAAGCACGGGAATGTCTACTGGGTCGCAGTGACGACTTCCCATACACAGTCTCATCATTCATAGGAGGTGTGCCAAATTAAAAACTGTCCTGTAATTCCTGTTAATATATTGTTAATGTCAGACGTGACGTGATACAGTTGGAGTATCCCAATGTACAACTATTTAATGGTGTTTGTAGAACTGAAATGTCTTAAATGTTGCATGAAATATGTTCTAAAAATAGATTTTTTTTCTATTTTTCAAAACCTCAGAATTGAGGGTTCATGGGCCAATAAGTGCAATATTTAATGACTTACTCAGTGTATATAAACTAGTGTGAAAGAGTGAATTACAATGAGCGCGTGAGCTACTTTGATGGCTGTGTGCTTATTCAAATGAATTCTTGTAGCTGTATTTGTCTAGTGGTGCAATTTATACAGTAAATAGCTTATTGGTGTCACGTGAAACTCCTCTGTGCCTAATTTAAAGTAAACTTTTCTTAGAAGACCAAATGTTTAGTATCTGCAAAGATGTGTCGATTTTATGTATTGGAATTGTGAGTTTTAATTTCCAGAAGAATGACTGTGAGCTTATTTTCTATGAGCGTTCCCTTCTATAATTTATAATTCTCCTTAGGCTTCTTATGAGTGTACTGAGCAGCTGATTTATATACCTAAGAAAAAATATGCATATGAAGAAATCACTTTTTCCTTCTCAGAAGCATCTATCATGTGTCGTCTCTACTAAGAATTTCCATTGTTGTATTTGTATGGATATTTTATTGTTACCCCACCTGGTACCGTGTTTGCAAATTTAACAGTCAACAGTATGAATAGATCAATATCTTTTTAGATTAGAGCTGATGTTATATTCGCTTTTCATTCTCAGTTGTCCACACTGGCGATAACAGAAGAAAATTCAGTGGCGTGTTGTCATAGCCTTATCTATCCATTTTCAAATCCCTTTAGTTGAATGCGTAATTGTTGGCCTAAAACTTTGCCGACAGGTCAAAATCAGCATCTAATTTCTGGCCTACTAAAAGCTAGTCATAATTATGTCTATGAAGGTTCATGTAGGTCAACAATTTAAATTCTTAATTTCCATTTTGATTTTTAGGATAGAGTCTCATTTGGGCGTTTTATTCTCTTGTTAGGTTTCCTTTTTTTATTTAGTTAACAGGATAAGCCATGATACACCTAGGAAGAAAATCGAGTTGCAACTTATTTACTAATAATGATGAAGTGCAGCTGGTTCTAGACAGCCGTGGATGTCTGTACAGGTGACACAGCCTCAGGTCCTTTCTATGACACTCCACTGGAAATTGACCCGTGAGGATGTGCCAATCCTATGAAGTGGCTCTGGCCATGTGGCCGATATGTGGCCCGCATTTGACTGTGATTGAAAACTGTACGCACCTCTCTAAACCTACCGAATAGGTTAAGAGAAGATGGATAGGATGAAGATTAGTGATAACTTTGTGCCAAAATTTTTTTTTAAAAAAGAAAAAGAAGCGAACAATGTAAGCAAGTAGCCAACATTAGAATGATTACTTAAATGTGTGGTTAAATGTTTTGTTTGTTGTCACATAATTATTGAATGCTGTGTACTCATTCCTGTGGGAATCAAATGTGGAACAGACGGAGCTCCTGCCCCTAACTGGAGTGAGGAAAAAAGACCAAGATCTAATTTAAGTGCTAGATTATGTCAGATTATGGTTGCACAGAGCATGGGGACCTGCGGGCACTGGCAGAGTGAAGGGCTGCTCCGCTGCTGAGGGCATGGATAGTCGTGGAAAGAATTAAATGGTGAGAAGATGGTGCCAGATGGAGAAGTGGGAGAGACCATGGTCCATTCTCTGTGAATGGAAAGGGATTTGGCAGTTATAGTTCATCGCTTTTCTCAAGACAGCCAGAGCGACCCTCTGAAAGCCCTCTACTTACCCCAGCTTAGCGTCCTGCATTTTGGCCTCCACTTAGAAGACAAGCTATTTCATCATGCCCCCCTGTGCAGAGCAGGCTCACGATGAGCCCCAAAGCCCGATTGCTTTCAAGCCCCACCAGAGTAATTAGCGTAGACGTTTGCCAGTGTACCAAACCTTGAGATGTTTATTCCAATGTCACCCCTGCAGAAATGCACCCAGAGAATTTTCTGAAGCTGTGTGATTCCTAAGCAGGGAATTAGGAAACACTGATAAAAACCCTCCTTTGTAAATGGGCACCTTGGGCACCTTCTCTGTGACTGCATTGTGGACCTCTTCTGGAGAAAATATTGACAACCGCTTAATGCTTTCATATAGTGATTGTGATGTTTAGTTGAAAACTGCTGCTACATAGCAAATATTGTCCCTTACTGTGTCCACGGGGGCTCTTGGTAGTCATGCTGTATTCACATTGTGAAGTTTTATCTTTCTTGAAATTAATTGTGTAAAACTGGTATGTGCTCTATTAGATACTAAGTTTCTGTGTGAATTCTGTACGGAAAGTGGTTTTTTGGTTCTTTGAGTTCATCTTGTATTATTTTTTGAAGATTACAATAAATATCTAAGAGACTATATTCCTGAAGTTTTTAGACTGGTGAATCTTTCTTAAATAGCTGTTCACTGTATATTCACTTTTGGTCCTCAGATGTCTGTTTTCACAATGCAAGGCACAACAGTGACCTTGAACTAGAGGCAGAGAGTGAGTACAGGTGTTTTTTTGTTGGTTTGTTTTGTTTTGTTTTGTTTTGTTTTGTACTGGGAATGGATCTGGAGACCTTGTGCTTGCCAGGCAGGTGCTTATTCTGCCAAGCTATTTGCCAGGCACTGTGAATAGATATTTATTTAGGGCCGTAAGTATCCAACATATGATTGTATACTTAAGGATGGGAGTTACTTACAATACTTACAATATTTTAAGGCGAGTGAACATCTTATCTGACCTCGCCGACAGTGTTCTACAATGACAAAGGACTTGGGTATAGACAAGGGTCGCTCAGGGTTTAAAAAGTCATCACCTGAAGACCATCTGTTCCTAGACCAGAGCCTGCTGACAGCGCTCACCTTAGTCACTCACTGGCACAGTCTGGGAGAGGAGCAGCCAGCAGGGACAGCACGTGGGTGCTCGATGGGGGTGAAATGGGCATCGTTGAGTGTCCAGCGCTTGGTGCAGTGATGACTGGGTGCCTCGCAGCAGTGTGGTTTCGGGAGACGGTGAACTACCCAGCTAGCAGGGTGGCCACGTCACAGCAGACCCATTAGTATTCTGAGGCTGCTTAGGGTCCTACTTGTGTCATCGTCTCTTATTGCATAGTTCCATACATTTCAAAGGACCATTTCCAGAAGTCTGCGCTGAGGACAAAATACACGAAGCGAGATCACAGGGTGATGCCCAGGGTCAAAGCAGCATCCTGCGCCAAACTGGGTGATAGAATGTTCCCTTATCTATATGGACAGAGAGAGAGAGTAGCATGGAAGAAATAAAAAATAAGGAAAAATAATGAGTTGAGGAACTTCCGGTCATAGTCTTAAAAAACATTTACAAATGGCTTCTCTGTTGTTCATTTCTTCACACATGAGAACACACCCAGTAAAGTCTTGATCTTTCATGAACTGGGATGGAGGACACCATGTAATGTACTACCTCATCATAGGTTACAAACTTATTCCCCAATAATTTATTTAATAAATAACTGGAATAAGCTTTAGAAATTTAACAGATCTCACAAAAAGATCTTCTGTGAAATGTTATAAATTATATATCTATTTTTAAGACTCTCACCCCTATGTTCAAACACATGAATAAAAACTGATAGAAGTCTTATTAATGGCAAAACTCCAGAAAGTCTACATCTATTTCCTGATCATCCTGAAATTTCTATGGTAAGCCTCTTCCAGCAGGTTTTAGCAGGAATGCACTTGCACCATCACCCTTCAGTAGCATCCTCCTGGCTGTGAATTAATTTTTTTTTACATGAGGTTAATGAGGGCTGGCCAAATAGCTCAGTGGATTAAAGCACCTGCAAGCAGGCGCAGAGGCTGGAGATTTGATCGCAGGCCGGCTGTACCAGTCCCACCCCCAGGGCGTGCTGAGACAGCAATTGAGACTGGGCATGGTGGTGT
>NW_004524577.1:34758569-34764120 GCF_000260255.1 Octodon degus | reverse complement strand
GGAGAAAACGGCACACAGGAGGGTGTTTCCAGAGGAGATTAGCAGACCAAGAACAAGTATGTGCTCCATTCATAGGTACTGAGGAAGGCAAACTCGAAAAGGAGACTGAGGAAGGGAAAAGAACTATAGTTTAAATAGGGTGTGTCCTCTTTGAAATTCACGCTGGAGTTGAATCTTTGTTGTGTTGTATCAAAAGCACACACCTACGGCATGCAACCCCCCCTAGGAGCACATGAGTCTTTGGGATGTATCTAGCCAGAAGCCAGGACAAGGGCTACCTTACTTCAACAGTGATAGATGTATAGCTAATGCAGAAATGACTAGAAAGGAGTCAACGGTTAAGGGGTTAGCAAGCCCAGGAGAGCAAAGCTTATAAATTGCTCACCAAATCGCAAAACTGTTCACAGGAGGAAAGAATATTTCATATTTCTGAGAAGTTAGCGGCTGCTCCATTAGACTTTTGGCCATTGGGCTGTATCACATTTGAGGCTGTGACCAATATCACTTCAGAGCAAATACAAATTAGCACACCCTTCAGTATCTTTTTGCCCTGGCCTCTATGCAAAGAGCAGAGAAGTTAAAGGATTGGGGTCACCTAAGGGTGAGCAACCCCAACATTTGAAAGATATCTTAATGTGGCCGGGGAGTTGGCTTACCAGAATAAGCACTTCCCTGGCAAACGCAAGGACCTAAGTCCAATCCCTTGTTCTGCCCCCCCAAAATAAAATAATAATAATAATGATAATAATAATAATAAATAAAAGATATCTTAAGAACTTTGGAGGAAAAGGGGATGTTTATGATGCAAATTTTGACCTAACCAATCATACAAGAAAAAAAATGACATTAATAGAAGGCCACCTGCTGAATCCAGAGCTGAAGAAGTCATGATTTGCAGAAGGAAGTAGGCAAGGGAGAGGATATGTCATACTAATTGAAACTTAAGCCTAAAGGCAACAAGTCCAAAACAGATAAAGGGCTGGGGAGATAGCTCTGCAGGCTAAGGGCCTGCCTGGAAAGTGCAAGGATCTGGGTTTAATTCTGGGTACTACGTGCCGTGCTGGTCAGTCCAGGGTGTGCCATACTGGCCACTGAATCCAAGCATGGTGACACACGCCTGTAATCCCAGGGCTGGGGAGGATGACATAGAAGGATCAATAGGATTCTGAGCTGTGTAGTGAGACGCTAGACCAAATAAGTAAATAAATAAATGATTTTTTTAATTAAAAATAACAGATAAGGAAATGTCTTTAAAATTACATTAAATTGGGGCTGGTGAGATAGCTCAGGGGTCTAAAGCACCTGCTCGGGCAAGCTTATGCTGCTCCAGGGGACCATGGTTCGATCCCCAGCACCACATGTCATGCCAGCCCTGCCCTCAGGGTGGGCTGAGCCAGACCCCAAAAAAAAAAAAAAAATTACATTAAATTTTCAGACGGTGTAAATTCTGATCTTAGAGCTCCACACAGAGTTTGGATTAAAAAAAATCTCAAGATTTTTTTTATTTATATTATCACAAACATGACTTGAAGAAGACATTCAGAGCATCCCTCCTTGTTTGCTGGTTTGAAATACAACTTTTTAAAGGCAAAGTTACCTATTTACTTCGACACATTCCTTAACGAACTCCTAAACTTGCTACAGCTCTCTGTAAAAAGCATTTCCACCTCTCTCTTACATACCTGCCTGTCTCTGAACAGTAAATTCTATCAAGTTTTTTTTTTTATATTATTAATAGAAAAGACAAGAGACTCTTCCAAGGATGGTGTGATATTTAAAACGTGTAATAGCTCATTGGGATTTGTTAATCATCGTTCCCACTTAAGTTTTAGGTCAGTCTCATGAATCAAAGGATAATAATTGAAAAAATTTACCTTCAGATTTAAAATATTAATTGCTCAATGTTAAGACCATCCAAAGCTACTCCATGACCAGGTCATTAAAACCGAGTACATTACTTTTTGTGATTTCCAATATCTTCTGCCAGGTTAACTGTGTATTATCACATTCATTTACTCATTCAATGAGAACAGTTGAAAAGCCATAAGTCCCAGGTACAGCAGTTCAGCACTCTGTCATGGCTAAGCTCTCTGTAGGAAAGGGGTTGGCCGGTGGTCAGCTTGATGTTTGTCAGACGAAGGATGACTCAACCTAAACCAACCCTGGGAAACACCCCAAACATCATTCTCTCACTTCACTTTGACCAATTAAATCAGAATCTCTGCAGAGGAGGCCTGAGGCTATTTTCTTTTAAGTTTCTCAGGTATTAATATGGTCCAAGTGTGTGAAGCAATGAAGACAACCAAGAAAGAGCCCGCAATTCAATACAGCTTTCTCAAGCATGGGATAATTTAGGGTTTTCACTAACATTGAAGTGCATCCACCTTTTCCAGGTTAATTTCAGGTGCCCTTCTACTTGGTCCCTGTTCTTTTCAGCCAAGAGTCACCAAATCCAAAATAGTAAGGACCTTATTTACAGTAGGCCTGACACACATGAAGGTGAATCTTGACGCCCTGACTCCTGGGGAGGTGAATGCATTGTGAGGGCATTTACCTCATCAGCAGCTCAGCCCATTGATTAGTGGACGGTTGCACGATCCTTGGGGAGGTGAGGCTGTGTTCTAGATTCTCCATCTTTTAAACTGTTAAAGGACTCACATCCTAATTGGTTGTGTCTTAGTATAAAAGCCCAAATTAAGACACCAGGTATTCATTTGTGTGCTGGTTTTGTATTTCTCCCTGTAAAGAGTTAACGTAAAAGTAACGTGATGCAATAATGTAAAGGTAAATCTAAAAAATTACTCTGCTCAACTCTCTGTGGCCCTGCTTCCTTGCAAGACCACAAGGAGGCTTGGTGTACCATTGATAAATCATCAATAGACTGGGAGTTCCCAGAAAACAATACTCCCAGAAAAAATGTGTGCTGATTAATGGTCACGCTGTCCCTAAAGGTACTGTTCTATGTGAAATGACACGTTTGTTTGTCAAACAGGATGCAGTTTCTACCTTTAAAAACTCTACATTTCTAAGACTCCTGGCCATTTGTCCTCTCCTGCATGAGTATGGTTAAGCAGTCCCAGGCCTGGTAATGAAAAGGCTCATATTTAAATTTTAATTTTGGATTCTGGTCTGGTTTCTATGTTAAGAACCCATAACACTCCCATAACAAATTACAATAAAAATAGCAGCTTTGAAAAATACCCATGTATTATCTAAAAGTTCTGCAGGTTTAGAGACTCTTTTTTTTAGCTTTTTGAAGCATGGTCTCCCTATTCAGATCAGGCTGTCCCTGAACTCACTACATAGCCCAGGTTGATCTTAAATTCCAGGCAATCTTCGTGCCTCAGTCTCCTGGGTGCTGTGATTATGTGTGTATGCCACCACACCCGGTTTAGAAATCCTACTTATTTTACCAGGATAAAAATCCACATATTGTCAAGGTTGGATTCCTAGCTACAAGCTTTGGGAATAAATCGAGTCTCAAATGGTTTCTTTTTTTTTTTTTTTTTTTTTTTTTTTTTTTTTTTAGGGAAGGATCTACAGGGTGTTCAGGGTCTCATTACTAGATCGGATTTAAATGATCCACCTGTTCACAGCCTCCCAGGAGCTGGGATTACATGTGCATGCCACCACACCCAGTCTCAATTGCAATCTCACCATGCCCTGGGGGCGGGGCCCGCATGGCAGGCCCCGGGGATCGAAACCCTGGCCACTGCACCTGCTTGCAGGTGCTTTAATCCACTGAGTTATTTGGCCAGCCCTCCAAATGCTTTCAAGTGTCCAAAAGCTCTTCCTTGGGGTTGTGGGAGTGATGTTCCTTGTTGCTCTCTGGCTGCCTGCAGCCTTTGCACCCAGAGCTTGTCTGTACCCCGTGGTTTTGGTGAAACCAAGAAGGCTTTCCCCTGCTGCTGCACAGGGGCCCACATCCCAGAGCAGCACCCTGGATACTTTTACCCCTTGGAATCTCTGACCTCCTCTCTGAGCATGTCCCTTCTGTTTTCCTTTTTTGACTTCCTTTTTGTCTTTTAAGGATTTATATGATTGCATTGAATTTGCCTTAATAATGCAGAATAATCACAATCGTTGGAGGCCTATAATTTTTATTGCATCTTCCAAGTCCCGTTTGCTACATAATGTAGCATAGCCACAGGTTCCAGGCTTATGGCTTGAAGCTCTTAAGCACCAGTATTATGCAAAGTATTTGCCTTTCTATAATTCCCTCCCATCGGGTATGGAGTGGATTTAGCAAATATAATGCATAGAGGCCATGAGATGCCACTTGAAGAATTAAGCTATGAAAAGCACAGCTTCCGTCTTGGGCTCTGTCTTGCTCTTTTCTGATCATTCATTCTTTAGACGCTGATTGCCAGGTGTCAGGGCAGGCACACAAAGAAGTCCGGAGAGTTCAAGTTGGGAGCAGATTGTGTCAGGCTGCCGAATGAGGCAAATCTACCGCAGTGTGAGCCTTTAAATGCCTGCGAGTCCAGCTGAGATCTTCACTGCAGCCTGAGAGGACCGCAAGATCTGCTATGCCCGGGTAAGTCACTCCTGGATTCCCGACCTATAGAAAATGAAGCGTGATGTTTTAAGCTGCTAAATTTTGAGATAACCCATTAGATGGTAATAGAAACTTAATGCACACAGTATCTCTCTTAGTTTCTCTAAAACTTTGTTTATCCATTATTTATACAAGGAAATCTGCACCTAGAAGTTCTTAAGATCTGTCATTGTAAGCATTAGGAAAAAGTCTATTAGCATTACGGAAACTAGACACCGTTAGATGAATAATAAGCATCTCGGTTTCAATCACTGTGGCAACAACCTTTGTAATCTTCTTAGGATGCCACAGTTTCAAAATAGAGGAAGGTAGACTTGGGGTAGAAGCAGCCTATGTTCGTGTGAACTTGGGACACACACACGCTCGCTATAAGAAATCCGTCTGCATACGTATCAGGGCAGAGTAAAGCTGAGGGCTCCGCATGGTTGGACGATTTGGCGCAGTGTGTCCCCTCTTCCTGGGGGCTGCAGGAGTGCGCGGGAGGGAGGCTCCGTGTGAGCCGCAGACCCCGCATGTCAGAGCCACCTGTGCTGGCTGGTTAAATTGCAAGGTATTGTGCCCTCTGGGTTGAGCTCTCCAGGGAACTGGTGCACCTTCCATAAGCTCCTCTGGGGATCTGAGCTGCCCCAAAAGGCTGAGAGCCGCAGACATGGAGAAGGCTAGGAGTAAAGCCTCCAAAGCAGCTGCGCCTCACTTGCCCCTCTCTCACGTGACTCTGAAGCCAAGGAGCATTGGTGGATTTTGTTTTGTTTTGCTTTCCTGCAGAAACGGCACCTACAGCTACGCCTGGCATGTTGGCGTTGAAAAAATATTCGTACAGGGCCTGGGATATTGTTCAGTAGCACAAGCACCTGCCTGGTAAATGCAAGGTCCTGGGTTCAGTTCCCATTACAAAAATATATTGTAGCGAATAAAAAGCTAAGGGATTCTTTAAAAGCATTCACTTAGTTTCTTATCAGAAAAATAATACAGCGCTGCCCACGAGGCTGTGGC
>NW_004524577.1:34754358-34757509 GCF_000260255.1 Octodon degus | reverse complement strand
CAGCCTCCAGGGGTGCGAGTGCTGATGCCGCTGCTCTCGCGGCCGCAAGGGCGGAGGAATCGCCTTGCTTGCCTGGCGTCCGGGCTGGGAACCTCCTCTCCAGACGCGTGCTGGAGCGACGCTGGGCATGTGCGCTAGGATCTGTACACATTTCAGTATGGATCAGAAAAGCCTCTTTCTTTACAGAGTCCAAGTTTTCAAGTGAGGCAGTAACTTAGGTGCAGGCTTTTATTTGTCCTCTGCCAGAATCTTTTATTTCTTCCCCAAATAAGGCATTTTGATGTCACAGGCCACGAATGTTTCAGTGGTGGCTAGCTGCAAAGAGATGTGCTCCTGTTGCCCATGGCGCATCTCCTTGAAAAACAAAAACAAAAACAAAAACAAAAACAAAACAAAACAAAACAAAACACCATCACAAGTTTTTAAAGAGTTCAGGTTGAAAATAATAATTTATTTGAAAATCATTCAAGCTGAAAGGTTCTTGTCTGTTCTCGCTGGATCACTGTCCCTAGGGAAGCTTAGCTCTTACTCAAGCGAGGACACTTAAACAGCCAAAGGATTCTGTCAGCGCACAGAACCGGAATCGTCCTAGGACCAGCTATGAGGTGCGCCATCTTGGAAGAAGATCCCAGTCTCTTTGAAACCTTTCAGTTTCCGCAGCCCCTCCCCTGTCCTGCATGGAGCCGCACAGAGGTCCTGAGCCTGAGCCACACAGCAACACCACCCCCAAACTCCTGGGCAATGGAAAATGCGAAGTAACAGACATGTATTGTTGTTGTTGTTGTTATTATTATTATTATTATTATTATTGTTTTGTTTCAGTGGTTATTCATTGTACAAGATGCAGACACGACATCCCATCCACAAACACTATTAGAACAAATCTTCTTATTCATTGAGTTAAAAGAATGTAGCTACATATCTCTCCTAACTATTTTGAATATAGAGATACAAAATAATCATTCATTTGTATCCCCTTTTTCTGTTTAGTTTTGTTAGAGATGGATATTCCATTGTCATTTAAATATTGTAGGTGCATGAATTCAGCAAAATATTCCAATATAGTCCAGTAGTCCATAATAGTAGTGGGCTATCCGTAGGACTGGCAATGTCAGAAGTTGTTGACTTGAGCCCTTTACAGCCCAGCATACCAACATGGCTTTACCCCTTATACCTCGTTTTTATACTTTTCTGCTGGATGGTTAAGACCAAGATAAAGGAAGCCCTATATAAAAAGAAATGTAACTTTTGTATCTGACAAGGTCAGTCAAGTCCCCTCTGGATTTACCCTGAAGCCCTGTACTGCACTTTGTAGATCCTTTGTCAGTCAGACGCGTATTATTTAAAACATTATTTTTGGCATAATAGCAATAGAAATTATGAGTATACGTGTATGACAAATTGTAAAATTATACTTTAATTATGTGCATTTTATTTACTGGTTGTAATTCAAAGTTGAAAATGCAAGAACTACATAATACAATTAGAATACAGGTTGAGAGCCTGTAATCTGAAAGCATGAAAAATTTCAATAGCTGAAACTTTTGGAAGATAACAAGATGGCTCCACTGGAAAATTCCATGTCTGGTGTCACAGCAGGGTCACAACTAAAGCACAGTTGCTGTCATGGCTGCTGGGTTAGTAGCTGACATGTCTGTGCCCAATATGCCACTCTGTTCCTGAGTACATTGTTTTTGTCCTGTGGTATGATTTTTTAAAAATCTAAAACACTTCTGGTCCCAAACATTTTGAATAAAGAATATTTAAGCTGTACTTAAACGTATTATTAAAGAATAGTGGTCTTTTTTAAAAGATGATAGTGTGCACACTAAAGTCATGTATAAGAAGTAGGTTTTAGGAAAAGCAAGGAAAAAAACATTCAAGAAAGAGGGATGTTACTGCATTAACCATGTTACGAATATATTCAGAGACATAATTATTGGATTCATATTCTTGCTCTTTGGTAAAAACTTTTCCTTATTGAATTTAAAAGCCTACTAAGAAGGAGAAAAATAAAAGGTGAACAGTAAATACTTTCCTTCTAACAGTCGTGGAGAGGTTTTAAAATTAAGCATAATCCATTCTTGTTTTTTTCCTAACTAAATGAGGCAAGAAATTGCTCTTTAATGGTACAAAAAGTTCTGTTAGATTTTGAAGAAGGAAGAGTATGTGGAGCAAATGCTGACTATATTTATAACCCAGTGGATATATTCATAATGTGAATAGAGGAAAGAGACAGAGAGTGAGACAGAGACAGAGAGGCCGAGAGACACAGAGACACAGAGAGAGACAGAGAGAGACAGGGTACATGACACAGAAAGGAAGGGGAGACGTGGTTGATAGTGCAGTGTTGCGCTTTAGTTTTCTTTTTCACCTGTCCCTGTATTCTATCTTCTCACTTTATCTTCAATGCTTTTTTTGCTTAGTTGGTTTCTCTTCTTTCGTTTCTTGCTAGGATCTGAACCTAAGGCTTAGCACATGTGAAGCACATGCCTCACCACTGAGTAATGCTCTCAGCCTGCAGTACGTCTAGTGGCTGTATTGTGGTTTATTTTAGTATAGATACTGTAATTTACACTAGCAATCCTCTACGCATACCTGAGTTGTTTTTTACCTTTTCTTTCATCTGCATTGTACTCCCATGATGAGTATCCCTTAGCTAAAGCTCCAGGGTCTCTCATTCTTTAGGTCGGATTTCGGAAAACATTCAACATGTATGAACACTTCGAAAGCTGTCATTACACGTTCCCAAACTGCTGTCCCAAAACACCAAGCAACTGTACAGATTCATTGGCATATATAAAGACTCTTGTCTTGCCACTTTCTTGCCAGCACTGTAGAATGTTTTTAATTGTGTCATTTCTTTTTTATGAGTTTGGGAAGCATTTGAAAAAAACTTTTACCAACCCATAAATACCCAACACCATGTTGTCTTCTTAATTGAAAACAGACCAGTGATGGTCACCCTTCTTTCAATAAAGACCCTAAAGTCAGCAAAATTAACATTAAATTCTTGCCATTTGGCATCAAGTAGAAATGAGTGACCAAACTCAAATGAACCATTGAAATAATATACTTTGCTTTTTAAGAGATATATGTCAAAAGCTGCTTTGAATAGAAGAACACACACACACACACACACACACACACA
>NW_004524577.1:34752200-34753448 GCF_000260255.1 Octodon degus | reverse complement strand
CCAGCGCTAGGATTACTGGGGTGCATCATCATGCCCTGGTTTCAGTGGCCGGCATAGCACCAGGCCGGCGCAGCATGCAGTACTGAGGATCAAATCTGGGTCCTTGCGCTTGCCAGAAAAGTGCTTAGACCGTGGAGCTATCTCCTCGACCCTGAATTTGGACATCTTTCCATTTGAATCTTGCCTCTGTAGGCTGGCTTCTACATCAATGACTAGCTTCCTCTAACTGAATCTCTTCCTTATAACTGAATTGTTGTGAGAATCACACAATGCAATGCCCATCACTATTCTTCATGTGTTGCTCAATATATATTAGATCACTAGTTATAATATATTTGCATTGTAAATATTAAATCATATTATTTATATAGCTGGCATATATCTCTACCTTAAAGACCTAAAGGAAACATTTATACACAGTTGCCACCAGCAGAGGGCAGAGAAAGAATTATTGTGGTTAAGAATGCTGGGAATGCAGCATTTAAATGCCTTCTACTAAGGCTTACATCTTTGCAGGGGTGCAAGCAGCCTGACAAGGGGAAACAGTACATAGAAGAGAAATGTATGAAAAAATATCTACATATTAGCACTACATTCATTCAATGTATTCAACTGATTATATAAACATGACTGAATCAGAGAAGTTCGGTGGTGAGGAAAAATGTAAAGTAGTGGTGAGGATTTTTAAAGTTGGGAAATTAATCAGCAGTACATTTACATTTTTATTTTGAGACTGGTCCCCCTAAGTCACCAAGTTGCCCAGGCTGAACTTGAACTGATTCCCCTGCCTGGGCCTTCCAGCGTGCTGGGATCACAGAGGTGTGCCACCACATCTGGCAATCAATGCATCTTTAACAACCTGCTTCACCAGAAAATTCCTATTTTATCATAACGTATTATATTATCAGGTGAATGGATTCACCACTTTGCTGTCAAATATTATTGAATTTTTAAAATATGGTTTCCCCCCTTGGCAGGTTTCAAACTGGATCTGAGCATCACTCCAATTTCAACTCCTGTAGGCTAAGGAAGAAGCTACACAGCCCCTCCACTGTTACTCTTATTGATGTGAAATAAACAAGCACTTCAATGTGAATTCCATTCCAAAGGGCTGGCCAGATAGCTCAGCGGACTAAGTGCCAGCTAAGGCAAGCGCCGGGACAGGGGTTTGATTCCTGGCACCACATGCCACGCTGGCCCCGCCACTGGGTGCACTGAGCCGGCCACTGAGACTGGTTGTGGTGGCCA
>NW_004524577.1:34718144-34742112 GCF_000260255.1 Octodon degus | reverse complement strand
TGTGTTGTGCTTGGGCCCGACAACTGTCAGCACATTTCAGCCATGTTGTGCTTGGGCCCGACAACTGTCAGCACACTTCAGCCACCATATCCCCTCCTTTCGGATCTGGGGCCACCATGTCTTCCCACAGTGGCCCACCCTGGAGGGCCTTGTCTTTCTTGGTGGCTTCTGGGTTCTCTTCACACTTTTATAATTGTAGTGTTTCTTCATTGAACTCTTTGGAACCACCCCAACTAAGGTGCCATCTATCTCCTGCCAAGAGCCTAATAACCTAGTGTTGGAGGCTTTCCCCCCTGGGGAGGCACGGCAGGCTTTCACACCAACACCATGCTGTCTCTGGGCGCCCCCTGCAGTTGGGTCTCCTGGCAGTGGGATACATCTGCTGAGGGTTTGAATTTGAAGCAGTAGCCGCAGGAGAACGAGCTGCCTGGAATCTGCAAAAGGACTGGTTCCCAGCTGTCTGGGTCCTTGGTCTGGTTTTACAGGTTTTTCAAAGGATTCTGAGAAAAATATGACCCTCCGCCTAACCAAGACTGAACTGGTTTGCACCACTGGCCACTAAGAATGAGACAGAACTCACTCGCAACGACTCTAAAATGCCTGAGCCTCTCCTGAATGACTCTTTCACTTTGAGCTTCTCCTTTTTATACTGGGAAACTGTTTGCTTTGCTTCCAATCATTAAGATTGGCCCCTTGTAATTTGACTTAAAAAATAATAATAATCCTGGAAAAGCAGATTCACTGGAAATTGGGAAAATAAAGTTGTTTGCAATCTGGTCTCCTGCAAACCCAAATGTTTTCCCTTTCTCACAGTACCCCGGCCCACGCCAGCTTATTAGTGGTTTCAGGAGAAAGCCTGTTCCGACTCCTGGCCCTCACGGCCTCTGAAGCTTAACCAGAGTTACACAGGCCAGACTGTTTCTGGCGCTGAGCTTTGCTGCTTTTCCAGAGGCTGAGCAGGACACACATTAAGACAAAGGAGGAAATTTCTCAGGTAGTTTGTCAGCTGTGTCCTTACATTCTGTGGGCTCCTACCACACACAAGAAAAATATCCATGTGGCCATGTGCCCGGTGGGCCATTAGCCCGAGGGTATAAATGGGGCTTCCAATTTCTTTTTGTTGTGCTCAGAGACTGGACAGGGTGTGGCTAAGAATTCATTTTCACTGTGAGAGTCTTTTTGGTGGATTCTAGGCCAAATGGTTCACTTCTTATATAAATTCAATAATAAGAAGTTTAATCTCTGTACATCTAGAAAATAGACTATTGACCAGCCAGATAGCTCAGCACACTAATATGCCTGTTTGTGCAGATGCAGGGACTGAGGTTCAATCCCTGGTGTTCCATGACAGCCCCACCCCCGGGACATGCTGAGATGGTGACTGAGACTGGGCATGGTGGCGCATGCCTGTAATCCCAGCACTTGGGAGACTGTAAACAGAAGGATCACTTCAAGTCTGATCTGTGTAGTGAGACCCTATAGACCCTGTATTAAAAATGCATTGAAAAAGAAAATAGACTATAATGCATATTTTTTTTCATTTTTAAAAGTATCTTTATTTGTTACAGCATCTCACTGTGCAGCTCAGACTCATAATGATCTTCCTGTCTCAGCCTCCCCAGTGCTGAGATTACAGGCATGTACCACCACACCGGTTTTAACAGTTCACATGGCATATCCGGTTGTGGGGCTGGCATGGCATGTGGTACCAGGGATCAAACCCTAGTCCTCACACTTGCCATGCAGGTGCTTAGACCATCAAACTATCGCTCCAGCCCCCAAATAATGCGTAATTGTGTAAGTGAAATTATTAACATATGCAAATCATTGCTGAATTTTCATATATTTGTTCTCACAACACACCTAAATTTGATATCCAAGCTAGTAGCAGGCTCAAAATTCTCTCATTCAGTCACTCCACTTATAGATGAGGAAACTGAAGTCCCAAAAAGTTCAATGCCTGCCTAGGTCTGAGATCTGCCGACAGGCACCAGGTGCAAAATCTGATGTTGCTTTGGCTCCCAAATCAGTATACTTTCAAGTCTCAGGAATCCAACTCTCCCCCCCCCCAAAAAAAGAGGGGAGAAATAGCTTAAATATTTCGGTTGTAGTAGAATGGTTTGAAAACCTAAACTAGATGGGTGTGGCATTTGGGAGGCTGAAGCACAGGACTGCTGGAAGTTCAAGGGCAGCCTAGACTATGTAGTGGATTCAAGGTCAGGCATCCCACTGAGACCTTGTGTTGTGCCTCTGTCTAGAGGGCCCCCTTCCCCAAAGCCTCACATGGTCATATGTAGGGCTTTTTCAGAGGTGGCTGCATCTAGGGTGTGTATCGCTAGAACTGAGGTTTGCATATGGCTAGTATTAAGGGCACTAGCATTAAGGGTGAGTGCTGCCTGCCCTCAGGGGCCTGGATAAGATGCAAGGGATAGGAAGAGCTGTGGCTGCCCCTTCCTACTTCGCGGCCTTCTGCCTACCATGAACTCTTTCTCATCTATGATGTCTCTCTACCAAGCCACCCTGCCTTGGAGCCAGCGACTATGGACTGAGATTCTACAAACTGTGAGCTAAATAAGCTTTTCCTCCTTTAACTATGGGCATCAAGTATTTTTACCTCAGCAATAAGAAAAGCAAAACATTCCGTGTCAAAAAATTCCTAAAGCGCTATTAAATTTGTCTATAGAATCTATCTATGGTAGGGAAAAAAAAGAAGTAATTAATTTTTATTTAAAATTGCATATAGGAGGGCCGGCCAAATAGCTCAATGGATTAAAGCACCTGAAAGCAGGTGCAGCGGCCTGGAGTTTGATCCCTGGGACTGCTGTGCTGGCCCCATTCCCAGGGCATGCCGAGAAGGTGATTGAGACTCGGCATGGTGGTACGTGCCTGTAATCCCAGCTCTTGGGAGGCTATAAACAGGCAGATCGCTATGAGTCCTACCTAGTAGTGAGACCCTGAACACCCTGTAGACCCTTCCCTAAAATACAAAAAGATAAAATAAATAAATAAATAAAATTGCATATAGGAAAGCTGAGGAAGAAAAACTACCATTAGGTAGCAAAGTCATGCAAAGAGCCTGTTTGGGAAGTTTGCCTTGTAAAGCAGTCACCTTCTGACAGTAAGCATGCCACTAGTTTGTCCAAAATGGTAATTTACGAAGGAATCTAAGTGCTCGCTGCAGAATTGGGGGAGTGAGTGTCCCGGGTTTAAAGCGAGTGGCTGATGCAGAGCCTGGTGGATTTGGGCTCAACACACAGCACAGGGAGGGAGATGAGGTTGTGCTGGGTGTAAGCGTACAGCCATGTGGTCAGCCATGTGTGCATCATCCTCCTGCGTGGCTGCTGCTGGCCTCAAGGAAAGTTCAAGTGCACCCGCCTCAGGCAACTCTTGGGAGAATGCATACATTTAGGGTCTGATTTGCAATAGGAGTTCAGTAACTTTAGTACTTCTTACTAATGAAGGAACTTAAGCAGAGGCTTGAGAGCTCATTCAGGTGCTCTCTCTCTCTTTTTCTCTGTCTGTCTCTGTCTCTGTCTCTCTCTCTCTGTCTCTCTGTATCTCTGTCTCTTTCTGTCTCTGTCTCTCTCTGTCTCTGTCCCTATCTCTGTCTCTCCCTCTCTCTGTCTCTGTCTCTCTGTCTTTCTCTGTCTCTCTGTCTTTCTCTGTCTCTCTGTCTCTGTCTCTCGCTGTCTCTGTCTGTGTCTGTCGCTGTCTCTCTGTCTCTTTGTCTCTTTCTGTCGCTCTGTCTCTCTGTCTCTCCATCTCTGTCTCTCTCTCTCTGTCTCTCTCATTTCAGTGTATTAGAACACACGTGCAGCAGCGCCACCTCCATTCCTTGCCTAGAGCTGGTGCACATACAGAACACATCCCAGTTCCCTTTTGTCACCCCTGATCCCTTCTTTCCCTCTGCCTCCCCCATCTCTTGATTCCTTTCCTCCCTGGGATAATAGAAAGTAGAGAGAGAGAGGTCATTCTCAGACTGTCTTTAGGATTCCCAAGTCTGGACTGTGAAGAGCTGAAAATAAAAAGAACTTGCTCTAAGGCACCACAAGAGGGAGGACTTGGTCAGGCTGGAAGGCGGAGGTGGCCCCCAGGCAGCTGCAGAGCTGCGCTCTCATGGGGCTACCGGGCCCTTGCCTGGGACAGCAGCCAGGCTCTGAAGATGCAGACCCTGGACTCCTTGTGGTGAGGTGGCTGCGAGCTGGTGGCTGAAGTCTGTCTCCAAGTCTGGAGACCCCTGGGAACCTCCCCTTGGGTGCTTTGAAAGACAAATCTGAAATCACAAAGCCCAGAGAGAGTATCATTCATCAAATAACCTGGCAGGGAAAAAGGCCCAGCTCACAGACTGCTCCGGTTCCTGGGATGCAAAGCTTTGTATTCTGTCAAAAGTGAAGCCAGAGAGGCAACCAGGGTCACTCCATCCCCAGCCACATGATGTCCATGCCACAGCCTGCCACTCGCTGGTGCAGCCTCTAGCTTCATAATCCCTCTCCTCCCCCTACCAAACCTAGCGTTAGGAAAGAATCCAGTTTTGTTGTTTACTCCGCAGTTTGATTTTTGGACAACATCAGTTCTTGAAGAAGTGTTTGTGTTTCACAACGTGTGTGTAACTTCCTTTCCAGGCTTTCTGTTTCATCTCCACCTCTAACCTCTACTTCCCAGCATCCTGCAAGCCCAGGCTGGTCCTCACCACTAGACGGAGGTTCAGGCTTCTCCAGCTGCTTAAGCGCAGATAGATGGAGAGCTTGCTTAGCATGCTGTAGCCCTGACTCTCTATTCTCCAGCATCCTGTTCAAAACTGCTGGGCTCAGATGGTTTAATCCTAGCTATAAAGTAATTGGCAGAAACTTAGAAACATCGTAGGTGAAGCTCAGGTCAGAGCGCAGAGTTCTTCAGCCTCTGGAAGGCGCTGGCGGCAATCATTTCTGCTGTGAGGGTCCAGGCCTTACCAGGAGGGCCAAAGGTCTCCTCTGTGGCTTGGATGTAGAAGATGCTACCAAAGTTTCATGCACTCAGAGGCGGGTTGTGGAGGGCAGATTACGGAGGCTACCACTAACCTGCTGTTGGGAGGTGGGTCTTGGCTAGAGCTGTGTTTCTGAGAAGGCTTTATCTCACTCCCGGCTCCTCCCGTCCCCCTCTACTTCCTGGCTACCATGACGTGAGCGGTTTTACTCCATGGCAGGCCTCCTACCGTGCCATTTCCGCCTCCAGACAAGCCTGACTTTGGTCTGAAAATTATGAAAAACTGTGGGCCCGAATACACTTTGCCTATAAGTTTTTGTGTGGTATTGTATCTTAGCAACAAGAAAGTAACTAAGGCAGTCACGGCCCAGATTCGTGGGAATCCTTTATCTGAGATCTGATGCTGGATTCTGGCACCTCTGCCTCTAAAGAAGTCCTACCAATTCCCTCCTGGACTCTCAGCATCCAAGTCCTCAGGCTTTGGACTCTTGGCTCTGGCTCACGCGGTTGAGCCGTGCCTTCACGTTAGCCCTCTGTCTCCTCTCCCCTGGTTTCCTCTTGGGCTCTGATAGCGGGTGACCCCCAGGCCTTCTCCCTGTACCCACAGACTGATTAGTTCAGGGTTGCTTTGCCTCAGAAAAGTGAGAAAGCTAAAAGCCCACTGATGCCCTGAGGAGAATTTCCTCCTAAGTCACTGGTGTTGTGGTTAGGACGACCAACCCAGAAGCATACTGTGGTTAAAATGATCAAACCCTCCCCACATCCTTCTATGGAGCTGGAAATTTTCAAACAAGCATGCAGTGACATGTAGGTGGCAGCCTCATCTTCCCCTAGGAAGTCTTAATGGCTTTGCTTTGCTTAATGTTTAAAAGTACTGGAGACTACGGTTGTTGGTGGGTTGAGGACGCTGCTAACTGTTGTCTATTGTCCAACCACAAGTCCCTTCTCCTTCCTTGAAAAACCAAATTAGAGGAAAAATATATTAAGTAGGCCATGGTGTTATGGACATGCCTCCCAGGGGCTAGTGCCATGCTAAATTTTATGTGTCTTCAAACCTCACCATTTGCTCTGCATCCTGAGTTCATTGCTGGCCTCTTTCATATGCACATGGTAAACACAGGGCTGGGATAGGGGAAAATCAGATTTCCTTCTACTTTATATTTATCTGGCCCTGCATAAAAAGAAGAGCACACACACACAGGGCAGAGAGGGTTTTTATCACATTGGTATCATCCCCTTGTTATGGTGGGTTGATCAGGCTTGCAATCTCTCCAATGAACAGTCAGCAAAAGTTTAAATAAATGAGACAAATGATGTGATTTCAGGGCTCCAGAAGGATTCAAACCCTCTCTGGGAGATTTTCTGAGATTTTAGACAAAGAGCTTCTCTGGGAACCCACATATTTATTAGCTTTTCAAACAAAGGAGGGGGCTACTGAAGGAATGCAAGAATCTGGGCAGGACCGGGGAGTCCCTCCTAGGGCTTCTCCAAGTCACACATTATGTTTACTTAGGAGAACTGTGTCATCTCCAGCAAGGCTTTCACCAGCGAGATGCCAAGATGCCTGCAGCTACAGTCTTTAGCTGGCTGAGGTGGAGCCAGGTGTCCTTAGCTGCGGCCTTGTCTTGTTCTTCGAGGCCTGCTGGCTTCACCCAGCATTACAAGCCTCAGTGGGACCAGTGACTCACAGAGGTCACTCACTGTGAATCTGCTGCCCTGTGCCTCCGGCAAACTCCCGAGTACACATGAAAAGCCAATTGGTTCATATTAAACCCTGCCCAGAGCTGCTGCCTAGTGGTCTTCATTAGGCCTTACTCCTTTTGACTCTTGTGTCAGACAACAGTTTTTTATTGCTGATTTCAGGGCACCCAGAGTATTTTATTTCTTTAGCACTTTAATCATGGTTTGAATAAATAGAAGAATTCTTTAAAGAAAAAATTCTATGCTAGATCTCTCCTAGGCGCCCCCAAATCCAGTCTTCTGGTTCCACACCTCAGAGTTACAAGGGTGCGCCTCTGACCTCAGATGCAGGCCCTGGGTGTGTCCACCTCTGGCCACCAGCAGCGGCGATCCACAGCAAAGCCACAGGGGTCTGTGGGGAATCGCCATTCCCCTCCACCGCTGCACTGGGTGGGGCAGCACAGCATGCACCTGCGCACACAGGCGAGCCCCGGATGTGGACGGTACTCCCAAAACATAAAGTGGGGGACATCAAACCCATCTCTCCGTAGGTAGCCAGATATCTCATTTTCCAGACAAAAACACACTCTCACTGTCTTCACCCCAGTAAGGGCTGGAGGTTGGACCGTGTGGGTTCAAATCCAGCCTCTTGAATCCTTCCCTGCTGTTGTGTGACTCGCTGTGGTGTCTGGCACTTCCGTCTCTGTGCACCCCAGGCTCACTGGGGTGCTGGATGAGCTCGCTGCTCCCAAGCACCAGGCTGCCGCTAAGCAAAGATGACGAACAACAAGCCCCCCCTTATACCTGGCCTCTGTTCCTGATCCTGACCAGTTTGTTTTCTCTCAGCCCTGGTTGCTAACACAGCTGTCCCTGCTGTCTCGTAGATTCTCAGGGCATTGGCCCTGGAGCCCGGCAACCCTAGGCCCTTGCTCCTATTTTCTTCTTGGTATATATGTATGTTTTTGTACCAGGAATCGAACTCAGGATCTTGCACTCCCAGGCTGAGCCATCTCCCAGCCCCCTCCCTTCTTCCAGCCATCTGTTGCCACCTCAACTGAGCTTCTGATGGGACCCCAGCCGCAGGAGTGATGGGAACCCAGCCTGCACCTCCACCACGCCTCTGCCTCTGGCCTTCACGCCATTCACATCACTGCTCCTCATCCCAGGATCTGCTCTGCCCACTGCAGGGAGAAGAGGAGACTTCTAGGGATAGACCCTCAGCTCCCTGCTCTGAGACCGATGCACCCTGCTCAAAGTGGAGCCCTGGATGTGTCTCTTCCTAGAACTAAAAAATGCATATGTGTACTTTGGAGTTTCACCCCAGAAGGCAGACTGAGGCCACAGGCATCTGTTGTGACAAGCATAATTGTCACTGCTCAGTTCCGTGGTCCCCAGGAACCACCGCCTCTGACGTGACAGAGAGTGACCTTGAGCCGCCCAAGAAGGAGGCTGCGTTCCTTCTGATGTTGCTGGCGGCCAGAATTCCCCTGGGTGCCACTGCATCAAAGATGAGTAAGATCAAGAGAAGCGCAAATCGCATCTTTCCTCCGTCCTTGGAGAGGGAGGGTGTGGGGCTGTGCTTTATGTGGTTCAGGAGCAAGTTTGTTTGTGGCGGATGATTTCTTTCTGATGAAGAGAAAACGGGTCTAAAGAACCATTGTGCTTTACTGAGCCCCTGGCCCTGGGACACAGGGAGGCAGGCAGAGGGACAGCAGGGGGACAGCCCTCCACCCTGTCCCTTTGTTGCTTTTGTGACAAGTGAGGGTCAGTGGCAGCACGTAGGCACAGTGGCCTCCTTTACAACGTGGCCTTGACCTCTTAGGTCCAGATCTGTGCTGCCGCCATCCTGCCCATTCCACCAAGCACCCACCTGGGCCACTGTCCCCCACCCTGTTTCCTTTAGATTAGTGGACATTCATTGACTCCTTTATCCACTGCCACACAACGACCTTACCTATCCTCCTGGGGAGCCCTTGGCCCAAAGGGGAGACCCCTGAAATGGTGGCCCAAGAGCAATGGGACCAACACTGCACGTGGAAGGAATCACACATTGATGTGTTTGCTCGGACCCTGGCTCTGATGAGAAATTTCTTTGTCAAAACCACTGAAAAGCACTGAGAGAAATCATCCATCCAGGGTATTTCATCCTCCAGGTATTTCATATTTCTTATACATAATGAAAACTTTTGATTCTCTCACGCCGATGTACTTATTTGTAAATATACAGCTACTTCTGTCACTCTGTTTCAAATATTTAAAAATTGTGTCTAGTTTAGTTTAGGCTTCCATTGTCATAAACTTTCTAACATTTCTTTGCAATATTAAGAATCATTTTATGTGTTTCTAAGGAGATCATGGATCTAGCTCATATTTTCCCTGCTCCAGAAGAAGCTTTTTTTCTAAAAAAAATTTTTTTTTAATTTTATTTACTTATATATTTATTTATTGTATTTTTAGGGAAGGGTCTAGAAGGTATTCAGGGTCTCACTACAAGATCAGACTCTCGTGATCCTCCTGTTTACAGTCTCCCAAGAGCTGGGATTACAGGCGCGCACCACCACGCCGTCTATAAATCAAATATTTTTGAAGTGTGTCCCCAGCATTGTGAAAAGGGCAATAAATGATTCCAAAGGGAACAAACATTGTTTCAACCTCCCATTTTCTGACACTTTTGCTGTAAAGGCAAGAATTGACAGTAAAGCAGAGAATATCCAACAGAAGGCGGTAACAGCCAGGACACTTTGTCACAAACAATATAATCTACTTGTAATTATTTTAAGCAAAAAGGAAAAGGAAAAGAAGTGAAAAGAAGTGAGAAGCCTCATCAAGAGGCAGGACCAGTAAGCCAAAGCTGGCTGGCGGGCAGCCACCAGGGCACGTATTCAACCACTTAATGGCTATTGTGGGGTCGGTCACTGGCTTGTCTTCCACTCTGCAGAGTGGAGCAGGGAGTGCAAACTCTATCAGAAAAGCCAGGGGCCACAGGCCTCAGCCCCCCTGCTGCAGAGTGGCAGAGACATCTGAGCTGGTTGCACATGGCCGTGTGCTAGCCTGACCCACTTCGCTACCACCATAGCAGGTAGCTACATCCAGAACTGGGCAAGGGCTTCTCTCTGACACTCCGGAGCCTGGCTTGGAAAAAGAAGCAACACAGTTGGAGGTTAAGGGACTCAGTGCACGGGGTTCCCCACCCATGGTAGTGTCCTTTGGAGAAGGGAGGCTGAGCGAGTGTTCTTGGTTACTTTTCTCTCTTTGCTGAGACAAAATTCCCGACACTCAAAAGTTAATAAGGAAAGGTTTACTCAGATCGCAGTGTGTAGAGTTTCAGTCCATAATCAGCTGGCTCCAAGGCAGGGCGGCACATGGCAGAGGGCAGCAGTGTGTGGTGCTGGAATCAGCAAAAGAACAAGAGCAAAATGGAAAAGCGTTTCTTCCTGCCTTATACTGGGAGCAGGCTGTCCGCTCTTCGGTGAGTGTAGCACTTGTACCACCTCCATGTCCTTCTCTTGCACAGGCTCAGGATGTTTACAGAGTAAGGATCCTGCCCCGCTGAGTCACTTAGTTAAACTTCCTGAGTTGACACCACCTGCCCGCTCTTGCCCACCTTGTTCTCCCGCCCTCTACATGCACCCCTTTGCTGTGGACAAGGTCATATGTGCCTAAAAGGGTGACCTACGGATTAAATTAATTAATGTACAAGGCTGTTGGGAGACAGTGGAAAACAACTTTGGGTCGTTCAATCCATGCCGCATCAATGAACACTGATTACGTAAGACACCAGTAACAAAGGGATCTTTAGGGCCAGCAAGATAGCTCAGTAGGCTAAGTGACTTCTTAGGCAAGTGCAGGGGCCAAGGTTCGATCCCCGGCACCACATGCTGTGCCAGCCCTGCCCCAGGCATGCTGAGCTGGCCACTGAGTCTGGGCGTGGTGGCACACGCCTGTGATCCCAGTGCTGGGAGGCTGAGAACAGGAGGATCACTATGAATCTGAGCTGCACAGTGAGACCCTGTATCAAAAACATTAAAAAAAAAATAGAATTGTTTAAAATGATTTGACAAAGGCTTCTGACTTAGGTGATAAGATTTAGACCAAAAAGCAGTGAGTGTTGTGAAATACACAGTAATTTAGGAAGAGGTACCGAAGGCCTCGTCCAGAGGATGAATGCTTCGAGAAGTGAGAGAGGGGCTCTCCAGGTGACTGCTGAGTACCAAGCACAGTGCCAGGCACAGGGTCTTTGGAGTGAATGGAGCAAGACAGACCCAACTGCTGACCTTGAAACATCCCCTGTGTCAAGGGTGAGGTCAGGGGACTTCCCCATCAGAGCTGTGTTGGCATCAGCCGCTAGTGGGCATCACAGACGTGATATTTACCAGCTCCTAAACTAAGTGCTTCACACAGGTTATCATGTCTGTCTCAGACCAGCCCTGTATTTTATCCATTATTATTATCCCCATTTCACAGATGAGAAAATTAAAGAGCAAAACAAGCAGATCACCTTGCCCAAGGTCACAGTGTTAGGAAATGACAGACCCATGACTCAAACTTGAAAGTATGGGTTGAGTATTCATACTCTTTACTTAAAAAAAAAATACCCAAAATAAATAAAGAAAAACCCTAGGGCTGAATCACTCAAATTCTACTTTTTTTTTTCCTTTTTTGTATTTAATACAGAGTCTACAGGGTCTCACTGCATAGATTGGACTCATAATGATCCGCCTGCGTTCAGCCTCCCAAGTGCTGGAATTACAGGCATACGTCACTATACCCAGTCGTAATCGCTGTCTTAGTGTACCCCAAGGGCGGGGCCAGCATGGCATGCTGGGGTTTGAACCCCAGCCACTGCATCTGCCTGATCAGGTACTTTAGTCTGCTGAGCTATCTGGCCAGCCCCCAAATTCTACATTTTTATTAGGTCCCTAATTATGATTTTTACAGGTATTGAAACCCAGTAGCCTAGAGAAGCAATTGGGCAACTGAGGAAGCAATTATGAGGGAAATAACACAGGAAGGGGCAGCACACAATGCTCTGAGGGGGGGTGACCTCCCATATGCTCCAGGAAGGGCCCCCACCCGGCACCAATGTAGGCATTCACCAGGTATGAAGAATGGAGGAAGCTTCCAGACGGAGATAGAGATGCGGAACACAGAGCCGTAGGAAGGAAAGCTGTCAGACATGTGGGGAGATAGAAGACACCCACTACACCAGGGCGGAGGTACATAGAGTTTCTGCGTAGGAGAGAAGACAAAGCTACAGGCAGGCATGCGCCAAGACCTGGTGCGCACACAGGGTGTGAGTCCGTCTACGAAGACCCTTCCTGCCAGTCCACCCTGCAGCTCAGTATGAAGTTTGCCCGAAGACACATGCAGGCTAGCAGCAGCTGGGGGATTATTTCTAACATTCAGAGATGTAGAGCATAGCTGGCTGTTGAAGGATTTTGAAAAGGAGAATGGTGCTGTTTGATTTAAGAGCTTGGAAGGTGACTGCCTTTAGCCTTCTAGAGAGCGTGCTACGTGTGACCACAAGAGTCATAAACTAGATTCTGCACCGGGCTCACTAATGTGGTCCTTCCCATCCTGAGAGGCCTCGGGCGGCATCCCACCCACTGAGACCCCAAATTTCCTCCCTCTGTTCCCCACATGCCACATCCCATACCAGTGTTGTGCATGCGCTAAGGCCTTTACCAGAATCACAGCACTGCCCCTCACCCTTATATCCTTACAACTGCGTCTGCACATAAAACAACCAGAGACCAAGAACCAGAGAGGTTATGGAATACAGTCAAGGCCACACAGCTACAGAAGTAGAATTGGAGAAAATGGTTTTTATTTGTTTCCAAAGCTTCTGTTGTACCCAGTGTATTAGTTGTTTGCAGGCTTATGTAAACAGCATAAAGTCGAGCTCTCCTAGCTTCCCTATATAATAAAAGCCACATGGGGAGTTCAGAAGTATTCAGTTTTCTCCTTAACCATCATGAACAAACAACTATGGAGGAGCTACTTTTTCATAGTCAGTTTGCAGAGATGCAAGCGAAGCTCAGAACTGCTAAAGCTGGAAACTCAAATGGCCCCTCAAGCTTTCAGCTCTGCTTTTGAGCCCCACAGGCCCTAAGGTCTTAGTCACTCGCTTGTCTCTGTTTCTGTCTAGTGGCTTGTGTGCAGCTACCTTGACTCCTGGTGACATCAGGGAATGGCAGCAGCACCTCCAGGTCACGTCTTCCCTGCTTAGCCACCCCAGCAGGAACAGTGTGTCTCACACTGGATGCACAGAAAGGGACCCCAGTGGGGGGCTCCTGATCATGTGGTCTGAGAATAGGAGAACAGCACCCAGCAAAGGAAAAGTGGGCGTGTGAAAAATGGATGGTAGGGGACTGGGGAGATAGCTCAGTAGAATAAGTGCTTGCCAGCAAGCACAAGGTCCTGAGTTCAATCCCTGGTACCACCAAAAAAAAAAAAAAAAAGATGGTAAGCTGTGGAAATAGGTTTCTAGAACCTCAGAATTTTTTGGCTTTGCTTTTCTTATAAACTTCTGGCTCTCTCCAATAATAATGACAATTTTTGATACAATTTTTTCAGTATTGAGATTGGACCCAGGGCCCTTGGCATGCCAGGCAAGCACCCTACCTCAGAGCTGCATTTCTAGCCCTGGAAATCTATTGACTTCTTTTTGAGACAGGGTGGAAGTTGCCCAGGCTGACTTGCATCTGACCTCCTCCTAGCTCAGCCTGCCTTGTGCTGAGGATGACAGGGGTGTACTGCTTCACCTGGTTAATTGGAGACCCTTTTTTTGGTGCAAATTGTCAGCAAAAATAATCTGGATTCCTCTTTTTAGTTTCATGGTTTAAACGTAAGAAGCAACCAGAAGACAACCAGAGGGAAGTAGAGGCATTGATTTCACAGGAAATGTTAAATAACATACTTAAGTAGTTGGAAATTTAGTCAGGAGACAGCAACGACCATGAAAGAGGAGATTATTCAGTTTACCAAAGACCTGAGAAGGATGAGCAAATCAGAGGACAGAAAGGGAAGAAAAATCATTTTAAAACAGAGATGTCAAAGAAAAACGTCCTGATCAATAATGCATGATTCAAGAATATGGAAATCCATCAGCTTAATCAAGAATTTCATGTTCAGATTGCTAGGATAATAGATGTGCTGCTTTGCCCACCATGACAGGTGACAGAAAATGCTAAACAAGAAAGGAAAAGATTGTACTATACCTCCTGGCTCCTCGGTCACCATGACAACACCAGCAGAGGAGGGTAGGTGGCTGATACACTGCAGGCTAATTATTTTGCTCCTACGTTCCCATCAATTTGCAGCGTTCAGAAGGATAATGATCAACTCTTAAAATTTACTTCATTTCACACTGACTTGTCTTACTTTAAAGCTGGAAACTGTAGGTGTGATTTCGTTTAGCATTTAGCACAAAGATGATAATCTGTTCAGAGAAGTATGTAAATGATGTGAGAGAAAAGGAAGAAGAAAATAATTGCTTTTCCGTCGTTGGGTTCACAGTGCTGCGTCACATGGGGATGGTTATGTTCTTGCTGTGGCTTGAATGACTGTCCCCATGGCTCTGTGTTATAGGTGTGGTCCTCTGCCATGGTGGGTGGGACGTGGTGGCACCAGGCCTGTGGCCCGGTCTGTAGGCCACTGGGGGTGTCATTTGAAGAGCATTTGGGGGCCCAACACTCTCTTTCTCTCCTTTTGATCTTCAGCTGGGAGAGGAGCAGTTTTTCTTCTCCCCTTACCCCAGCCCAGCTGTGACGTGTGGCCGTGCCACAGGCCCAAGAGCAGCGTGGCTGGGGCTCTACAGCTGTGGGCCAAGATAAACCCTTTCTCTCTATGACTTGGATGTCCAGGAGTTTGCTACAGTGACAGATGGCCGACTAATACAGTCCCTCAAATGCGCCTAACAAATAGCTCCCAGGGATTCAAGTCTGCGCACTACTGCCCAGCATAGAAGTAAGCACTAAATAGTGCAGAGTCAGATACTATCCCAGCACCTGATAGCTCAAATGATTATATTATACTAACAGAATGCACAACCCCGTTCATTCCATCCTAAATTGCCACCATTATCTTCAATATCATCAGAATATTTAATGTTTGTTTTGTTTTTCTTTTTTTTTTTTTCTTTTGCATCTGACTCAGCCTGCCCCTAGGGTGGGGCTGACACAGCATGTGGTGGTGGGGATCGAATTGCAGTTCCTGCGCCTTGCCTAAGCTTGCCTAAGCTGGCGCTTTAGACCACGGAGCTATCTCACCGGTCCCCGTCATATGGTTTTCTTGTGCCAGGGATCATATTAAATGCTTTCTGTGTCCTATTTTATTACATAAAAATCTGAAGCTTAGAGGGTTCAAATTACTTGCCGAAATTAGGGAACCTACAGAGCAGCAGGAGAATTGAGATTCAGAGATTGACGTGGTTTTCCTGGTCAGCATCCCACATCAAAAGAGATGCACTACAGATTAACTGCTCACTGGGACTAATAGTCTTACGGTATGCTAAAGCCTGCAAGTTTGTTCTGCTCCTTGCTCCCTGAACCAATAATTTTGCAAATTACTGAATAATGGTATATTTTTCAGCTATTGAGAGTTCAGCTCACAGCACATACAGATGGGAATCAGTGTTAGCTTTCTTATGTGAGAAGCCTAATCCAGGACTATTTTCAAGAAGTTCTAGCACCCAAGAATTTCATTATTGGCTTCCCACTGTGTGCAAGGTACTGAACTAGTAACTTCAGGGGCAGAATTATGTTTACAGATAGCCATTGTTTTATGGAGCTCACAGTATATAGAGCAGGAGGTGGGAGCTCAGATAAGCGAGCACTGTATGCCTAAGGCAAGCCATAATTAAAATAATATCATAAAAGAGCTATAAAATTTTCAAAAGTTCAAAAGGGAAGGGTGAGGACCCTTTCCATTCGTGGGAAAGCTTCCCAATGGGTATACCACTGCCACCGGCCTGGTCGGTTTGGCAGGACAGCCACACACATGGCAGCAAGGAACAGAGAACCTTCAGAGAAAAAGAAAAAGGTGATGTGGGAGCCAGCGGCACTCTCATGGACGTGATAAATGAAACGTCCCTGTCTGGGTGGAGAGAGTGAACGTGTGGAGAGCCGCACGAGACTAGAAGAACATTCAAGAGACTGTGCTCAGCTTTCATGGCCAAGACAAATGTGGTCCTAGTTTGCCAGGCAAACAACAAAGCAGGGAGAAATTGAATGGGAGAAAAAGAATAATTCAGCTGGAAAGTATAGATTTGATTTTATTTTGCAGTACCAGGGATAGAACTCAGGACCTTGCACTTGCCAGGCAGGAACTTATGCCCCTGAGCTATCTCCCCATCCTTCGGCTGGAAAGTAGAAGACTGGATAATGAAGATGGCAACCACCAAAGTAGTTAATACCTTCTTCTCAAGCTTAACATGGGCCATGGGCCGGGGAGATGGCTCAGTGGAATAAGTGCTTCCCTGGCAAGCACAAGGGCACAAGTTCAATCCCTGGTTCCACCAGAAATAAAAAAAGCTTAACATGCCTAAGATTCACCATGCATCTATAGAAATGCAGTCTCTGCTCACAAGAACTCCTCTGTAGGCCAGGGCTGCTGGTCCACAGTCCACACCAGGGCGGGAAAAGTGGCAATTCATGTAGCTCACCTCAATGGTATGGAAAACTTAAAACAACTGGGTTTTTGTGGTACTAGGGATCAAACTAAGGACCTTGCACTTGCCAGGCAAGCATTTATTCCACTGAGTTATCTCCCTGGCCCCAAAACAACAGTTTTGTAATGCTCTTTTTGAAATAAACTGACTCTAAGACTTCCTTCCTTGTATACCAGAATTGAAAATCATATCCATATAAAATGCTTTCTAAGATGGCCTGGCCTTTCTCCTGTCTCCTGTCTTCCCAGGCTTGCATTTTTTAACTAGAAATGAAATTTCTGCCTGCCTTTCCTCCTGTCTCCCCATTTTAACTCTTTCAGTGCATCTCAAAGAATAGGGAAGAAGCAGAAAGACTAAATGAGGTCAGTTAAGCAATTCGGGGATTCAGTTGCAGATTTTTGTTATCTTGAAGCAGAAAACGTGTGGATGTATAAATAGAGGTGAAGAGCACAAGTTCACAGAAATTCATTCTCTCGCTGTATAAGGATGAGCTCACACTTAGAAGGCAGGCTCAACTGGGGGCCTTAAGGAGGCAATGCAAGACTGGGTACACTCAGGAGGATTTGAACAACTGAGCTCTTTCTGTCACTTGCAGGGGAGGGGGCAGATGCTGGACTTGGGCCCCTAGATCAAGTGAGCAGCCCAAGTCTTATAGTCTGAGATGGCAAACACGGCAGAAGACTCCAAATTGGGTCAAGGAGGATACTCTAGACAACTACCTGACATAGCTGATGTTTTTCAAATGTTGAATGTGTAAACTTCGTATTAGTCATTTTCAAAAGGAAAGTGTTTCCAGATGGCATCTCTGCCAAGCTCCTAAAGCCAGTCATGTAAGGAATAATGTAAGGAGGACTATGGGACCGAATTCAAGCTGGTGATGTATATCTCATTCCTGTAACACCTAGCCTTCCGCCCCAGGCCCTCTGTGATGTGCTGTCTTCTGACCACACAAAATAATAAAGGTGAGAGAATAATAAACGTGAGAGAAAACTGACCTACTATAGGGAAGCAGATTATTCTACCACTTGGGGTGATGATAGTTTTATGTATTGTATTTTATTTTGTATTTTAGGACAGGGTCTACATGGTCTACAGGGTCTCACTACTAGATGAGACTCATAGTGATCCTCCTGTTTACAGCCTCCCAAGTGCTGGGATTACAGGCTTGCACGCCCAGTCTCAATTGCCCTGGGCCTGGGGCCAGCATAGCAGGCCCAGGGATTGAGCCCCCGGCCCCTACTTCTGCCTAAGCAGGCACTTCAATCCATCTGAGCTACTTGACCAGCCTTATAGTTTAGATGGTTTGTCTGACCTGATGGACTGAACAAGTGTGGCAGTGTCCCTGCATCAGCCTAGTTAGCAGCTTACTATTATCTTCCAAGTGAGTGTCTGATGAAGGCTAAATTAGAGCCAAGAGGTATGATTTTAGTGGTATGATTCTCCAGGAGAATCAAATCCCTCTAGCACAACTCGAGATTCTCTGGGGCCTGAAACAGAAAACTTCTCTGGGCCATCTATAATTTTTCTTTGGTTTTCAAACAAGGGACAGGAATACTGAAGCAAGCCTGAGAATTGGAGCAGGACCTTGGGCTTCTGTTCAAGGACTTCTCCAAGTGATACATTATGGTAATAAGAGGACTGCTATCTCTGGGAAGGTCCTCACTGCAGAAGTGACATGCCTGAGGCTATAGGCTTCAGCTACTTAATTGGGTTGGAGCCAAGAGTTCTCATCTGTGGTTTTGCTTGTCCTTTGGGGTGTCAAAGCTTCACAGGCCACTATAGGCCATAGCTAGCTCCTGTGACTCACAGAGTTTCACTATGTGCCTGCTGCCCATCTCCAGACAAAGGGCCTAGGCATTGGACATACTCATAAGTAAACATGGAAAGCCATTGGTTAAATTTAAATCCTACTCAGAGCTGCACTTCATAGTGGTTTTCTTCATCATTGGTCAGTCTCCTGTCCAGTGTCCACTTACAGACCAAACCAGAGACAATCTAGAGAAAGTTTAGAGTGGTTTCACCTATACTTCCAAACTGCCCATTAAGCTTTCTCTTTCTTATAAAGGTGTTCTTTGGGGAGGAAAGGAATAAAATCATTTTTATCACACCTGAACATTTACATTAAGGAAACTATAAGGATCAGTAAAAGAGAATATCATAAAGTGAATGAGTAGTCATTCTTGTGTAAGATGAAAACAAATGAGGTAAGATATTCATTGATAAAGCTTTCTTTCAGCCGGAACTGCCATCTTCCAGTAATTTACCAAAATGACTAACACAAAGGGCAACAGGAGGGGAACCCAGTATATGTTCTCCAGGACTTTTAGAGAACATGGGCTTGTTCCTTTGGCCACATACATGCAAATTTACAAAAAGTGTGATATTGTAGACATCAAGGGAATGGGTACTGTGCAAAAAGGGATGCCTCACAAATGTTACCATGGCAAAACAGGAAGAGTCTACAATGTTACCCAGCATGCTGTTGGCATTGTTGTAAACAAGCAAGTTAAGGGCAAAATACTTGCCAGGAGGATTAATGTGCATATTGAGCATATTAAGCACTCAAAAAGTCGTGTTCACTTCCTGAATTGTGCCAAGGAAAATGATCAGTAAAAGAAGGAAGCCAAAGAGAAAGGTACCTGGGTTCAACTGAAGCGCTGCCCCTCCCAGAGAAGCACACTTTGTGAGGACCAATGGGAAGGAACCTGAGTTGTTGGAACCTATTCCCTATGAATTCATGGCATAAACTGGAGATGTAGCTCAGTCATTCAGCACCTAATTGGCAGCTTAAGTGTTCGAGGTCCTACATAAACATAAAATCATCCTGTGTTGTAAGGGTGGTTTTCTTAGTTGAACAGGTATGTGGTGCTTTCTTACTGCAGAAATATTTTCAGCAGATTTTCACTATAGCTAATAATTGTGTCTGTTCTTTACTCTTCAGTGTTTTTCTTGCTGAAAGATATTGCTGTGGCATTGTGCAGGTGTATACCCAAATATTCAAATATTTATAAAATATTTATATTGGCCTGAAGATCCTGTAAATCATATTGGGAAAAGATGTATCAAAATAAATGGAAGTCACTTCAGAAACAAATGTAAGTCCATTTCAGTTAAATAAATTGTTTAAAGCAAAAAGAAAGATATTCTTTGATAGAGCCATCGACATTTTTATTTACGTTCATGTTTATCACAGATAGTCACTATGTGAGACTCTCAGCCGCTGAGAAAAAGTTCACTGCTGCAGAAAGTAATTCCAGCGGGACTGGCAGTGTTTGTCCCATGGGGTCTTCCCAAGCACAAATGATGAGCTACCAGTCCTCATTCAATCTTCAACCCAGAAGGTGGTCTTCTACAAAAAGATCTGTAAAAGAAGAGATTAAATCATTCATCAAGAATCTGAGGGGCCACGCCATGTACATGCATCAAATACTACATGAACTAATACAGAACTAATAATAATAATAATAAATAATAATGAAAATGAGGAAAGGAGATTAAAAGTCACAGAGAGAGGTGGGGGAAGGAAAGAGGATTAAAAAGAAATCAAGATACATCACACACACACACACATTCCCTAACATGAATGTAACTTTCACGTACTGAGAATGTGTACTGATAAGCCTTTTTAAAAGTGTTATGAAATAAAACTTTTGATACCAAGAAATAAGAATCTGGAATGAAAATTATGAGCAAATCAGCGTGCAGGGGTAGAAATCAAGGAAAGACAGAGACTTCAGTTGGCGGAAACACTGAACAGGCAGAACCAGACAAAAGGATGAGTTTTGCTGTGCCAGGCATAGGCTTGCCTGGGGATTCTCAAGACCAGGCTCTCGGGCTTCATGAGGCCCACATCCACCGTGCTCCTGCCCTCAGTGATGCCTGCTCATGCAACTCTGCAGGAGACTTCATGACCCACAGTAAGATGGAGGGATCTTGCTGCACCCCAGGAGGGAATGGCAGGGAGAATTAAGAGGAAAAGCTGGGTCAGGTAGATCTAGCTCCTCTCTCTCTTGAGTGAAGTAGAGGAGCTGCTCAAGAGCAGTGAGCATTTATTTATGACCTAGAGGAGTTGCTAGGTTTGGTCTCTCTACTGAGCAGTCAGTTAACAAGCTGCAGCAGTGTGCCTCAAGCAGGTGCCGTGTTCTTGGGCTGGCTTTGTCCTGCATGTGTCATTACTCTCCAGCTTCACCTGCTGCCAACAGCTAGAGACTAAAATTCCCACAGACAGCACTTGAATGTCCACGCTTCCATATATGGTACTGAAAGTGACCAAGTGCTCAACTAAAACATGAAAAGAAAGGCAGGAAACTGTAGGTAGGGAGGAATGAAAGCAGAGAGGAATATATGCCTTGAAAGAGAAATCCTTAGAGTCTCAAGACCTTGTTTATGAATAGATATTTACCAACATTTGTGTCAGGCAAAAACTCTTTTTTTTTTTTAAAGAATTATTTATTTATTTATTCATTCATTCATTCATTCATTCATTCATTCATTCATTTTGTGTGTGTGGCCAGCTCAGCCCACCAGGGGGCAGGGCTGGCTGGCATGTGGTGCTGGGGGATTGAACTGCGGTCCCTGTGCTTTGCTAAGCTTGTTCTAAGTAGGTGCTTTAGACCACTGAGCCATCTCACCAGCCCCAAAAACTCTTGAATTTGAGATCTACCACTAAAAATGGTCAAGAGTAATTTCTTTTTAAATGTATTTGGTGCAGGGTCTCACTACACAGATCAGACTCACAGTAATCCTCCTATTTTCAGCCTCCCCAGCACTGAGATTACAGGCATGTATCACCATGCCTGGACACAGTGGCCTGCTCAGTGCGCCCGAGGGCAGGGCAGGCACAGTATGGGGTACCAAGGATGAAACCCCAGTCCCTGCGCTTGCCTATGCAGGTGCTTAGTCCACTGAGCTATCTCACCAGCCCTGGTCAAGAGTAATTAAAGACAGAGAATAAAAAAGGTAAATATAAATTATGTTAAAAATTATTTTAAAAGTAGCAGCTCTATTTTTAGTATATATCATCCTTCATTTTCGGATATGCAAAATTCTCCTTTGGCTTTCAATTTCCAGAGCTCACAGTTCAGCTTTATTCTAATTTCCCATGTCTTTTCATTAAGAAAGAATGACAAGTCTTTCACATAAAAGACACTTTCCTAAAAAAATAATTTGGTTAATATTCAGAAAAAACACAAAATAATTATGCATTTGTTTTATGTCTCAGTCCTCTTTCCCTCTCAGTCTTTCCCCCAATTAGGAGCCCTGGGCAAATTGACTTCAGTACTTTAGACTTAGAAATGCAGTAGGGATATAGCATTTTCTCACACCCCAGTGTCATTTCTGGGATAAAGAATATAATTTCCTTACACAATGTGTGTTAGTTTTTTGTTGGCTGTTCTGTGACACCTCTCCCTGTGGCTCAGAATCTTGATGTCATCACAGAATTCAGCTTGCACCGCTGGTGAGCACCGTCCTTGGAAATCGGTGTCATGAGTTGTCGCGGGGAGAAGACGCTCAGTGTGTCTCAGCACAATAGTTCTCTACCAAAATGCATGTAGAAATTGCCATGGCAACAGAGGCAGGTTTGAGAATGACAGTATTTTTTCCTTATAAAGTGATGCCTCAGAGAGGGTCCGGAGTTCTCAAGCTCCTCTTCTTGTACGACCCTTAGGCATCTTATCACCTCTTGTTATTAGGAGCTACCTTCTTCCTCCTAATGTTTGGATGACGTTCAGCCCCTGAAAGGCATGTGCAGGTGCCAGCTAACCAGTGAATCACTAGCTGGTGATGAGACCAATCCCAAAACATTACATGTGGCTAAAACAGAGACTTAGGGGCTGGGCAGGTAGGGAGGTAGCTGTGTGGTAAGACCCTGTACAAATAAATAATTTCTTTTTTTAAAAAAAGATAAATGAATAATAAATAAATAAATCAGAGCTTTAGGATAGAAGGGAAATCCTTCTATCTGGAAATTATTTTTCCAAATTCAATATTCTAATTACTAAAACAGAACAATAAAGAGTAGCAAGGCCTTAGATTATGTCTGGCATACCATGCTCATCTCTACATGCTTCAATATTTTTCTTTGCATTGGTATAAAAATTCTAAACTTCTAATATATTTTTTTCTGTATTTTAGGGAAGGGTTTACAAGGTGTTAAGGGTCTCACTAGTTGATCAGACTCATAGTGATTCACCTGTTTACAGCCTCCCAAGAGCTGGGATTACAGGTGGGCACCACCATGCCAGTCCCAATTGCCATCTCAATGTACCCCAGGGGCGGGGCCGGCACAGCAGGCCCAGGGATTGAACCCAGGCCCCTGCATCTGCTTGCAGGTGCTTTAATCTGTTGAGCTATTTGGCTGGCCCTCCTAATCTTTCTTGTTGCAAATAAAGAATGAACCGTGGTTTAGGAGATGAGAACAGTGCATTGGAAAACTAATGTGGTTTGCTGCCACTGGAGGTTACTCGCCCCTTTGCCTCTGTGAAAGAAAAATACATAAATCGAAGCCTCTAAGATGGTTTCCAAGGAGCTGTGGAAATAGCACAACAGTCTCAGGTGCCTGCCTGGTAAGCACATGGACTGGATTTGATCCCTGGCACCACTGTGGCATACAGTGCTGGCCACTGAGACTGGGCATGGTGGCACATGCCTGTAATCTCAGTGCTGGAGAGGCTGAAAACTGGAGGATCACTAGGAGCTGCATAGTGAGACCCTGCACCAAATAAGATGGTTTCCAGGGATTTTTACATCTTGGTCTTCATGCCAATGTGCAATTCTCTCTCTTTACATGTGGGCTGGACATAATGACTCTTGTTTCACCAGAATACAGCAAAAGTGCTGAGAAATCACTTCTGAGAACAACCACAAGGGCCTGTGGCTGATCCTTGGTTGTTCCCTCAGGCTCCGGGCCCACGCGCATGAACCCAACTACCCCAATGCTAGTTGTCATGAACTGAGGTGGGTTCGCCAGACAGGAGGCAAAGAACTGAGGTCCCGAAGCTCCACCAGCAGCTGAGGCCTGCCAGCAAGCATGCCTGCAGCTGGAACATGAATCCTTCTCCTGCCCTGACCCGGCCTTCAGAGGGACCACAGTGAGTTCTGACTGCCGCTCCTTGACCGCAGACTTGGGAGATTCTTGAAGTTGATGGGCTTGGCTGAGCGGTGTGTGGACTGCTGCCCTGCAGAAGTGGTAAGACGGTAAGTACACTTTTTTAAAAAAGTCCACTTAGTCCACTAATGACATGAGCGTCAGAAACACTGCTGCTAATTATGTACTTCAAAGTTGCATCTTTTCATATGTAGGTATCTCAATCCCCTTTGCTGGTTATAATTTAAGCTAGAGATGTACCAGACCTCAATCAGAATTTTCTTAATGGAATGGAGTGGAATGGAATGCAATAATCAGAACTCATAAATGCTAAGGAGTATTACCAACATTTATTTCTTTTTTTTTCTTTCAAAATTTTATTGATAAACAGCAATGAGACAGTTTCAAATCAAATCGGAAGTACAGTTTCAACAAATAATACACTGCATACATTCTTCTTAGTGGTTAATTGTTGCACAAGATGCGGACTTGAGATCCTATTTACAAACACCATTAGAACAAATCATTCTATTCATTAAGAGAATGCAATTATATATCTATCCCAACCT
>NW_004524577.1:34685113-34712008 GCF_000260255.1 Octodon degus | reverse complement strand
GAGTTCTGAGAGTTCTTTTTTTATTTCAGAAAAGAATTGCGCTCTTTTTTCCTCTATATCTTTCTGCTGTTGCTTATTTACTATCGACGCTATTAATTCATGCATTTTAGCCGAGGTAGTATCCTCCGCACTTGTTCTGGGTGGGCACTGGGTTTCTTCCATATGTTTCTGAATTTGATTCTTTAGTGCAGATGTTTTTAATTCAGGGATGTCTTTTTTCATTTCTAATCTGAGGTCTTCTACATCTTTCTGCAGCTGTTTCTTTATTTCAGAAGCCGTTGATTCATTGCTTTCAGCTGTGTGATTTCCAATTTGTTCTGTGTTAGTGACCCCTACACTTGTTACTGGTGGGGTTGGGTTCTGAGGTTGCATTTTGTTCCTTCTTGTCATTTTGTGTAGCACTGTCTTCTGACATTTGTTGTAGATCTTTGTTGTAGTTATAACCTTCGCACGTACTGAAGTTCAGGTGCAGCTCTACAAAGTTTGGACTTATCCATCTGCGTCTGGCTTGGGTTTGGCTGCTCTGCTCAACTCCTTCCCGCTGCTGCCCTTAAGGGTAAACCTGTTGTGCCCATGTGGCAAGATGTTCTGCTCCTGGACTAGCTGGTTGGATCTATCCTCTACACACTCTGCAGGGATTGCAGCTGTAGGATTACACCCCAGGCGTGTATGCCAGGCCTGTGCTGTGCCTGGAGGGGGCAAGGTGAAGTAGGGGAAGAGGAAGCTCTCCCACACACTCACCAGACCTGGGCTAGGACTGGGTCTGGGGGTTCCCAGACGAGGCAGAAATTCCTACTCGGTGGGCGGGGTGGGGGAGGTACTGCGGAGTGGTGGGGGGCGGCCCAAGGGGGTGGGAGAGTGTCCGGCCCACGCTGTGCCTGGGCTGGGAGTGGTCCCGCTGGCGCAGGGTAGCAGGAAGCTCCCCGCACACTCACCGGACCTGGGCTAGGACTGCGTCTCAACATTTATTTCTTATGTATCTTATGTATCATACTTTGAAAATATATGATGTAAATATATTTACTAGGAGTTGGCCAAAGTCGTCACCAAAATCAGTAACCAAGTGGGGATTGCTTAGTCGGGGGAAAGCTAAGCCAGACATGGCCTTAGCCAGAAACTAACATTCATTGGTTTCTATGGAAAGCTTTTTTATCACAAAGTTAATTCCACCTTGAAGCAAAGAGCCCAGGATTTCTATACACAGTCTACACTTCAGAGCCTGGGAGGCAGAGGTGGATGTGGGAATGCAGGATTGGCATGGGCCAGGGATTAGGGCAAAACATGTTTTGTAAGGCACAACCTGATAGGTTCTGGCCCCAGTATGAATTGCTGAACTATTATGGTGGTCGTCTACCATGGCTGGAGCCCTTAAGTCAACAGCTTGTCTTCTCAATGAGCAGCTCCCTCTTCTTCTCCAGCCCAACCCTAGATAAGATTTCCTCTCACTGTTCCCCTGCACACAGTGGAGATCCCAATCAGCTCCTTAGGTGTCACTAAACTTGCGCGTCCAACTCTACCCCTAGCAAAAGTCGATAAAAGTCTCAGCTTCCCTGCCTCAGGTCAGAGGATTTCCCCCCATCCCCACCCCCATCTTTCCTGGAATTCTCTTCATGTCTTAGGAGTTAATAAAGGCTTCTTTTATCTTTCCTACCTCTTTACTGCACTTCCAAAAAAACTAACACAATCCTTAATGGAAATTGTAAAGACTAAGAAAATCAATTGAATTCCTTTCTCCCTCTCCTGCCAAATTGAACCAAGCTTTAAGATTTGGCTCATGTCTGGCCCTTTTCTAAATCCTCCCTGCGCTATTGCAGCCCACTGGTTCTCTTCAGCTCCTCTGAGAATAAAAGGTTTGCAAGGACCCAGGGTGGATAGTGCACTGCCTTGCAATAAATCATGGATATGAATCTGAATTCTTATTTATGATTGAGCAGGGTCAGGGTCATGTGTTTCTCCTGAAAGAAATGGAAAAGTCTTGGATGGGGTGGGGATTGACAGAGAGAGAGAGAGAGAGAGAGAGAGAGAGAGAGAGAGAGAGAGAGAAATCCTCACTCTGTATCTCCCATAGAATATACTGAGGCAGAGTATAGTGAAGCATACAGAGAGGCACTGGATCGTTTTGGTGATGAGCATGTTGAGAAAGTAGCACAGCAGTGCACCGTGGCACGGTAGCTGACTCATAGCAGGCTGAGCCTTGATCCCCAAAGATATACTGTCCCAATCCTTGAAAGCTGAGGATGTTACTTTATACAGAAACAAGGTCTTCACATAGATAGTTAAGAATTTTGAGATCGAGAGATTTTCCTGCAGGATCAAAGTGTGTCCTACATTCAATGATAAGCTCTGATTAGAGGCAGGGAGAGGGAATGCGAGATGTGCAGAACAGGAGGCGATGTGGTCACAGCGAACATATGTTGTCATAAAGCAAGACACTCTAGAGGCCACCAGAACCCAGGAAGTGATTCTCCCTTAGAGAGCAACCCTGCTGACACCTGAACTTTGGCCTAGTGATTCTGAGTTTGACCATCAGCACTGCAAACCTGAGAGATAAGAAATTCTGGCTTTTTACACAACCAACTTTATGGTGATTCCTTACAGGAGTCACAAGTAACTAATGCACACTTTTTAAACTTTGGCTTCCAAAATATTCAACATTGTATGTTGTATTATATTCTTCTTTTATATTCATCAGTGATTTTTTTTTTATATCTTTTATAAAAGCAACCTAACACGCAGGAGCCCACTTTCTTTCCTGGTTAAGTGGGGTTGGCTTTTTGTCAAATAATACAGAATACTCTTAGTGGGCAGCCTTCTTAACAAGTAATCTTGATGGTCTCTACCTTTTGTGTCTATACAAATTGTGATACAGGTGACATGCCACTCTTAATTGGTCCCTTGGAAGCTGTATTTTGGGACAGGGATTCTTAACCAAGTGGGGTTTGCTTAGTCGGGGGAAATCTAAGCTAGACATGGTCTCAGCCAAAAACTAACATTCATCGGTTTCTATGGAAAGCTTTTGTATTACAAAGTTAATTCTACCTTGAAGCAAAGAGCCCAGGCTTTCTCTACACAGTCTACACTTCAGAGCCTGGGAGGCAGAGGTGGATGTGGGAATGGAGGATTGGGGTGGGCCGGGGATTAGGGCAAGGATTAGGGCCTCCCAACTGTATAATAACTGGTTCCAGAGGTTTCTTATAAATATAATTTTAAAAAACCACATATGACAAGCATTTTGTAATTAACAATACTGTTCATATTAACAATCAATGTATGACAATTAACCAGTAGAATGTATTGTCAGGACAAATTTAGATTAATTCTAATGGAGTCACCAAATGACAGTGAACAAGGATGGTTTACAGCCCTGAGTTTGAATTCTGAGCTCCCTTTGTTTGTGGCACAGCATGGCAGCTTAGAAAATACAAAGGTTGCCCAACCAAACATGACTCAGTAGAGTTACAGTCTGATTTTACTCTACTTAGCTCAGAGAACACTGTCAGCCACTACGGAAGGGTAAAAGGGACTTTGTCTCCTTTTAGGCCCCTGGAATGACCTTTCCATAGGGGTGAAATCTACAAGCCAAGAAGGGGATTCTTCCGGGTGGCTAGCCCATGGAAATCCTTTGAGTCAAGGATGAAGGCATGATCCACATATAACCCACATGAAAATGGGGCTGATTGCTTTGCTGTTTAAATAGTAAAGCAGTGTATCAAAAGAGGAGTGAATTTCAGCTTTCAGAGGAAAATGTGTGACCTTTAAAAACTAGATTATTTAAATCTTATACTTCTGAAAAAGACTGAGAATCTCAAAAAATGCCTGGCGTGTTTCCCCAACATGCCCAAAACCTGCAAAACTGCTGCTGCATTTGCTGAAGTCAGCTGCAAACAGAGACCCAGACAGTGAAGAACAGAAGTGGTATGGCCACAGAATGGCTGGTCACAGAACAGCTGGCCACAGAAGGGCTGGCCACACAGGCCCAAGGTCCAGTGCACCCAGCATGCAATACCTAGATTGGTGAATTCTCAGGTTGGCTGGTACATGCCTGGAACCCAACTCCTCTGCAGGCTGAAGGGGGAGTGAACAATTTAGAGAGTTGTCCTCCAATGAGGACAGGGAGGGGAGCGCTGGGGATGTAGCCTTGTGGTGGAGCACCCCTGGTTTCACTCTCTAGCACAGCAAAAGCAGGTAAATGAAAGACCAAGAGCCAGAGATGGACAAGGAGTGAGGGAGGGATAGACATTGACCGGATTAGCATTGTGGACACTCACTCTTTTTCGAAGAATATTTCAGGACAACGCAACTCGCCATTACCGTTATTTCCCAATTCAAAGGCATTGAGATACCAAAAAGAAGAAAACATAAAATGCAAGAAAAGAAAAGATGCCTCTTAAGATCAATGGATGCATTTGTGGCAAAACTCATTACATTATGCTTAGTTTCTTGTTTTGCCTTAAATCGATATTCAGAGAGCACTGACAGCCGCTGTTTGGGATCTTTTCGGCTCTGTCTTCGTATTTTTCTCATCAAATTGGAAAGGAATTGGGCTCCTCTGGCATAGCGTGAATAAGCCACAAACTAAACACCCATCCCAGATATACAGTATCAAAAGTCAAGGCCACTTTTCAACCAATCATTTCAAATTCCTGTGCTTTGGATACCCTCAGGAATTTCTAACTGTTATAGTGTTGCTAGGGAAACCTTAATAACCCGTGAGCTAGTGAAAGGCTGTAAGAAAATCGTGTTTGTTTCGCTTCACACTTTTAAAAATAAAGGCAAACACCATGTTTATGCAACATTTATCGAGGGCCTTACCCCAGTTCTGGTGCTGCCCTGAAATATGAGGATACATAGATGCATTTTTTTCTAGTTTTTCAAGATAAGGTATTATTTACATACCATAAAGTAGCCCCTTTTGTGGCATGATTCTAGAAGTTTTTTGTATATTGATGTTATTTCTTTATTTATTTAGAAACAGAGTCTGGCTATGCAGTTGTTATGGTTTGTGTCTACTTGTCCCTCCCAAAGCCTCATACAGTCATGGGGCAGGGACTTCAAGTTTGAGATTAACTCATGATCCACTGGGATTATGGGATTTAGTACTACTGGGATTATTGATGTGAGTACTATACCCAGCTGGGGCCTACAGCCTGAATGCAACTCAAGGTAGACAGACTTGCTCTCTGTTGCCATTGTTGCTGCTACTCCTCCATTTTGCTCTCTCCTCTTTGCTGCGGCCATGAACTGCTGCCCTCTGCCATGTGCCACTCTGCCTTGGTGCCATCAGAGTATGGACTGAAACCTCCAGTAACTGGGAGCTAAATAAACCTTTTTCTCCTTCATTCTGAGTGTCGGGTATTTGTCCCAGTGACAATAGGAGAGTAACTGAGTCAACAGTTCAGGCTGGCCTTGAGCTCACCTTGTTGCTCACTATGTAGACATCCTCCTGCTTCAGCTCCCAAATACTGGGATTATAGTCATGCACCACCACTCCAGGCTTAGAAGTCGTGGTAACACACACATTGTGTACCACCGTAACTCTACCACCTCACTAATTCCTCTCCCTTTGCAGTTGACCCACTGTGTACCTCCAGCTATTGGAAACTACTGTTCTCCATCTCTAAAGTGCTTTGCCTTTTCTTAAATACAACTTCAAAATTGGAATGGCTTTTATAATTATTTAAACAATAATACTCCAGTTTTCGTATTAGTGGAATTGTATGAATGTGGCTTCTTTTTGCCCAGCATTCATCTATCACTTGAGTCAGGACTTCGGGCCTGCCTTCCACTGAGAAACCTTGGTTTGCTTTTCCGGTCACTGGCTGAGGCTCACTTGGGTAGTCTGAGAGAGTGAAGAGATGATAAATAAATGATAAATTATTTATTAAATAGATGCTAAATTGTGTCAATGCCAAGTTTTCTTTCCTTCCTCTTGGACAAATGTGGAGGACTTCTGTACCTGAATCTCAGGGTCATTTGTGTTTATCTTTGTAAGAAATTTCCCAACTGCTTTCCGAATCAACGGTATCATTTTGTGTTCTCAACCAGCAGTGTTGGAACGTTACGGTTGCTCTGTACCTCTGGCACCACTGGGTAAAGCTGATAACTTGTCTTTGAAATGTGTGCGTGCCTGTGTTGGTGCGGAGAGAAAAGAGAGGAGAGGGGAGGGGAGGGAATTTAAATACTTCCCTGTAGCTGGGACACAATACCACATCAGGAACAACTTAAAAGGGGAGAGGATTTGGTTCACGGTTGCAGAGGGACACGGAGGAGGTAAACTGCTCCTGCCATGGCAGCTCAGAAGCAAAACAAGGGAGGAGCCAGCCAGGGGCTCACCCAGGGACCACCCCTGCTCTGCAGGCCTCTCCTTCCAACAGTACACACAGCCCCTCCCCCTGGGTGAATCCAACAAGGTGGACAGCAAACAGACTCCTCCAACAACACGTAATCTTTGCATTTATTTGTTTTCGACTTAGCATAATGCTTTTGAGGTTCAGATGTATTCCAACATATGCTAGTGTCTCTTCCTTTTGTTAGACAGAATACCATCCTACTGTGAGGCTATATCGTATTTGTCTATCCAGTCTTCTGTTGGTGGGTATTCGACGTGTTCCCACCTTTTGGTTATTGTGAATCATGTTGCAATAAACCTTTCTGTCAAAGTTTTTGTCTGAATATCTGTTTTCAATTGTGATTATAATGAATTGTTGAATTATATGACAATTGTTTAACTTTTTTTGTGGCATTAGGGATCAAATCCAGAGCTTCATACTGAGTTATGTGTCCCCAACATGTTTTACATGTTTTTTTTTTTTTTAAATATTGAGACTGGGTCTAACTAAATTACAAGTAGTCTGAACTAGTCTGAAATTCGTATTTTTCTGGTCTTGGCCTCCCAAAGTGATGGGATTACAGATGTAAGGCCCTCAGCTGAGCCTTTGTTTAACTCTTTGGGGTACTTCAAAGTTGTTTTCTGTAACATATGAAGCATCTCGCCTTCCCCAAAGCACTGTATGAGGCCTCCAATTTTCTTACATTTTCAACAGCCATTGTTATTTTATGTTTTTGAGTTAAATTGAATTATTATTGTAGCCATGCCAGTGGAGTTTTTTTCCAAATGCCAGATAAATTAAGATATATGTTCATGTGTTTGTTGGTCATTTGTACATTTCCATTGGTGCCCAGGCCAAGCCCAGGCCCAGTGAGTGTGTGGGAGAGCTTCCGCACTCACCTGCACCCTCTGAACCCCTCCAGACCCAGCCCAGGCCAGCTTGTGAGTGAGAACTTCCTCTGTGCTCTTGGGACCCCTCCAGACATTTTCTTTGGAGATTTTAGGTCTTTTGCTTAGAAATAATGTAAGCTTCCCTAACAACACAAATGGAAATTTTTTTTAAAAACTGGAAAACTTTATTCAATGGAAATGGACACCACTGAGAGAGAAGGACAGAGAGCCATATAAAATACCCAAGGCATGATTTCAGGAGTTGTAATTTCCAAGCCTCAGATCACTGCCTGCATCTGAAAGGTATGAGGCTAAGAAATCAGAAGAATTAAGATTCTAGAAGGAATTGTTGAAAAGATGGAAGGAAAAAAACTGAAGGACAAGTTCAATTGACATGGACCTGAGCTATATCTTCCAGTGGGGGTGACCCAACTCAAGCTGGAGAAGGTGGACAAGGCATATTTAACCACAATGGATAGATACGAGGGCTTAGAACTCATTGGTTTGTTAGGTTTTCAGAGCACCAAAATACAAAATCCAGAGGCAGATGGTGGGAAGCAAATGTCTACACCCAAACATTAAAAAAAAAAAAAAAAAAGAAGAAGAAGAAGAAGAAGAAGAGAGACACTTAACCTAGCAAGAGATATCGAGAAAGGAAGAGACCTGCTTGGGAAAGAGTGGAAGGTGCTAGAGACCAACAGAAGCGTCCCTGAGATCAAAGGACAGCAGCAGCAGAGAATGGAAGTAAGGCACGAAGAGACTGAGCCAGGGCGGCAACCCAGCATTGTAGAGAATGGTCTGACATCTCCAGAGGCAGAGGAGACAGAGCGTGGAGACACCTGGCAGAAGGCATTGCTAGCTTCTAAGTCCTGCAGATGTCTTCAGAATATTAATAGCCCGTGCAAAGAATCTGTTGAATGCAATTCTCTTTTATAGATCTTTGGCCTTTTAGTCTGGGTATTAATTTGTACATATAATAATTAACTTTATAAGAACTTCTGGCAGAAAGAAGGAATTGAGATGTGTTATGTACATGCACCAATTCCCCATCATAAATGAGATTATGCACTGCAAACATGTACTAATAAAGCATTTTTAAAAGAGTAATAAAAGAGATTCTTCAGATACAAGTGTGAGAAGGAGGCAGGCTTTCAGACCTAAGTAAATTTTTAGCAAGAGGCCATGAAGGACAGAAAATATCTGCTGTCTTAGGAGTCAGAAGTGAGACAGATTCCCTCTCTGACTCAGCCTCGGGCAGGGAAGAGGTAATCAGAGAGAGGACAGGGACACTGGTTTCCCACAGGAAATGGAATTGAAGAGACTTTTATTATGCTCGACAGGAGAGAGGAGCAGAAATGATGAGAAATAAGCCGTAGTGGCTCAAGCTGCCTTGGCTGTACACTCCTGCAATCCCAGAATAGTGGCAATGCTTCAAGAGATTTATGTTATTGTAATTCGTTCCTAATCTATCTACAGGACACCACAGAGGCCCCCAAACAGAATGAGAAAGGAGAGGCTGCACTGTGTTTTGAAAAGGATTGCAGAGGAACACACATCTGGTCCTTGAAGAGAAAAGTGTGCAAATAATCAATTTATTCATTTATAACCTGATCGCCTGACACCAGGGGCAAAGTGGCTTCTGCCAACTGCAGTCCCTGTGGTCCTGGACTTTCATATAGACAGTCTCTTGGTGCATCTCTCAACTTGGAAATCACTACTGTTCTCATGAAGGGTACAGTCTCATTGCTGCTCCGCTCCTCTTAAAATAGAAAAAGAATCCAATTAGACAAGGTCAGCCAAGTGCCATAATCAATCAGAATTCCTCTTACAAGGTCTAAAACGTAAACATTTGACATTGTGCCAAGCCAGAATCAGTTGTGCGTCACAATAACAGGTTTTAATGTTGGAATGTTTGAGTGAAGAAAAACACAAAAAGGTAATAAATACAACCATCTTCTTGTTTTATTCATCAACAAACTGGTTAGGGGAAGGGGAACAGCTGTCAGTTCTTTCTTTCTTTTCTTTTTCCTTTTGGGTTGGTTGTGTGCCTTAGGACTTTGAGAAAAAGTAGTCAGTCTGGCCCCAACCTTCCAGTGATTCTCCTGCCTCCATCTCCTGAGTGCTGAAATTATAGGTGTGGACCACCAGACACACCCTATATGTCACTTTCGTCAATGCTTAGGTGCACCTGTTTTGGGCCATAACTAAAAGAGACTCCGGGGTATTGCCTCTTCCTTTTATCTGAAGTCTTCTCCTTCCCTTCTCTTCTCTTTAACTCACCTTTCTGCATGAGCACTTGATTGTCCACCTTGGATCTGCTGACAGTATAATGGATTGTCAAATTGGATGCTCAGTATGAAGGTAGAACTGAATGTGAGCACTGTGGGTAAAACCAGGCACCATATTTTGGTGTTTCTTCAATGGCCTTGAGGTCCTCATGGCTTATTTCATGAACATCATTCATGGTTAATTATCCTTTCAAATATAAGTTCTAAGTCAAATCCTTCTGGTTTAAAATGACGTAAACCATTTAAGAAAACAAAACCTAAAGAAGCCATTAGGGAACCAAGGACTGGGAACACATACCAGTCTGTGGCCTCAGGACACCTTCTGGTCCTCTGTTTTGAGTCTTTTTCTTTCACTCTGCCCACAAGGAATGGAACTCATGAGAAACTGCAGGGTGCCAACTCCTGGGTTCCTGCTAAGACTTCCTTAGAAGATGTCTCGCCCGGACCGGCCATGTGGTGTGCAGTTCTCATAGTCACTGTGTAAGATGCTTGCGTTTTTATTATTCCCTGACTTCGGTTTAACAGTGTATGGTTTCTTAATGGCTTTGCTCCTTCCCAGGGCTTCTCTGGCAAGGGGCGTGGTGCAGGGACGCACAGCTGCGCATCTTTCGAATTGCAAGGCAGGACAACTGCACACAATGCAGAGACCAACCCCTGCCTAGCCCCCGTCCGCCATGACATGGTGACAATAGAATTCCTACTGGAGCATGAGGAGACCCAAGGTGCTGCCTGCATGGGTTCCTGAGTTGAGAAAGCCCTAGTGCTCTGCCCTGGTCAGATCCCGTTAGTAGATTATGATGGCAGACAGAGACCTTCAGCAGTCTGGGACAGGAAAATGGAGAACTGTATTAGAAAAGCAATTTCTGTTGTTGCATGCTTTTATCCACTAGCTGAGCTGCACGTCTTTAAGAAACATTTGTGGTTCTGGCCACATCGAATGTAGGCTAATATTTTTTTTTTAAAAAAACCTGGAATAATAGTGCTAAAAAGGATGTCATTCTTGTGCCCTCAAGACGCACTGTCCTCCTTCAGAAAGAAAGTAAATGTGATTATTCCCCAGACTGAGGTGAGCGCTCTGCAGGTGCTGATGAGGCACTGAGTTTTAAAAATAGCCTATTTCGATCCCTGGGATATTGCAGCCAATCCTATCAAAGCATTTTTCAGATGTCAGACCCTCCTGTCACCTGCTTTTCATCTGCTTTCTATCCTGTTTTCCATACTAATTTTTAAGGGATAGTTGATCTGTGAAACCCAAGAACTTCCCCAATCTAATTCAAGTCCTGCACTTCCTTCCAGAATGGAAGTATTTTGGCTTTTCCTGGCATAGATTCTTGACCAGAAGCGCAACTAAGCTGGACCCCAGGGGAAGGCTGAAGCCCAGCTGCTAGCTTCTCCTGACCCTCTTGCATCCTGTAGCCTTCATCCCCTCTGGGCTGCGATGCAGCCCTGTGGCTGAGTGGGAACTTGGCTTCCGGCCCTAAGCTGATACCTTGGTGAGTAAGTCCGACGGCTCCTCTCTTGGACCAGGAGATGGTGCAGAAAGAGGTTCCCACTGATTTCTTCCAGTGTTATCTAATAGCATAACAAGAAATCCTGAAATGCAAAAATACAAATAAAACTCATCCGCCTCACTGAATGTCACAGCAGAACAGACTCTTTCCCTCTTCGTTAATGAAGCCTGAAGAAAGTCTGGCGTTTCAACCCAGGAAGAATGGAGGACAGCAGCAGTGGACCACCTTTGCGTGCTGGACCAGAGCTCTCCCCCCTCCACTGTCAGTAGTAGCTCAGGTTGGCCTACGGTTGAGGTGTAGGCTTATCGTGCCTGTGAGCAGGAGCCCTGGCTACCAGTCAGGCACAGAATGACGGCAGGGCGTGACCCATTTTCTTAGGCAGAATTCAGATCTGTGCAAAATGCAATCATTGATATCTTCTTCCTCCCAAACAGATGAGTGTTTCCAGGAACACTGAAATAAAATATTTTTGTCTGTCTTCGGCTCTGGCTTTTTTTTTTTTTTTTTAAATCTTTATATATTTGGTACAGGGTGCTTGGGGTGGTAGTGATTCTCTTATTTTCCACCTCCCCAGAGCTGGGATTACAGTCGTGCACTACCACACACAGACTTGATCTCCAGCATGCCCAAGGGTAGGGTTAACACCACACGGCATGCAGTACTGGAGATCGAACCCTGGTTCCTGCACTTACCCAAGCAGGCGCTTATTCCACTGAGCAATCTCGCCTGCTCTGTCTTCAGTTTTTGAATTCCTGCCATTTGAACGTCAGCTTTCATCATGCGACAGCTCATTGTCTCTTTGAAAATGAGATAGTTGGCAAGAAAGAGCGTGATGCATATTTAGATTTACTTCAGTTGAAGTATCTTGCTTTTCATTTTCCAGTCACTTTCTCTAAATCAGACATCAAAAATGTTTATCTAAGTTGCTTAATTTAAAATGCCTGGGGCCGGGGAGATGGCTCAGTAGAATAAGCACTTCCCTGGCAAGCGTAAGGGTCTGAGTTCAATCCCTGGTTCTGCCAAAAATAAAAATAAAAATAAATAAAAAATATATATGTATATATATACTAAATGAATGATATGTGCAGGATCAAGTCCACAAGAGGAGATCTGGTTGTTGCTGCCCAGCTAGCTCATGTCTAGCTCTTAGAGCTAGACTTGAAGCCGGAATCCCTATGTGAGGCACATATTTTGTGTACAATTCTCCTGTCCAAATCGAGTCCTCCCCACCAGAAGGGACCCCTCCCAGCCATCCACAGAGCATGCTGTGTCCTCCCTGTCTTGAGGCTGCATTTCCTCGTCCACATTTTATGGTTCACACCTTCTCCAGAGAAGCAAGGAATGAGATGACTTCGTGTTGGGGTACAATCTAGCCCTAGAGTGGAGTTTTGTCTGAGTAAAGTGTTGGGGTGTTTACTTACAATTCTTTTATATTTTTATTCATGATCCTGGTATAAACAATGCTGGTACTCTAACATATAGAGAGATGTAAGTGGGTCCCAATGAGAATCTCTCTCACTTGTTTTCAGAGTTGACCTTGGGACAACTATGTTTTAGTTTCTCTTCTTTGAAGTAAGATTGGCCAAATCATTTTGGGCTGGGACAGTACAGGAATTACAGAAATTAAAATCTAAATCTAAATGGTGCTATCTGTATGCCTATTAAAAACTGATACTTTATGCTTTAAAGAGAATCATTTGGGTAGTTTTGCATGTTATAAAATACAGCACAGAAAAGATGCATTTGAAGCAAATGGTTTTGTTTCCATTTTGTCTTTGACATTACCGAGTTTCTCACTGGAGGTCTGTCTGATGGCTTATGCAAACATTTAGCTCTCTTAAGGGGAGCTTAGCATGGTATTCCCAGCAGAGCTCTAGGGTCAGTGAACATTTCTTGTCCACATGAAAGCCTGGCAGTCGAGTAAGGGTCACGTTGGCTGCACGGGTGGAGAACACTCGCTCTCTCTACAGTGCACCCGAGAATCTGTGACCTTAGCTGCTCCTACTCTCAGGGAACTCCTTGTCCAGCTTGCTCTTGCCTGACAGCCCATTGGGATGTGAAAGTCTTTCCAGTCAGTCATTAGCTAGCTCACTTCAATGTCACCATCTTGTAGAAAAATCATTCTTAGATCATAGAAGGTGTGAGGAGTGTGGATGACAGCACTAATCTACAGTTTAGGATAAAATTGTCCTTAGAAACCATGTTGCTAAGATAGAAACAGTACACATCAACTATGATGAGTTAGGATCAAAAAAATTGGCACAAAATAAAAATAAGTAGTACAAGCAGATGAACCAGCACCAAAACATCTTGTTTTCTGTGTAATGGTTTTCTCTACCTCATACTCTGGCCAGAGGGCCAAGGCCCTGACGTTGTTAATTGGAGGTTTTTCTCTTCACCAAGAGGGGTCATAGGGGAGATAGCTCAGTGGCGTGGGTGTCTGCCTGGCAAGCACAAGGTCCTGAGTTTGATCCCTGGTACCAAAAAGGGGGCAGAGGGTCATAGTTAAATTCCCTGTACAAAAGGCAGGTTAACAAGAGAGAAGCCCAACAAATTCATTAATGTGCATATGTACAAGAGAGCCACACAAAATATAAAGATCAATAAAAGGCCTAGATGATTGAAGCTTAAATATTCTCATGGGGGAAGGGATGTGGAGAGGACTTTAGTCAAGTTTTGGGAAGTAATAAATTCATTTTTAGAATGAATGAGCCTGAAGAGTACTCATGGTCTGAAACAAAGTTCCTCTGGGATCTAAGTGTGATGTTTGGTTTCGAGTGACTTCTGTGATAAAGTGTAATCATTTTCACTTAGTAAGATTCACAAGACTTGAAAGCAATTATGGTCTTGCATGGTAGATCCAATCCACCGGTAAAAAAATGCAACTTCAGAGAAGCCTGTCCTTGTGCTGCTGTGGGGAGCGGGGTCTCACTCATTCAGGTTCCTAGGTTTTTGTGTGAACCAGAAAAATTGGACACACATGTGATGGTAAGCTAAAAACAGCAGAGATTTAATCAGATGACACTGTGCTCAGGTTGAGCGGGCTTATAGCAGTGGAAAGGAAAATGCCCCAAGTATCAAATGGGTTGCATCTAAGAATTTAAAATGTTGTGCTAGTTCTAGGGCGTGTCCCATAGCGTCTTCAGAGCACTGATGGCATGACTGACAGGGTGCTGAGCTATATCAGCCATATCCACTCCACATGTCCTTTCTCATAATTTCCTGTTATAACTGGATAATGAGATGCAGTCCGTATGCATGAATAGTTAATAAACTCCAAGTGAGGAAGGTTACTGTAGGTCATCACAGCAGGTCTAGCATGCATGCATCCTGCTTTGGGTTTTCAGAATCTTCTAGTGTGTGTGTGTGTGGGGGGGGGGGTCTTTGTTTTTCTTATCTTTACGACTGAGTAGTGGGCCTTAGGTGAAAGGTCTGGAGATTGGCCCTGAGGCATTGCCCAGGTTCACATGAGTTGGGGGAATGGTCCCACAGTCCTGATTGTACTGCCTATATTACTAGTGCTGGAGAAAAAAAAATATCACAGGGCTGGGGAGATATCTCAGCGGCCTAAGCCTAACAAGATCAAAGACCCAGGTTTGACCCCCAATACTGCATGCCATGCTGACCCCAGAACACTGGGCATGTGCCAGCCCCCAAAACTGCATGTGGTGGTGCATGCCTGTAATCCCAACACTGGGGAGGCTGAGACAGGAGGATCACTAGGAGTCCAAACTACATAGATCCTGTATCAACGACAACAGCAAAAGACAACTGCAGCACGTGGAAAGATAGAGGCAGAAGGGGATGGGCAGATAGACCTGAGATCCGAGACTACAGAGCCCTCACTTATCGCCAGGTTAAATTTCAGACACCCCCGCAATAAGTGAAAATCAGCCAAGTAGTGACATTAATATTTATTTTAACATTTATATATTTTAAGGCTTTATAAACCTTTCCCACACTGTTATAAACCTTTCCCAGACTTTTAAAAACACTTCTAGAGTTCTTAACCATTTTCTAAACTTTTAGAACTAAGTAATTTTAACGATATATATATATATATATATATATATATATACTGTATAGTACAGTATGTATTGCTCCACTAAAGAAATACATACTGCAAACTGTATTTTATTTTGATTTAATATTCTTCTAATATGTTAGAATCAACACTTTTTATATATGCATATATATTTTTTATTTTTATTTATTCTTATTTTTTGTATTTTAGGGAAGAGTCTACAGGGTGTTCAGGGTCTCCCTCCTAGATCAGACTCATAGTGATCCACCTGTTTACAGCCTCCCAAGCGCTGGGATTACAGGTGCGCACCACCATGCCCAGTCTCAATTGCCATCTCAGTGCACCCCAGGGGTGGGGCCAGCACGGCAGGCCCAGGGATCAAATCCTCGGCCCCTGCACCTACTTGCAGGTGCTTTAATCCGCTGAGCTCTTTGGCCAGCCAATAAATTTTTGTATATTTTAAAATTTTTAAGCAAAAATCATTACAACCATAAATACTGTACATATAAATATGTGTACAGTGGTGTATACTACTGCAAAATCCATGATCTAGTGAGAGACTTGCGATAAGTAATTTAGATTAGTATTTTTGAAAACCCACAAAACAGTGAGCCTGTGAAAGTTGAACCATGAAATATCAAGGGGCCACTGGGCTTCCATTGCTTGGTAGGTCAAAGTGCCACATTTTGGACAAGGATTTTCCGAGTGCCACCTCTCCTGTGTGAGATCCTCAGAGTGCCTGAGAGGAAGCCTGTTTCTTCCGTACGAGCTCATGTGGCTTCGTGCAAAGCTTCCCAAATATTGAGGTCCAATCTGGGCTGGGGACTCTTGGCATTTACGACTACAGAGGGCTCTTTTATCAACCCCTCCCTACCTTCCTCACTGCTGTGCTGGGCCCAAGCAGTAGTTTAGACCCACAGACACTTAAGCTGAGCCTTTTAGTTTGAAGATTTCCAGACTTGTGGCAGGATGCATAGGACTGAGACTGACATGGGGAGAAAAGCTGATCTGGAGCGGATGACCCCAAATGATACAGAGAAAACAGCGACACTAGCTCCCAACCTAAAAAGTACCTGGAACGAGTTCATGTTTTCTAAAACTGAAGAATGAGTTTTAGGAACAAACAGAGGTTATAAGCAGAATATATTTATTGGGAGAAAGAAAGCTCCTATTTAAGAGAGGGACAGGAGGGGAGGCCTGAGCGGGTTGTCCCCGGGAAGCTGTGTCTTCCAGGGACTTTTATAGAGGAAAACCATGCAGTGAGGTGAGTCTAACATGGTGGAGAATATGGGAACTTGCTTAAGTGGGCATGAGGTGGGACAAAGCTATGGTCAACCAATGAGATTACAAGCACCATTGCTCAGGTAAAATTGATTAAATCCAGTATCAAATGGGAAAGCGAGCCATGTAGCAAGTGGGCATGAATGCAGGACAGGGTCTCTTGCTGTTGGGGGTTGGGTTGGTAACTCATTTGGGCTCTTTCAAGGCGACTGATACCTATTTAGGATATTAATCCTTAATACCCATCCCTAGGGAAGTATGTAGTTGTGTTTGTTTCCTCTTCTGTCTTGAGGTGTGGCCCATAGGGAGTGTCTGTCTCTTCCAAGGTGCAAAGTCATCCTGTCTTCCATATTGTCTTCTTAAGTTCCTGGCCCTGTCTGACTGCCTGTAATATTTCTATCTAATTCAGCTGCCTGCAACAAGAGGATCCTGAAATCTGAGGACCATAAACTTGGCATTTAAGTAGGAGAGAACAAACTCACTTGCGAGACTGAGACTTCTCATCCTTAGGGCTTTAAGAAGGTGCTAGAAGCATGACTTTTTCATGATTCATCTCTATTGCCTACAGATGAAATGAGATAAATTTAAAATAGGATATTTTAAAGTAATAATGTGTGTGCACAGCTTAGTCTGGAAGCTTCATGCCTCCAACTACAGCTCACCAATTTTGATCGCTAGAGACAAAAACCACCCTACCACCTCGGCTTTTTGAGTCACTCTGTTTCCAGGAAGACAGAGAGTTAGAGTCCTCAACTTCCTGTAGTGCAATCGGCAGACCCACTACTTGGTCCCACATGCTGCTGCAGAAAGGGAGGGGCAGTCTTGTCTCCACCAGATTCTTCTCTGGCTTACTGTTTCTCGTGCTCCCAGGCTTGACCCTCACCACTGCCTCTTGCAGTGTGGTCTGGTATAGAACTTACTTATTAGTGTTTCAAGGGAGGAAAGGTTTCCAATTTTCTTTGGCAGTGAACAGTAATCCAGATCACCACTGGTTTAGTGGGTGTTTTCTCCCCAACTCCTTTCTGCAGGGAGATGTTTCATTTTGGCTCTTCTGCTTTTCTTCTGAAGATAAAAGGAAATTAAAGTGTCCAGAAGAGGAATCCTGAAAGGCAGAGTGGAAAAGATAACTTTAGATATGAAAGAATAAGTCTAATAAACCAAGGATTAAAAAGCCACGAGAAAGGACAGGAGGAAGAGTCTGCAAGGTTGTATTTTATGATAAAACTCTTTCTGCCACTCATTTTACCACCTTAAGATTTGGGGAAAGATTGTTTGGAAGGCTTTGCTTATATTTTTATTTGTATTAAGATGACTTCTAAGGATTATTAAGTTTATAGCAGGCCATAGTTTTGTCTTATCTTTCTGCATTTGGCCCCAATAGAACAGACCAAACCAGAATGGAGTTGCCAAATGTCTCAGTTATTTTTCTCTTGTTGCTGGGACAAATACCCAACACCCAAAAGTAAGGAAAGGAAGGTTTCTCTAGCTCTCAGTTAGTGGAGGTTTTGGTCCATACTCAGCTGGCTCCAAGGCAGAGTGGCGCACGGCAGAGGGCAGCTGTTCATGGGGGCAGAAGACAACCCAGAGCAAAGGGAGGAACAGCGGCTGTGGCAGACAACAGGCCTCTCTGCCTCTGTATATTGTAGGCGGATTACCCACAAGAGGGTGGGTATAGCACCCACACCCATAATCCTCACATTGGATCATGTATTAATCCCAAACTCTACAAGCCACCCCAGTGACTACATGAAGCTTTGGGGGGACAACTAGACACAAACCATGCTAAGTGCCAGGGGGTCAAACTGAACTCTGTCACGAGACAGTTTCCTAAAAGTACGGGACATTCACTGCAGCGAATGAAAAGGCCCAATTTACAGGGAGGCCCCTCATTTTAATGCTAAGTAAAGTAACTGTGAAAGAACCAATCTGTGCGTTTATTTCTGCACTTCTCAGTCTTTTTCTATCTCTGAGCCTACGCCTTTGTGCTCCGCTTACCAAAACATATATTTGTCCTCAAAGAACGAGATCACGGCCCACGTTATGAATCACAATCAAAAGCCAATTGCCTCTACAACTAAATTTGTCATACTTTTGTCTTGCGACAGGATGGAGTCAAAAAGGCTCAGGTTGACTTTGGTGCTGTCCACATCTTGGCATAAACTGAGAGCCAGCCCAGTGCAAGCAAGGTTTGCTGAGACAGACAGGCTAGGAGCGGAAACGGGCAGAGGACTCCAGAAGGGAGTGTATGGGGAGGCACCTCTGACATATTTTGCCTCTACACAGTTCTCCCTGGGCTGCCCATCCAATCTCCTTATTTTTGGCCTTTGCATGCCCTTGCTGCGTCACCGGAGTGCCCAGGCAGCTGCCACCAGTGAGTGCCACTGCGGCAGCTGGGTCCTGGGCAGAGGTCCAGCTGCTCCCCCTGCCAGCCCACTAGGAAGTCAAGGGCAGGCCCTCCTTTTCCTTCCCAGTTCCCCAGCAGTGTCCTACGAATGACCCTGTGCAGTTTCCAGACACAAGTCCTGCCAGCTTCGCTCCTGCGGCCAACTGTAGCAGAAGCACTCTGTGTTGCTCGTGCAGGCCAGCCGGCATGGACAGGAGAAACGGGGAGGAGAGCTGGTGCCTCCTTGCCCACTTGGCTCTCTCCAAAAAAAAAAGCTTTATGACCAGGGAGTTCACTGTTTCTCTAGTGCTTTTAGAAAACAATTCTTGCTTGACAGAGGAAGAGAAACTTTTGCGGAATATACTTCTCAGTCATCTTCCTGGCAGACCTACAAGTATTTATTTTTATGGTACAAGGGTAGCTCTGACTACTCGCTGGGAGGACGCTGCCTGTGGTGCATGCCAATTGGCAGCAGATGCCATGGCACGCAGACAAAGGGCGAAGGACAATTCTTCCTTCTGAAAAGTGGGGAGACGAGATGGACTGTCTGTGACAGTCCTGATCCCAGCCCTGCCATATGCCCCCGACTTTCCGCAGCAAACATTTTCCCTCAGGACCTGGGAGTAACTGGGAGATACTAAACTAAGATCCTTTCAGATATTATAAATTAACTCTACTCCTCAAAAGAATGTTGAAGTCCTAACACCCAGCATCTCAGAATGACTTTGTTTGGAAATAAGGTATTTTTTAAAAAGAAATCTCTAGGATGAGAGTGTGCAGGAAAGGGCGGGCCATTGCTTTAGCAGGACAGTGTCCTTAAAGAGAAGAGAAGAGCCTGGGAAGAGGCAGAGACACACAGGCAGAAGGTCAGGTGGAGCGTGATACTTGTCCAAATCAAGCTCACCACTGGGAGCCACCAGAAACTAGAAAGGGACACTGAAGGACTTTTCTCTCTACCCTCAGGGACAGCACACCTTGCTTTTACAATTTAGAGAGAATATATGTATGCTGGTGTTAGCCACCTGGTTCTTTTACTCTGTTCTTGTATCTTATACTTTGTTACCACAGCTCTGAAAAATCAATATGCCACCAAGTCACGACTTGATAGTTGTCACCCTGAGCTGAATGAGTGTTGACCCCGAGCAAACTCCAACTAAGGCCGCCCTGGGAGGCTTGCACTAAAGGGAAATGCTTTTGATTTCTATCGAAAGATACTTCTCCTGCATTGGTCTTGAGAGGATAGATTGCCCTTTTTTATACCAAAGAAACCAGAAGTGTCGGTATTCGTCAACTATTCCAATAATGGTGTTAACCCCTTGAGTTTTTGCCCTGTGATTTAGATCTGTTGCACAAGAAAATAATCTGTGGAAGTAAAAACCCTACAACCCCCATCTAGTTTTAAGAAGAAAAGTCCAATCATTACAAAAGGAAAAGCCTGGGAGGGGCCGGGGGATCTGGCTATATCACACTTAGCTTGACTCCACCTCTGGTTGTTGTTTGGTGCTGAACAGACATAACCTTAGCCTTTAGCCCCAGCTGTGAGCGCCCCAGCTGTGAGCTCCCCAGCTGACTCCAAGCTGCCTGGGAAAGAGGTCACTCTTTTATCGCTTTGGAGAGTCAACGGAGAGGAAGGCTGCAGAGGGCGACAGGTAGAGATGGTAATCTAGGCATGGGACCCTGTAATTGAGCCAACATCAGTTTGCAAAGGTTAAGGAGACAGAGTAGTTTACAGAAGAACAATACAAAGACCAGGGATAAAAGAGGGCTTTTGTGTGTATGGCAAAGCTCTGGAAAGGGCCGAAGTAAGGGCACGTGCTTTGCTTCATCCTGGAAAGAGAAGATTTTTACTGATTTATCAGCTTATATGTACACAGAAACATTCCAGCTATCTCATGAGATTAAAGACTACGTACACAAGGACAATGAAAAGCTAAAGGACAGCAAAGAGATTACTCAAGAGACAAAAGGAGAGATGATCCCAAACTCCAGCATAAAAGGAAATGCGAACAAGTACAAATCAAAGCCAAAAAGGGAAATAATCTCTTGAGTTTTGACCATACAAAATACAATCTCTCAGGAAGACAAACTTTTTCCTGGAAGTGAGGCAGAGGAGATTTTTAATCCCATTTTATCCTGTTAATCCATGAATATTCCTCTTAGGGGGAATTGATTATATACTCATACATGCTTGTGATATGTATATTCCTCTCTTTGATTATATATATATATATATCAACACCAAGAGTGATTATATTAAAATTTTTCAAAACTTTTTCAAAGTTTGAGCAGATTCTCTTACTTACTGGTTGGTACTTATTTTTAAGAAATACGGTGTATATGATTAAAGTTTCTTTTTTTTTTCCTACTTCAGGCTGCCTTAAGGTGGGTCTGGTACAGCTTCTGAAGCCGAGAATCGAACTGCGGAGCTCTGTGCCTGACTGCATTTACCCAAGTGGCGCTTTAAACAACTGAGCTATCTGGCAAGGCCAGTGTGTACGATTGAAAGCCAGATAAAACATATGCATGCTTTTTGAAGCAATAGTCTCCCTTACCGCCGTGAAGTCTGAGCCAGAGAAGCAGCTATGGGTGGCAGTTGAAAGTCAATTATTTCCAGGGTCTTACACAGCAAGAAACACAGATGATACCTTTAATCCTCCAGGATGTAATTACCAGGGGAAACCCTAGCTCTAGAGAGGACTCCTTGCTATGATTAGCTTTCTTTCAGCTTAGGATGTAAGTATACACTGAAAATCATTCACTGAAAATTACTGGTTTCTCTATCAGCGTGTTTGAAACCGGAGCCCTGCGGTGAACTACTTTGCTCCTTGGAGTAGCTCCGGCTTCTGCTCTCCTGGAGTACAAAGCTTGGCGCCGACTAACCCTGCACATGACCGCTTTGGTCCCTTTGTTGTGTGCATTCCCAGAAAACAGCAGGACCACTGAGATTGAGTTCAAGACACTGTTTGCCTGTTTTTTCCTTTAAGAGACTCAAAGGTCCTTGTGGCATTTCTTTTCTAATGTCATAATCCTAGGGGTGAGTGGTGGTGTCCAATTATTTGAGCAAAAGAAATTGTGTCACTTGATTTACATCATTTGATCTCATGTCCTGGCCTCTCAGATTCCCTGCAGACTGTGTTGCTATGTTTCTCAAGATCAGTGACATCTGAGCCAGAGGCACAATGACTGATCTGTACAACCAAATAGCTGTAATAATAACAAAATTAAAGATGAGACTGTTACGTGCAAGTAAAATATGTTCGAGTCTGAATTCTCTTTTGTATCTCTCACTAAGCATGAACACACACACACGCGCGCGCATGCACGCACGCACGCACACACATACAGTGAGACTAGAAATATGACCGTCTTGCTTACTGTTTACTCATTGCTGGGTATATTACAAATACCCGATGCTCAAAGTGAAGAAAGGAAAGGTTTATTTAGCTCACAATTACTGCAGGTTTCAGTCCATACTCCGCTGGCACCAAGGCAAACAACAGTTCATGGAGGCAGAAAGCAACAAAGAGCAGGCGAGGGGCAGCAGCAGCGGCGGCCATCAAGCCTCTCTCTCTCTTCCCTCTGCGCTGACTGCGAAGACCGGCACTCCATGGCAAAGATCGAAGCTCCTCCGAAGTGGCGTGGTTGTGGAGATCAAAATCCTATGAAGTGGCACTGCTGTGAAGTGGCACAGGGAAGATCAGAACTGCTCCCAGGAAGCGCGGCGCAGAAGCCCTCCTCAGCTCCTTTATATATCCTTTTTGTGTCGAGTCACTGTGGGGCAGGTCCCCCCACGCTCGAGGGTGTGGAATCCACAAGCACACCCAGCCAAGCTTCTGACCTCTGAAGTTGACACCATGTATCAACCACCACAAGGACAAACTTCCTAGTAACCAAGTGACAGACCTTCAAATGACATGGGAAGGAAAGTATGCTAATATTAAGTAGATGCGATTTGCTTTCACTGAATACTTGGGTGAGCTGGGATGTGCAGACAGTGCACACGCACTGTGCCTCAGACTCTAAGTACCTCTGCTGAACAGCTACTGTTAGGGCCATTTCCCAAGCAGGAAAGACAAGCTGTGCAAGGGTACAGGACTCACTCATCCGAGTCTGTGCACCTGCAACAGCAAAGCAAGAGCGTAAACTGGTGCCTCCATTATTTCTAAGTTATTCTCTTATTCTCCTTCTGTCCTACCATGGATGCTGATGACAGTTGGTGCCATACAACATAGCTTCAGGACTATCTGCATCTTAGCCAGTGGACTAGTGATACTGACTTTAGCAACTTCACAACTAACTACAATGTCATCATTATTTAGCTCTTCCTTTTCCTCTGAATGAGTCAAATTGCACTTTCTATGTCCTTTCCAGTAGACTGACTACCAATAATGCTCCTTTTCTCCTTCTCGAACCAGAGCATGGCAGACCATGCTCCATTGCCCATCCTTGTTTTTTTAGACCTTGCTCCATTGCCCATCCTTGTTTTTAATGGCATTTGTAAGTGAGGATGTGGACAGCTCACCAACCACAGAATGTTCGGTCTTGAAAACTCTCCCCTTAAGCTTTCCTGAAAGTGCCTCTTTGTTGATCTGGGAGACATCACAGAGGCCAAATCAATTTCTCTTTGGTGGTTTTAGCAGACTTGAGTCTATTGAGAAATTTGCTCCTGAGTCCTAGGAGACCTGGAAACTTAACTATTTGTAACTATTACTGCCCCCTACCCATATTGCGCTCCTGAGAGTGCCTACCTCACCATACCATGAGTTGTCTCTTTCACCTTTCCTTTGTGTTCTCTGTCTGCCTCTTTCCCTCCTTCCCACTTTCCCTCTCTCCCTTCATCCACTCTCTTTTTCCCTCTTCCCTCTTTTCTTCTTCCCCTCACCCACCTTCCTTCCTTTTACGTCTTGTCCTCTTCATTTCTCCTTCCTCCCTCTCTTCAATGAACCTCATGTACAGAGGACCGTCTCAGAGGACCGTCTCACCACAAATCTCAGCTTACAATACAGTCTGATAAGTGCCATCATGAGTTCACACAAGGACACTTCCATGCTCTGAATAAATGTAGTGCTTCTCCTCCCAACCTGATCCCCACATTGCTTCTACCTCCTCAGACCCCCATGCTGTTGTGCTGGATGGAACACCTTGCACCTGCATGGTTGTGGCAGACACTGCCTTTGTCTTCCTTACATGGAACCCAAATTTACAGCTGGGCATGAGGCTTGACTACATGACTTAATTTGGGCTGATGACGTAAGTAAAAGTGATGTGTACAACTTCTAGGTTATGGAGCTGGGGAGATAGCTCAGTGGAATAAGCACTCCCCTGGCAAGTGCAAGGGTCTGAGTTCAATCCCCAGTTCAGCAAACAAACAAACAAACAAACAAACAAACAAACCCTTCTACGTTGTGCCTGTCCAAGGCTGCAATGTGTCCTTTTCTTATTTACTTCCTCCCACTGGCAAGACTGAGAATGAGGTGGTGGAAGATCTCTCGTGATAACAACCATGAGGAATGGGTAGCCAAAGGAAATGATAGAAGAGGTTGAGTACCTAGAAATCTAAGATACCACATGCCCATGGAATACCTAACTGCATTTTTACAAGAGAAAAAATTTATCCAGTTTAATTCACTATTTTGACTGCAGTTTTGTGGGGATATGCACAAATCTATTTTAAGCCTTTGGCATGTGGAAAGCCACTCTTTCCAGCACCATTATTGCAGAGGCTATGTTTTTCCAGTGAACGTATTTAGACCCTTTGTCAAAGGTAAGGTGACTGAGTATGTTTGTAGTTGTGTCTGCATCTTCTAATCTGTTCCATGGATCCTCAGATCTGTTTGTTTTTAATAATACTATGCTGGTTGTATCATAGTAGCTTTGTAGTATAATTTCAAGTCAGGGAATGTGATGATCCCTGTTTTGCCTTTGTTGCCAGCATTCATTTGCTATTCTAGGTCTTTTCCGGTTCCAGAAGAATTTTAGCAATATTTTCTCTACATCTGTGACATATGCTAATTGTATTTTGATAGGGATTGTGTTAAATCTCTATATCAGTTTTGAGTATGGTCATTTTCACAAGGTTGGTTCTTCATGTCCATGAGCAAGGGATATCTTTCCCAATTTTCTGAAATCCTCTGCAATCTCTTTCCTCAGAATACTGTAATTTTTAATGTGTAGATCTTTTTCTTCCTTTCTTAGATTACTTCCTTTCTAAGTATTTCACTTTTTTAGGTGGTATTAGGGGGTCCCTAGTGTCTCTCTTTCTCTCAGTGAGTTTGCTGTTTGTGTACAGGAATACATGGCAAGCCAGGGATCGAATCCAGTCCCTGTGCCTGCTTAAGCACATGCCTTAGTCTGCTGAGCTATCTGACCAGCCCAAAAGTAAAATTGTTATTCCTCTTCGTTCAATTTACTTGACCTCATCCATTCTTACTACCTTCTGTGTACGAGAACCTTATGTTCTCTTCTGCTTCTACCTTTGCTGCTGATTCTCTCCTGGATCAGACTCAGTGACCTCAAGTAAAACTTTAGAGAAATGAATCAAACCTATCAGTGCATGTAGGGATCCACCCTTGTACCTCCTTCCTGCTCCCACTCAGCCTCATTCATTGTTATCTTTTTTTGGCCTCTGCTATGCTAAAGAAATCATTCTTGACCAGATTCCATAGGCATTTTCAGTTCTTAGTTTTCCTTCCTGCTGGATGCCTGTTTCTGGTTTTTTGTTTGTTTGATTTTGTTTGTTTGTTTAGTTTAGTTTACCTTCCTCCACATCCCTCATGTGGACACCGCCTTCAGTACCTCTTTTGCCAGTGGGTACCTTGTGGCTCCCTAGACAGAAACCAGGAAGTGTCCTGAGCCTCACTCCCAGGTGCATAGCCAGCTGTGAACTGTTCTGCTTCTCCTTATTTAACACCTCTCAGATATCTTTTCTCTTGCTTTGGAAGGCCTGTATTTCTAACCTGCATAACCATAAACATTTCCTCTTTCCCCTCTTCCTCATATTATGCACTGATTTCTGCCATTCGTTTTCAAAAACCAAATTCTAAATAGCCATTGAAAATTTCAGGACAAAACCTAAATCTTAAATCACAGCCAGAAAAAAAAAAAAAGATGAGAGACAAAAAACTTCCAGGTCTGGCATCAATTCGACTTGCCCAGTTTTATTGCATGTCATTTACCCCCCTGAAAATCTGCGCAGACATAATGAATGAATGATTATCTCTCCATTGCACCAGGCTTGCATATGCTGTTTGATTTTTGGGGGATTTGTGCCCCACATTTCTTCTGCCTTACGGAAGCTTTAAGGTGTAACTTTAATAGACAACCTTTCTCCCCAAAAGACTTCTCAGAGCTACATGCTCCAAGCCAAAAGACCAACCCTTCCTTCTCCTCCCTGTTCTACCAGAATGTTTAGCATCGTGGTTAAGACTGCTTATCTGGCATCCCCCTGCTCAAGGAGTTCCTCTGCTTTCTCTTATCTCAGCAGTCCTATGTTTAGCACAGTACTTAGTATTCAATAAGGATTGTGCCATGAATTAATAAATGGATAACAAAACAGGTTAAGACAACAGCTGGTATCATCAGCACATGGCCAAAGCCTGGGGACTAGACCAGTATCTGTTCCCTTGAAATAAAACAATCACAAAACAAAGTTCAAAACCCCTCTGCCAGTCATGAACTCTCCATAAGTCCTTGTGGGTCCCAGAAGAATGTCAGGTTTGGTCATATATTCAGCAGGATAAGTCTTAGTACCAAGTGTATGTGTAGATATTTTCAACTTCAAAACAGCACATCTATCACCCTGCATAGCAATGTGAAATAGTCCACTATCTTAGGAAACACATACAGCAGGAGACAGAATGAAAGCCTCCCAGACTAGCATCGCATCATAGCCAAGGTCTACAAAATACAGAGAGGAGGATGTCAGAGTTGAAGGAAGAGAAACATACTGACAAAAAGAAAATGTGTTTTCTTGTAAGCAAAAACCTTGTCTTTTTACCTCTGTATGTACATTAACTAAAGGAATGCCTGGTGTATAATAAGCACTCAATACATACTTGATTAATTATTGAATCAACTCTTCATTAATAATACAAGAAAGAGGGGCTGGAGAGATGGCTCAGTGGTCTAAGGCACCTACTTGGAACAAGCTTGGCAAAGCATCAGGGACCGCGGTTCAATCCCCCAGCACC
>NW_004524577.1:34642521-34685011 GCF_000260255.1 Octodon degus | reverse complement strand
TCTCTCTCTCTCTCAAATAAATAAAAATAAAAAAAAATTTAAAAAAAATAATACAAGAAAGATTTTACAATGGTTGGCATGTAACCATTGAATGGTAGTCTAATTTTTTGTTTTTACTGCTTTTTGGTGATATATAAACATGAAACAGGGAGCATATTTCTTTTTATAATTCCTTTTACAATCAGAAGCATTTCCAAGGCACAAAAGGAAAGGATTGTATTATAAGGTCATAAGGCTGGGAAGATGGTGAGGAACAATACTGGTACAGAGTAAAATATCTAACCCTCCACTATCTTTAAGCCTTCTTCCCAGGAGAGGGCATACCCTGTATAGAATACCTTACACTTTATCAGTATTTAAGATTTAATAAAGAAAGGCTTTCATGGAATACAAAGTGTAACCCGCTATGTGCTTGTCCCCTTTGTTCCTCTCTTGCTATCTCATCTCTCTGTGTTTCTTTTACATCGAGCAGAGAAGTCACCAGAGAAAAAGGTGTAGAGACAGGAAAATGCTAGGAGTTTCCATGCAAACACAATTCTGTGTGGGAATCAATTCTTTTGAAGTTAAGTGAGAAGCCATGTAAAGGTAAATTCTGTTGGAAGTGCTGTGGTGGGGCAGATCCCTTGGGTGGGTCTCACTGTGCATAAATGAAATAGTCACACAAGTCCCTGCATCAACAGGGCTGAGAATCCCTTGTTGCACTGTCCCTAAACTAGATTTTAAAACTGAGTTCTGCTGATAACATTGCTTTCTCGCTCCACTGGCTTCACCCAAACAACATCACCAAACTCTCCACACAATTGCTGATGAAATAATTGTCAAGGGTAGCTAGTACTGAGCAAGATCAAATGGAGCAACAAATTAGGAGATATGGGTAAGGGCTGAAAGGAGAAGGCTTCAGCTAGTATTGGAGAAGAGCTAGGTGTGGTGGACAAATGAGTCAGAGTGAAGAAGAGAGGTTCTAAAAGAAAATATTACGTAAGCAAGCCTGTCTGCAAATGGGCTGTCCACATTTGAGTATAAGTTCAAATTCATTCCAACTCTGTGATTCTTTTGGTTGTCTTTTTGCTTCAACCCACAAGGCTCTCAGTGGTCCCCAGGATAAACAGTGAGAGGATTTAGAAAATAAAGGCAAGAGATGAAAACTAAGGTCATATGGGGGGCCTCTCTGTAGATGGAAGAAGAGAAACTCACAACCAACATAAGGGCGTTTATTTATACTTTTGATGATGTTAGTGTCACACACACAGTGTTGCCTAGCAACTAATGACTGGAATGTCTCTGGCAAGATGTTTTACTCAGGACTGAGGTAGCTCGATTGCTTTGGGCACTTCGGCCTTGTCTTGCTCCCACACATGTGACAATTTTCCAGCTGCAGCCACTCCCTACACTTTTTTTGAGAAGCCATAAATAACCACCCCATTTTCCAAATTGAAGTGTCTCAGGAGGTAGCAAGAGGAATGCCACCATTCACAGATCCTAGATGCTTTTCCTGAATGTCATTCACTCCCCCACCTGTTCAAGAAATCCAGATGACTTTTGACTCCTCAGTCTCCATTGCTGTCACGTGCAGCTATTAACCTTCAAGAACACTTGTCATAAAATGTGAGGATTTCTTTTTTTTTCGTTCTTGGAGGTGTAAGTGAATTTTTATTGGGAAGAAAAGAGAAAGGAAGGGAATGTAGAAATTAAGAAGTTATGTAGAACACTCTTTAAATTTTAATTCACTATCACATCTTTCTTTCTCCAGGGTCATGCAAAACACTGTCACTACAAAGCTGGTTTATATTACTTAAAGTACCAGGTATATTTTTAGTCCTCTACATAATCGTTGGAAGTTACTTATGTTTATATGAAATGAAGCTATTAATACTTTTCTCCAGCACATGGGGAAGGCCTGGACAAACACAAACCAAGGAGTGGAGTTTTTGTAATGCTGCGGTATAAAAAGACTAGGAAGAGCTGCCTTCATACACACAAATGGGTTCTTTGCTATAGGAGATCCAGGTGGAGAAAGGGATGGAGATGCATGAAAAGGTTTCTTACTGGGAGGAAGGATGGCACCCGGTGTGTACTTAGTTCTCGGCCCCTTCTGCCACATCACAGCGTGTGAAGATTTCCACAGCTAGATTTTGGAGGTATCGATTCTATTCTTCAGGCACTGAATTTGCCCACATCTTTGCCCATGATCAAACCCAAATCCCATTTCTTCACAGGCTTGTTGTTAATGCTGCTGCTGTTTGTTTCTCCCTAGATTGTCATCTATAAAATACTCTCACTATCCAACTAATATGAGAATCCAGAGCGCTTTTCCTTTCTTATTCTTTCTTCCTAGCTAGTTTCTCCTCCTAGTTCCTTGCTCCTTAGCCATTGCCTCAGGGATCATTATGTAAAGGAGCCTTATTGCCGATGATTTTTCCCTTCAGTTTTAGTATCTTTCCTTAAGTCTTCGGTTTCAGTGTAGCAAGCCACAAACATTACAGACCTCATAGTTTAGATTATCCACTCTTATCTGCAAAGCTAATTGTTTTGTCTAGCCATGAATTTTGACCTTGACCTAGTCCCTCTAAACTCCAGTGGCACTTTTACTGAGTATCCCTTCTAGCAGTTAAATATATGCAGAAGCTTTGTACATTTTCATTAGGTCCATTTCTCTGTGTCCCACAAGTGCTTATCAGACAGTACATAGGCAAATCTTGGCAGCTGTGTTCTAGATTAGGCATGTGCTAATCTCTCTGCTTGACCATAGCAGTAGGCTTTCCCTCTCCTTTGAACACCCAGCTTCCTCTATGCAGCCTGAAACATTCACGATTTGAATTCTTATGCAAAAAGATTGCCTAGTACAAATGCACACGAAAGGGGTAAAACATTGGACCACTAGGGTATATTCACTGTTTTAGCATGGACAAGTAATGTTTTAAAGAAGGAGATTAAGGGCCAGGGAGATAGCTCAGTAGAATAAGCGCTTTCCTGGCAAGTGCTAGGGCCTGAGTTCAATCTCTGGTTCCACCAAATAAATAAATAAATAAATAAATAAATAAATTAAAACAAAGGAGAAAATTAGAGGAGATACGAGATATTTTCTTCTAGCCTTTGTCTATAAAAACTAAATTCTTGGGTGGGTGAGATAGCTCAGTGGACCAAATGCCTGTTTAGACAGGCACAGGAACCAGGGTTTGATACCCTGCACCATATGCCATGCCAGCCCCAACCCTGAGCACACTGAGCCAGCCACTGAGATGGGGACATGGTGGCACACTCCTGTAATCCCGGTGCTGGGAAGGCTGAGACAGGAGGATCACTATGTCAGCGCTGCATGAGATCCTGTATCAAATACATTAAAAAACAAACAAACAAAAACTAAACTCTTTCTGCTCAGCTCATTGGAATATTTATTCTATGTTAGAATAATTCCTTTTCAAGGCCAGCCAGATACCTCAGTGGATTAAAGTGCCTGCATAGGCAAACACAGGGACCGTGGTTCGATCCCTAGCATCCAGTGCAGGCCCCGCCCCTGGTGGGTGCTGAGACGCAATTGAGATGGTGTGGTGGCTTGCATCTGTAATCCCAGCACTTGGGAAGATGAAAACAGGAGAATCACTAAGCATCTGATCTGGGTAGTGAGACCCTGTATTAAATACATTTAAAAAAGAATAATTCATTTTCTCTTTTCCCCCATCCCGGTTGTTCACCTCCCTAGTGTAAGAAGCAGAAAGAGTAAATAAGATCCAAAATGTACAATAGATATTGTGAAAGGGATAGAATTAAGTTTCTTAAACTGTAGGAGTGGGAGTTCTTGAGTGACTCAGACTGGGCCCTCTAGAGCTATGGATCAATGACTTTCCCAAAAGGCCATCTGACCACACCACTGACCATGCATTTTGGCTGGAGGGTGCAAGGTCAAGTATAGCATGAACTCAGACTAAAGATAAGTGCTGCCATCACAGAATACACTTAGTGGCATGTAAGAAGAAATTTGAAATTTTACTTTAAAAGTCAAAATTATACTATGACCCATTTGCATGAACTTCTTAGAATAAAAGGATGGAGATGCCTACTATGCCATGGGTTGGGAAGGGATAGTTATAAAAAATAGTGTCGCCTGGGAGCAAGGCTTATAAGGAGGTAGAACTGATCCTTGCACTGATTCTGGGGGTGACACGAACTGGTTCATGCAAATGGGCATAAAAGCAAACAAGTTCATGCAAATGGGCATAAAAGCAAACAAAACAATTTAACTATATGATAAACTTAACAATAACTGAATGGTGGAAGCTTTTTTAAAAATGTATTTAGTGCAGGGTCTACAGGGTCTCACTACACAGGAAGGACTTATAGTGATCCTCCTGCTGGCCTCCCGAGCGCTGGGATTAAAGGTGCATGCCACCACCCCCAGTGTCAGTCACAGTCTCAGTGATGTCTGGAGGCGGGGCTGGCACAGCACACCAGGGATTGAACCCCAGTCCCTGTATCTGCCTAAGCAGGCACTTTAGTCCACTGAGCTATCTGGCTGGCCCTGAAATATATTTTAGCGCCTCATTTTTTTTCTCTACCAAATTTTCTTTCCCTCATATTTCATTTGTAGGACACGTTTCCAGATATATTCCTCCCTGTGAAATCTTTAAATGACAGAATTGTTAGTTTAGTTTTTAATTTATTCTTGTATAATCTAAAGAATAGAACTTATACGATTTAATGGAATTAAATACTTAAAAGTCACAATAGTTCTTTATGGTTATTTTTCAAAGCATACTCTACCAATTCTATAAAAAATTAGAATTATGGTATGATCTAATTTTATTAAATGTACATATGATTGAATTGACTGAACATGTTACATTATTTGTTCTATATTAGTTTTCTAACTAATCTTTAACATTTGTATTAGTAGTGTATCTCCTAGAATTAATTACTTGAATATTCCACTAATAACTTCTTTACATAAATTAACAACTTTCATAAATATTGAAATATTTTATTTTTATGGCAATATATTTACTCACAATCTGGTTGCTATAATATCAATATATTAAACCTCCCAGGAAGAATATCAATTCAAGTTATAGCTAAAAAGCTGCCTACATGTGAAGGACACTACAGGGATAGTAATGCCATCTGTAATGTCCTGTCTTGTTTATGTCTCTGATGTTTTTCAGATTTGTTACATAATCACATGCTAACAAATACTGAAAATCATGCTCAAGTGGGCTTTCTGAAGGCTAAAGCAGAAGAGCAGAATGTAGCCAAACACAGCCCAAAGTGAAATCCTTCTTAGAAACTTTTCTAGCAACCAGGTAGGCACAAATGAATGTTATATAATTTCAGTAAAATATGTTTCCAAAAGCTCCTGTGTTCAGAGGGGAGGGTTTTGGAAGATAATTTGATCATGGAGTGCTAATCCATGAGTCTGTTGGTGAGCTGACAGCTGAATGTGTGGTTAGGAGGAAGGGCTAGTTAGTGGAAGAGGGTCTGCCTAATCAAAACTCAGAAGAGTACGTATTCTTACCCCTGCTGCTTTGCCTTTTCCTCTGCTTCTTGAGTGCCATAAGGTGAGTGGATTTCCTTCACCATGACCTTCCACTTCAGTGTTTCTGCATTAGAGCTGGCTTACCATGGACTGGAGCCTCAGAAGCCATGAGGGAAAAACAACAACAACAAAACTTTTCTCCTTTAAATTGTGCATTTCAAGTATCTTGTACCAGTGAGGTAAGGCTGACTAGCAAACACATCATGGGCCTGGGCAAAGGCATTCAGCCACAAAAGGTGGATGCTGAACTCAAAAGATGGAGTAGGGAAGGAGAGGAGGAAAAGGGGTGAGAAAAGGGATTAAGGTGTATTACAAGGCCAGGGATTTAGCTCAGTGGTGCAGCACCTGCCTGGCAAGCAGAAGGTCCTGAGTTCAGTTTCTGGTACCAAAAAAAAAAAAAAAAGAAAAGAAAAAATGAAACTTTACGTACATGTACAAGCTCCTCCAAGGAATGTAAACAGTATGTACTACAAGCATTCTAAGGAAATGACAGGAAAATCAAAGTATTTTTCTGGCTCTGGCTTAATAGCTGAGTCACATACAATATGGTTGGTTCCATCTTTTACTTAAAATGGCTTGAAGTTTTCATTCAGTGGTTTACAGGGGACCCTTAAGACTGTCACAGATCGCTGTCAGTATTTATACATATAAACACAAGCAAGTTATTTTTGAGCATCTGTTGTATACAGCAGGCACTATGTATCCCAAGTAAATTAAATAGAATATATATATTCTCCAGACTATGAAGGATTTTCTTTACAGACACAAATCTATGAAAGGAAAGGTATGGGAAAGGAGATGGCACCATGACATTCTAGAAACTGGAAGCAGACAGAAAATAATGACTAACTTCTGAGTAGAAATAGCAGAAATATGTTTTCATATGCAAGGAAATCTATCAGTCCAGACTCTGATTTGCTTTACAGGACCTCATAAAGGCTCAGAAAACACACAATCCAGGGACTCAATGAAGTTGGGGCAGTCGTTGGTTGCAGAAGTAGAAGCTCCAGTTGAAAATCTAAATAGGAAGCAGCTACAGTCTTCTCAGTTCCCTCGTGTATTGTATGATTCTCCTTTACGTTTGCTTGTTCTAAATGTTACCCTGGAGGAAGGTTGGTCCAAAAGGCTTCTGGATTTATAGATGGTGGTCACTGCTGAGAAAAATTGTTGCATATTAAACTAAGGAATGTGTATGAAAATATATTATCCTGAACTGAACTGAAAGCTCTAGGCCTTTTCCAGATGATTGTCAGATGATAGAAATGCAGGGAAGGAATTGGGAAGAGGAGAATGTGAAACACCAACAGTCCCACAGAGGAACACCAAGAGGTATGTGCTATGAAATGACCAAGCAAGAATGCCTTCAGAGGACAATGCAGGATATAGCTCAGTAGCACAGGACCTACATGGAAAGAATGTGTTCGTGCATTCGATTGGGCACAGAATTGGATGAAGAAGCATGCAGAGCACATATGTACATTGAAGACTAAAGGCTTCAGTCCAAGGTCTGGGGCTTGCTGCAGTGTTCCATGCAAGTCTGTATCAGGAGGCTGATGAGTTTACACCAGAAGGCTGAAGGATCCAAGGCAGAGGCCGAAGAGTCTGCTCTAGAAGCCGGGAGAGGAGGACATCCAAGCTGACTGGGAAGACGAGCTCCTGTGAGGAAATGGAATGCTCCATCCTTTCTCATCTATAACTCATCCCTTTTAAAAAGTGATGAGTCACTCTAGGGTGAGTCCTCCACATCCTAGGGTGTGAAATTGCTGAGTCGATTTAGTTAAGCTTTTAACTTCTCAAGTTGACACAATTGATCAACCTCTACAATCCACCCCTTGTCAACATGGCAACTAGCCAAAACTCTTTAAACCAGTCTCCAGGTACAAAGATATGAATATAATTATGCCTAAAATCCTGTGTGCAAATGGAAATGTGCTAATTTCCTTAGCAAAATAGAAGGTAAGTTTTTTTTGTTTGATGCTTCTGCTTAATCATTTTATAACTCTAACATTAACATGTTTAATAATCCTTAAGACTCGGTATTAAATCTATTAGTACTATATTATAACAGAACCACATGGGGTGAACTAGTATGCTTATAATCTTTTTTTGTTTTTTTTGTAGCTTGTCATGAAGTCATAGCTGGTATTTAGAACTACCTTTTTCTACTACCCATCTGTATTTCCTTGGCCTTTGGCAAGCAGCTCAGCAGGTCTTGGTTCTTTCCCTGGTGGAGTGACCCATACCTTTATTTTTGAAAGCTCTGAACCATTTGTCTTTGCCCCTGTATTAGGTCATTGTAGCTTTCTATTGACTCTAATAGCAGGGCATGGCAATACTAAGAGGCACCCCCAGGGATCTCCTGCATTCCATGTATATTCCTCCTTTCCTCCATTGTGGAGTAGCAATCCAATTTTCCCTTGATATTCTGGGTCAATAACCCTTGACGGCATGTGACTTCCTTTTTAGCTTGTTTCCTCAGAGGCATGGGGAGACCAAAGTGACCAGGGAGAAACTTTAGTTTCCAGTTCAATGGTATCATTGCTGTGCTTCCTGGTACAAGCCTTCTCCCCTTTGGAACTAGGACTTCCAGTCCAGCAGAACATAAGGTGATGGGGACAGGAAGCAAAAATTTTGCTAGTGGATCACTAGGGGTAATGGTGAGTGATACCATTCCTCCTCCCACAGGGCCTGCCTGGCAAGTATGAGGTTATGAGTTTGATTTCCAGTACCGAGAGAGAGAGAGAGAGAGAGAGAGAGAGAGAGAGAGAATGGCTTTGCCAACTCTTTCTCTTCTACAAACCCTGTGCACCCAGTTGACTTCCTAATGTCTAACTCCTCAAAGTGCACCAAGCACCAATAAGCACCAGAAGATACAGGAAGACATCCAACAAAAGAAAGGCCAGCTTCAGGGCCAGCCTGAACTCTACATAGTGAGATTCTGTCTCCAGAAAGCAAAAACAAAGAAAAAAAGCTCATCCAAATGGAAAAAAAAAATGAAGAAAGGAAGTTATCATGGTTTCTTTTCTCTTGTTGCTGGAACAAAATACCTGACACCCAAAATGAAGGAAGGAAAAGGCTTATTTATCTCATAGTTAGTAGAGATTTCAGTCCATACTCAACTGCTTTCAGGCAGAGTGGCTCATGGCAGAGGGTGGCCATTAATGGTGGTAGACAACAGCAAAGAGCACAGGGAGGAGCAGCAGCTGCAGCTGCTAGCAAGCCTTTCTCCCCTCTTTACATTCATATGCAGATTATCTGCCCCAAAGCAGTTATAACAGTCACACCCATAATCCCAGCATTGGATCATAAATTAATCACAAACTCTGGAAGCCACCCCTGTCTGCATGAGGCTTTGGGGGACACCTAGACACAAACCATGACAGAAGTATTCAGTGATTATCAGATGTGACATCCACAAAATGGATGGTAGTGAGCCATGCAAGAATTTCTACTTTTAAACCCGGTATCCATATTCTAGAACATTAAAAAAAAAATAACCATGTGAAGTAGAACTAAACAAAAAGAAATCTGCTGCTGGGTTAATGGCAAAATTTATGTAGGGTGATGCACCTGGAGCTAAGAGCATTTTCCTGCAGGCCCATTGATTCTTGGGTTTCCTAGAGCTCAAGGGTCACCATACTAGTGGACCCTTCATGATTCTAATTGTACCTTGGGGAAAAAGCTCCCTGAATTCTTCTTCATTAGTTTATCATCCTTCAGCACCTACTATGACAGATCATTCTTAACAACTGTTTAATGCTGGAGCTGTCCATTAAAGAACTTCAACTCTTTATTTTGCTAAGTGAGAAATCCTGCCAGTATGCTTCTTGAACGCCACTACCCATGTGAATGGGAAGCTGAAATGATTCTAATGGAAACACTTGGCCTTTCTCCTGTGAGACCTGAACCTAGACATTCTCTTGGGGGAGAAACACTTATTTCTACTCAGATGGAAGAAATGCTTTCGTTTCTCAGTAAAGAAGAACTCCTGTGGGTGAGGGTGCTACTTATCCTAGCAAAACAAGAGGGAGGAGTGGGATTACAAAATGCTGGAGGAAGCGCAGCATCCTGAGTTCAATCCCTGGTTCTAAAAAAAAATGCTGGGGGGGGGGACCTTTGCTCTCTCACTTCAGCTGAATGGGCTGAAGGCCATCTAGGGGAATAGAGGAGACTGAGGTGAGATTAAATCCTATGGCAAATGTCAGCCTAAGTCCCAAAGTTAGCTGTCAGTCAACAGATGTGTAAATTCTAGAAAAATGCAAAGTTTTACAGAAGCCAAAATTTATTCTCCTCTTTCTCTTATTATAAGGTGTAGGCATGGCGAACACTGATAAATTCTAATCAGCCACGTGGCTCTGTTGGTTAAAAGAACTGACCATCATGAGAAATTGCATGAGTGCTGAACACATTTGGTCACTGTCTTTAAGAAAAAGGTGGGGGCTGGGGAGATGGCTCAGTGGAATAAGCACTTCCCTGGCAAGGGCCTGACTTCAATCCCTGGTTCCAAACAAAAAAGAAAGAAGAAAGAAAGAAAGAAAGAAAGAAAGAAAGAAAGAAAGAAAGAAAGAAAGAAAGAAAGAAAGAAAGAAAGAAAGAAAAGGAAAGGAAAGGGCTGGATCCGGCTGCTACAGAAAGGCCTCAGCAAAGCACTCAAGAAGAGGGAGTACAAAGAATGAATTGAGAGGACTTTCTGGGTTGCCTTATTCAATTGGCTTCAGATATGGAGATGAAATATTTCATACATAGACATATATGTTTCCATGTACATGTCAGAGGTTTAGTCAAAAGTCAGCCAATGTCATTTGGAGTCCCTGCTCTGCTACTCACTGAGGCCACAAATGTGTTGCTTTTCAACTCCTCTGCATTTGTGTATCTAATTTATTAAAAAAGGAGACTAACCTAGTAACTTTATTTATTTGTTTATTTATTTTTTCTCCTTTTAAGGCAGGATCTGGCCATGCAGTTCAGACTGGCCTTGAGCTCATTTTGTAGCTCAGGCTAGTCTCAAATTTGCAAGGATCCTCTTGCCTCAGCCTCCCAAGTGTTGGCATTACAGGCATGCACCCCCCTGGCCTCGCTTATCTAGTAACTTGTATTGAGATCTGATAATAATGTATGGAAAGCATTTTGTCCAAGATAAGAGCCACCCAAAAGGTAGTGAAAGAAAATGTATTGAATAATCCTCTGATGCTGAGAAATGACATAGAATAAAGCACTGAAGTGACAATCAAGTCAAACACCCTCCTCCCCACGGGACTTGAGTCCCATTGGAGACAAACCAGCTTGTGTTAAAACATCAAGGGACTGGGGATTTGGCTCAGCAGTAGAATGCTTGCCTAGCAAGCTGGAAGCTCTGGGTTCAGTTCTCAGTACAAAAAGTAAAATAAAATAAAAATAAACACAAAACAAAAAAATCAGCTCTGACATTTTTCATCACTGACCTTCTCACTAGTAGTTCAGATGGCTTTCTCTCAAACGCTGCCCTGACCTGAAGTTGCAGTGAGGAAGTAGAAGTTGTGACGCAGTCTCACTGTGTTACTCTCTGATTCCATTTCCTTCTCATTCCTTTCCAAACAAGTGAAAAGCTCCTGAAAAGAATCAAGCCTTATTCCTCTGGGGCACCTGATGTAGTGCTCACTTGAATATGCAGCTATGGCTTCCTTGATTTTGAATTTGTCATTATCTGCACATGCTTAGGTGCCTTCCCTCCCCACCCCCACCAAGATGGGTAGGAGCTCTGTCACCAGTAAATGTTTTCTAACTTTCTCACCATCCCTATTAGAACAACAGAATATGCCACAGTAGAATTTGCATTGAATTCCATTCTTTTCCATTATAATGGTGTAATATCTTGGGTAGAGAAATAACCATACAGTAAAATAGCAATGAGAATGAGCCCTTACAAGAAAGACAACTGGAACTTTGAAGAATGTGTCCAGGGTGACACATGTGAACAGGGAAGAAGGGGTGACATCGAAGGCAAGTGAATCCTGGTAACAACTTCCAGGTACAGAGCCATGCTTGCTTTGAAGGTGATGATGATTCAGCCCCGTGTTTCCTTCCTTCCCCTCTTCAGTGGGTCTCCAAGGATGAGTGGAACTGAAAACCCACCCTCCCTTTCTCTCCCCCATGTCCTTCTAGGATGCATGTTGGCAGTAAAGAAACTGAAAATAGATCTGCATGTGCAAACACTGCATTGTCTCCTTAGAGGGAAAACTTGAAAGAGAAAAAGGGATTCTGAAGGGTACAATAGATACTCAGAAAGAGAAATGAACTTACTCAAAAGGAAAGAATTACTGAGCTGAGGAGAAGGACAGGAGAAGGGGTGCAGGAAAGAGATTTATGTATGTATGTAAGCGGAATGGTTTGAACAACTGTACTGTGCAATTGAAAAGAAGCAGTTAACGCTTTAATTTGTTTCTTCTCCTTTTTTCAATTGTATTCTTTCTCTTCTTAATTTCTCATATGTTTCTTTTTTTCCTTCTTTCAATTTTACATGCATATATCTGGTAATATGAATAACTGCTTGGAATACAACACTATATTTTACAACAAATTCTATGAAATTCATATTACTTTGTTAAGTGAAATTCTGTAACACTTGTAAACTTTTCTGTTTTAATTCTATTTTGTACTTTTTAAAAAAGAAAGAAACAAACTGAAAATAAGGCTCCTGGTCACAAACAGCAGCAAGTTGCTTGTCCTCCAAAGCAGGCAACTTCCCTGGATGAGGAGAAGTGGAGAAGAGCTCTTCCAATGCCTAGGAGTTTGAGGTCCATCTTATTCTCTCTTCCTTCCCTGGAGACATTAATCACTACCATTATTCACCTGAGAACTATTCCAGTGACTCTGCAGGGGACTGACAAGAAAGAGGAAATGCATGCACCTCTGAGATTTCTGCACAGATTTCGGGTGGTCATCACACAGAAATGAAAGGCGAATAGATTTCAGCACTGGATCAGACACAATTAGAGGCACAGATGTGTCTAAGACATGTACCTACCCTCTAAGCCATAACAGTCCAGTTGTTAATTTTCAGCCCAAATTTTCAAGTAGTGGTCTCATGTCATGGTCTTGCCTTATTCTGGCTATTGTGGATAAACTGGCATGTTCTCTCTTCAGTCTGAATTCAGAGCAAGGTTGTAGAAACAACAGGTTCTCAAAAACCCAGAGATCATTTATTGTCAGTGTTTTCCTCTCCAGGCAAGCTGAAGCTCCTGAGTTGAGCTATTTTATTAAACACTTCTTATGATGCTATCCTAAATGGAAAGTATCTCTAGTCTGATCTTCATTAAGCCATCACGTTACAGTCCACTAGTGGATTGCAAGCCACAGATTGGAAAATTTTGTCTAAAGTTCTCAGTGAAATTAAATTTCATTCCTTTGCTCTTCTAGTATTATAACTGCTATATTTAAAATGAAAAGAAAGTAAAACTCAAAGATACTTTAATATACAAAACATCACCCAAGTAATTTGGAGCCAAAGGTTGGCCTTTGCACTCTGACAGCTGCATGCCAGCCCTATTCCACGGGCACTTTGGTAGAACAGATCTGGGAAATATGCAGAATCCCCCAAGGGCAAGTAGCAGATGGTCCCACTAGCTGAAATCATAGAAAGTTATCTTAGATAATGAGTTTAGAAGTGGACCCAGATTGTGTACTCTCACAGATCAGACTCATTTTTGAAGACCAGGGTTCTTTCTGGTTTTGCTCTGATATTCTAAGTGTGTTGTCTATTTTGAAGTAACTCTTTTCATGGGTACAACAGCCATAGCCTTAGGATTTTCTGCGCCTAGAAGAGACGACTGTGTATCTTCCTTTGCCACCTCCAAGAATGAGCAATGATTTCCGAGAAGTTGCTCGTATTAGGTAGAAGTGCCCTGTGCCTGTTCAGACCTAGTCATCAGCAAGCAGAGAGGGCTTACCAGACAGGGCTCAGGATCACTGCATGGCTCAGAAGTGCTTGATCTTCCAAGACCTGGACAAAATCTGAATTGCTGAGTAGACACCAAGTGCTTCTTTCATAGTAGGTGTTTAGAACTTCCTAGAAGCTGAGGAATTGTCCCTATTTACCCTGCCCACACCCCTTGTTTTGAGTTGGAAGACATGATTCCTTCAACTTCTCCTCCTCCTCCTCTTCTCTTCCAGCTGCCTTTGATGTTTTTACCATCTCAGCTCCAGCCTATGAATCTCTAAGCCCTTCTAGGTAATTCTCACCCTCCCGCACCATGGTTCTTTGCACCGTCTAGGTCATTTAAGGTCATTCATTCAGGTAATTTCTTATTGGCATATAATGAATATGCCTGCTTAATGAATACCTACTATATGACAGACACTAAACTGATAAACTGAACTTGAGGGAAAAAAGAGGGCACCAGCCCTATCTGTAATACCTGTAGCCCAATTTTAAATAGTGCAAACACAGATAGACATTTGGCATCTGTCACTCAGCATATGCAGAATGGCATATGGGTCTCTAATGAACAGCCTGAAGAAGAGATTAAAGGGCAAGAGTTACTATTGGAGGTGGAAGCCTTTACAAACAGGGGGTGAGAGAAAATGATTAAGGCAAACTGCAGCAAGTGTAGGAAAGATGGGAAGTAACGTGCTATGTTTGCATACTGGGAATCCTTTCTCCATGAACTTCCAAGAGAACCTGCATGTTGCTCAGCAAATTCTTCTGCAGGCATAAAATGATGAAGTTCAAGAGGAGACCATGCCTTGGTGTAGGAGAGGGAAGAGTATAGGGAGCTCTTTCTAGTCCTCCTTTCAGTCAGGGAAGTTTATATTTATAATCCCATGGATAAATTATTGGAGTCCCATCAAATTAATTTCAATCTACCACTTCCAGTGCCAGTACAGTGAGAATAGTCACTAAAGTATATTCATAGTTATGAGGAGCCAAGGGGTTTTAAGTCCAGCCAGGGTGATGGCTGTCCAGAACAAGGGCTTCAAACCAGGGCCGAACCCAAGTTGTATTCAGTCTTGGAGGAGGAATGGCTTGAGGATGAGTGACTGAGAATGGCAGGAGGTAGGTGAACACTGTGAGCTGGGCCAGGTAGGAGGCCTGCATTTACCTCTGCAATATGCAGAGAGAAGGGCGTGCCGAGAGTAGTCTGCATTACACAACTGAGATAGTATCTAATGTTTTGGGTCTGGTGCTTAAGCACTGATATGTAATCTTTCAAGCCTCAGGAAGTCACAGCCTCTATTTCAAGGCTCGATCCTGGCCAACAGTGTGGAGTGTTGGCTCTTTGAACTGTCTCGACCTGGCTCACATTACAGTACAGTAGGTGGGGGTGACTGGGGAAACGCATGGGCCATCTTCAAAGGCTGCAGCCAGCACCTCAGCTAGACTGATATGCATTGCTTGAAGCCACTTGAAGTGATAAGGAGAAGTCCTAGTCAGCTCTGTACCTACCAATACTTGGATACAGGGTCAGGCACAGCCAAAATGGAGACAATTGCTTCTCTTTCAAGGAAAGCTGCCCATATGGTCCTCCATAGAACAGAAGTTATCCACCAGTGTCCTTCAAATCTATAGATTCTCAGTATAACTTCAGAAGAAGAGCTGCTTTGAACTTCTGGGTCATCGGACTGAGCCCTTTGCCTGCCCTTTACGATGCCAGGTCATAAGTTCTGTGTTATATGATTGCACCCAACGTGGAAGCAGAGGGTCCCCAGCTGTGTGGTTGAGGGAAATAGCCCAGGGGTAGTAACTGATGCCTGAGAAGGTGTTCTGTTTTGTTCACTGTGTTAATGATTTGTCAGAGGATGTTGATGTACCTTTCTTCCAGTCTTATCTCTTCTTTACAGCGTTTTAATCTTTGTACCCTTTAGCCTATGACAGCTTGTGAGGCCAACCAGAACCTGAGGGAAGCAGCCAGTCCTCAGGTTCCTCTCTTGCCCAAGGGAGATAAGTGCTTCTCCATTCCTTTCTTGATGGATGAAAAGCGGCCAAGCAGTTGACTGTGATGTTCCTCAGGGTCACCTCGGCCAGGACACCTGCAGCAATGCATGCAGCAATGTGTCCTTTTGATTAAATACAACAAATTCAAAGGAAATGGAATTGACATCTTTTCTCTTGCCTTATTTTTCAAACCTGAAGAGAAAAAAAAAGAACAAATCCATGAGGTGTCACGTAATGATCACTTGGAGCACTTGTTAAGACCTGGACTTCAGAGCACCTCTGTGGATTCTCAGTGGATCTCAGTGGAGGAGTCACTTGTTTCTCTAACTCCTGGTTGCTGCTGAGGCCAGCAGGGAAAGCACTCTCCTTTTGGGTGAGAGGAAGCATCAAATGACACCTTGACTTAATTCCTTACTTATCAGGTAAAAAAAGAGGATAATTTCTTTCAAATAGTCCAACAATATCATGGCTGAGACAGAGAGGTCAAGAGTTACAACATATTATGGGTTGGGTCTTATCCATCTTCCAAAAGTTCAAGTGATAAAAGATTTGGACCCTAGGGAGCAGCACTTTAAGAAGGGCACCTAGCTGAAGAAAATGCTTCTCTCCCAGTACACCCTCAAAGGGTGCATTGGAGCCTGCTCCTTCCTCTCTCACTCTCCTTCCAGGTCTGAGGGGTGCCCTGCCCAAAGCCTACCAAGGACAAAGGGTGTGTGACAGGGACTTTTCTACTTACGCTGATTTCTCTCAGATATTTCTTCATAGTGTAAAAAGCATGAAGATACACAGAGTACTAAGGGAAAGCGTGTTCTTGTGTAGAAGCATAAGCCATTTTCTAGGCAGCGATGGTGAAATTCATGTTGTGAAAGGGCCAGTTTGCTGAGGCACAAGGTCATGTGTTCAGGGGTCACGGAGGAGTCGAGGGTGATGCAGGCAGAGACTTCAGGTCCCTGCGCATTATGTTAGAGACCAAGCATTTGATCTCCTGGGGAACAGGAATTACCTTTACCATTCTTTGGTGCTTTGGCAGCAGAGAGCCAACCTTTCTTTGTTTTATTTTGATGGTGCATTCTTACAGGACATGGTGTTTGCATTGGTCAAGATACCTGCACTTACTAGATGTTTATTCTTTTTATTCCTTTACCCCTCTCTGCCTGCTTCCCTCCATTTCTAGATTCTCATCCTCCATTTTCATTTTATTTTTTTGTAGTTCATGTTTGTGGCATATAATGTTTACTCCCTGAGGGTGTTTGGTACACGGTGCATTTTACCTCCCCAGCCCACAGTTTCATATACCTTTCCATTTCCAAAACATCTCCCTAATGTAGGCAGCTGATTTAGATAGAAATATTATAGACAATTAAGGATGGGACCTGGAAGGACTCAATATAGAAGGCAAGATACTTTGCAACCCTGGGGGAGACAGATGCTCCTGCTGTGGGACAGACTTCAAGACAAAAGAGGAAACAAATGCACCCACATATTGCCCTATGGATGGACATCAGGGATTAATATCCTAGATAATTTAAACAATTTTACTGGAACAGCCATACTTACATTCTTATTGGTTTGTCATAGTTTTGTCCCACCTTATGCCCACCTTATGATTTTCCATTTTCTCCCACCTTGGACCTGCCTCGACTTGTGGTTTTGCTCTGTAACAATCCTGAAAAAAGGCAGATTCTTTGGCAACCCACTTGGATCCCCTTCTCTCTCTCTCTCTCTCTCTCTCTCTCTCTCTCTCTCTCTCTCTCTCTCTCAGACAAAACTTTTCTTTCTCTCAGTAAATGTATTCTGTTGTTTCTAAAATTCAAAGAATGAATGATTTTAGGGAAGGTGAACTCATCCCAGATAGCTAGCAGGTTGAGAATTTCTTTCCCCTATATTGTCAATTCTCCTCTTATCAGTCTTTTATTTTGCTGTTTGTCTATATATTTAAGTTTGTGTGTCTGGTTTATTTCACTTAACATTAGATTTTAAGCCATGTCCATTTTCCTACAATGTCTCAAATTCATCCCTTTTTATAGCCAATTAGTATTCATTGTCTTTATATACTACACTGTCTTTATCTGCTCATTTAATGGGCATTTAGTCTTTTGCAGAATTTAGCTATTATGAATTGCACTGGTGTCAGTATGGGTCTGCGTGGATCCCTGTAACACTGCCTTTAGTTCTTTCAAAACAACACCTCAATGGGAGAATAGCTGAGTCCAGTGGAACTTTTATTTTTGGCTTAGAAATCTCCTTAATGATTTCTACACTAAGTGTACTAATTTTTATCCCCACCAACAGTGTAGAAGGGTTCTGTTTTCACCGCAGCCTTGCCAGCATTTGTAATCTGATTTCTGGATGACAGCCATTCTTTCTGGTGTGAAATAAAATCATAGCACTTCAATTTGCATTTTTATAATGACAAGAGATGCTGGGAATGCTTTCATAAGCTTACAGATGATCCCTATTTCTTCTCAGAAGTCTCTATTCACTCATCTGTGGCTTTCCTATGCTTTCTCTCATTTCTCCTTAGTTTGTCTCACCCTTGCTTTTCAGCCCTCCTAGGATAGCCATTAGGTATTTGTCACTGATCCTTGAAGTTGCTTCACAAATAGAAGTTTTGAGAGCTACTCCTTGGCTGCTATAGAATTGCATGTGATGCCAAATGTGGCTTTAAGACACATGTAGTTGCTTCCCGAGTCATCTCCGGTGGTGGACACATTGCTATGGGACTGCAGCAATGATTTCTGGGCTCCTTCCTCACCCCTTGACCTTGCCTTCTGCTGGGGTGAGGGGGACATTGCAACTTCTTCATCTGGCACCCTGCAGCAGAGATGAAGGGGCCTAGATGTCTGTTTCTGTCTACCTACATGCTGTAGAATAGTGAGAGACAGAAACTGCTCCTAGGCAGAAAATGAGCAAAGTACTAAGAAGCCCCGAGGTGAAAGACTGATTCTCCAGGGACCTCAGCTTGCTGGTAAAAGTGGTCTCTACCGTGGCCTAAGACCTGAGCAAGAGTGTGGGCCACTATGTCCTTTATTTGCCTAATTGGCTCAAAATAAGAACTAACAAAGCCATTCTCATAAGGTAAAGCTTTTTAGAGAACACATTTACAAGCTCAGATCCTGAAGCCATTTCTGGTGGGTCAGGATTTCTAAGTATCCAGCAAATGCCCTGCTGAGGAGTTGCAAAGGCAAAGGGAACTCCATCCTAGGCTGGGCGGTGGTGACCTCTTTCCATGCGTCATCCAGTCAGTAGTGCAAGGAGCCCCAGTGAAATCTTTCTTTCTGCCTTTCTGCATTGTGTGACCTTCCCACCCAGCACAGGGATACGCCTATCTCCTGTCTTCACTTTCACGTTAGCTTGATTCTTTTTGTCTTTATGCTTTCATGCCAAGTCTTCCCACTGGGAAGAATCCTGTCAACAACCAGGCTATGCACGGGTAGGCTGGACAAGCTAACTAAACGTGAGAATGCGAACTATTGTGTCATGCTGGTTTACTTGGCAATGAATGGTCAAAGGACTTCAGCGGCATTTCCGCAGGTTTATTCTTTGTTAGTGTGCAATACAAATGGGATACATAGCTGGTGATAGGAATTATGGCAAACCTGCAATTGGTAAAGAATCAGTCTAGGAATTTAGCTTGTGAATACCTCAGCTAGGTCATTTGATCTTCCTAGACTTAATATTTCATTACTACAAAATAGGGTCAATCATGATGTCAATTGGGGACTATACAAAGATATTGGGACAGGGAAATGGGAGAACATAGTGAGGGTCAAATGAGAGTTTTAAAGCATAAAATTTTCAAGTGTCAAATATTCTAATTGAGGCCCAGTGAGATAGCTCAGCGGACTAAGCCCCTGCTTTGGCAAGCACAGGGAGCAGGGTTCGATCCCCTGTCTGGCATGCTCCACTGGCCCCGCCCCCTGAGATAGGCATGCTGAGACAGCAACCAAGTCTGGACTTGGTGATGCATGCCTGTAATCCCAGTGCTTGGGAGGCTGAAAACAGGAGGATCACTCTGAGTCCAAGCTGTGTAGTGAGACCCTGTACCAAATACATGAATGAAAAACAGAAAAGAAAGAAATATTGCAATTAAAATGGTGAAATCTAGAAGGGGATGATCAGGGAGAAAAGTGTGATAGAGACTTCAGCGCTTCACTCCATCCTCACCCAGGAAGCAAACAGAAGAGCCAGGTAACTGCCATCTGAGCTCAGTGTTTGTAGCTGCTCTTCCCTCAAAGCAAGGAAGGGCAGCCGCTGGGGCTGCAAGTCGCCCAACAGACGCGGAAGGTTAGTTGAACTATTCCTGCATCTATTTTCCATGTTTCAAGTAAAAACTTAGAATTTTGCAGAATAAAGAGAGGCAGACAGAAGTCATAACTAGTTATTTTTTTTTAAGCCTACTGTTGAAGATCAAGGAGGAAAGGAAGGGCTGGAGGGGGAATGAGAACAAATGAATGAATATAGGAGGGAAAAAGAATATTGTTAGAAACTAGGGCCCATGTGTATGCTAGTGAGCTACTGCTTAGGGAACCCCTAGCCTTTAATTTAAGTAGGTGTGTCTTTGTCTACCCCAGGTGCTATGATAAAATACCATGAACTGGGCAACTTATGGATAACAAATTTGCTTCTCACAGATCTGGAGGCTAGGACTTCTAATATCAAGTTTGACATCTGACAAGGGCTCCACTTTCTGATTCATAGATGACTTTCTACCTATGTCATCCAAAGACAGAAGGGACACAAACAAGCTCTCCTGGTCCTCCCTCATCTATGAGGATACTAATCCTATTCATGAATACTTTGCCTTTATATGCTGAGCACCTTGCAAAAGGCCCTACTTCCTGCATAGTGAGACCCTGTCTCAAACAAAGGCAATGAAACAAAACAAGAAACAAGGCCCTACCTCTTAACAGTGAGGGGTTCAAATTTCAACATAGGACTTTTGAGGGGCAGCACAAATACTCAAAGATAGTAAAAGACACTGGAAGGATGGGCTCTTCTTAAGGAGTCTGATGGGTTTATGGAAGTAAGACCCTCTCAAAGCAGAATTTTCAGCCTGAACACTTGTCTTTTGTTTGTTTGTTTTTGTTTATATATTTGGTACAAGGTCTCACTAAACAGGACTCATAGTGATCCTCCTGCTTTCAGCCTCCCTAGCACTGGGATTATAGGCATGCACCCTCACACCCAGACTGGGTCGCAGGTTCACACCGTAGGGATAGGGCCAGCATGACATGCGGGACCAGGGATTGAACCCTGAGCTCCTGTCTTTGATAATCACGTATGTGACAAGGAAATGAGGGGCAGGGTGACTTCCTGGACTCACTGCAGCTGAGATAACACAGCCTGCTTGATGTGATCAAAAGACTGTGCTATGCAGAGAGGCGGTGTGCCCGAAATAACAGAGATGAAAATCCCAAGAGTGAAAGCCGGAGTCTAAAGAAATTGACTTAAGGACAATAAAGCAGTAGCTACTGTACACCCAGAGTCACGGGCTCAGATTCACACGTACAGCACTGAGTTTGACCATCAGTGGCATCAGTAGCTGTGAGAGGAGCTGGGGTGGGGGGAACTGCACCAGGATCAGAAAGCAGAAAAGGCACGCGGACAGCTCCCTGAGACACGGCCATGGGTTGGTGTTCCTCAGCTGCGGGGAAGACTATGCTTTGTTGAGAATGTTTCCATGTGGGCCAGAGGAAATTGTGTCAAGTGACAGAGCTAAACATAGATAAGCTCAAACACAACTGACTTAGTGTAAATCAACACACAGTGAATGCAGGGACAGAGGAACCTGTGTGCTGGCTCCATCATTTCACTTGGGTTCATGGTCCTTGAGGCGGGGAGCGAGTAGAGGTCAAGAATTTCCTGCAGCGGGGCTAGTGAGATAGCTCAGTGGAAAAAAGTGCCTGCTTAGGCAAGCGCAAGAACTGTGGTTCAATCCCCGGGCACGGGCTGAGCCAGTCACAGAGTCCAGGCATGGTGGTGCAGACCTGTAATCTCAGGGCTGGGGAGGCTAAAAGCAGCAGGATCACCATGAGTGCGAGCTGTGTGGTGAGACCCTACAACAACCAAATACATTTAAAAAAAGAAAGAAAAAAATTTCCCGCAAGACACAGTCTGGGCATTTTTTGCTGTAGTGTTTGTTCTTTCCTTGGGCAGAAACAGCTAATGAAGAGTCTAAGTTGCTCTTTCTGTTTAATTAGCCTTATTCTGCTGTTTAGGGTCTGAACATCATCTAGGGATTAAATTTGTGCTTTCTTTAAAATAATTGACGAATAGGCAGTTTTTTGTTAGAGATAAGGTACACACACACACACACACACACACACACACACAAAACCAACCCTCTAAATTCTACTTATCCAGCTCAAAAACAAAAAGCAGAATGTTTTTCATGGTATCAAGTTTAGAATGTACTCCAAGACCCCAAAATGTCTGAAATATCAGATTAAACTATAGTCAATCTCTGAGGGTATATATATCTGTGGATTGGACCAACCACGGCTGGAAGTAATTTAAGAGAAAACATTATACCAACCAGGTGCATACCTTTTGCTATTATTCTCTAAACATTACAGTATAAAAACTATTTGCTTAATATGTAATTGTATCAAGCCAAGTAAGTTATATTCACACAGCTCAGCATTTGAAAAAATGAATTTTGTAAACTTGAGTATGCTTGGCATTTATCAGTAGTGAGGGATCCCGAACACAACCCTGTATGGATAGTGCAGAATGACTATATGCCCATCACCAGCATGGTGGCTACACTGAGCACACATTAATGACTGTGTCCCGGGAATAGTTTTAAGTGTTATAAACAAACTTGCATGTGAAGACTTCATTCTTCTGGAGGAGTGCTCTGATGGGGCAGACGGGTGCTTCTCTCCCTTTGTGGTGCTATAGAGTAAGTGGCGCTATGTGGCATGGGGATGGCACAGGCGTGCCCTTCTCAGAGGAGGGTTAGGAAGAGACCCCTAGCTCCCTATGTCTGTCGACTGTCCCTGTTGTCATCCCCCAATTCCTCTAGCAGCCTCAAGATCATTTGGTCTTCAGAATTTTACAGATGACGTCTCCTGTCTCGGTGCCCCTCTTGCCTCTCAACCGCTCTTTGCATGATCACTTCTGTCCCTCAGAGCCCTGCCCTGGGTCACTTCCTCCGGAAGCCCATGCCTGGCCTGGGCAAGTCATGGCTGGGGTCCTTCTGAATCACAACGCTGAGCCCCTTCACTGAACTGACCGTAGCAGGTGATGTACATGATGGAGAGCTCAAGGCGTTTGCCCCTCCTCACTACAAACTCCCTGCAGCAGATTGTTTTTGCACACTGCTGAGCTCTGGGAAGCTTCTTGTAGTCCACATAGTTGGCACCTGGCCAACGCCTGTGGGGAACGCACGAGCGGTAACTGCATATTCTGGTGTAGCAAAGCCGAGTGTGGGAGGCCCCCACGCATCTATCTAGAAAACACCACCTTTATCTTACAGGCCACATTCAGAACTGTGGGGAACCTTCTGCACAGCAAGGTCAGTTCACATCATCTGGCTCCACTTGGTTCCAAGTACAAAGCGACTTACAACATGACTCACCTCCTTCCAGCAATTTTCACTACAGCTAGAAAAGTGTGCAGATTAAACTACAATTTAAAACCAAGACCTTTTTTTATTTATAAAAGACCAAGTCATAAATAGGCAGAATCAACCCATGCTTTTATTTTCATTGCATATAAAAATTCATATGAAGGTATTGATTGATGTACAGTACTATCCCCATGGGCTGTAAGAGAGGCTAAGAAACCACTAAAAGAATCAGCATTTGTAATGCTCACACACAATTTACCACTCTGAAACATGTCCCAAGAAAATTTAAAAACAACTAAAATCAGTAAGGATGTGTTTTGTCGTTATAGTGTCCCCTTTGTACTATTTAAAACAAAAGTAATCAAATTCCTTTGGGCCAGGGCTGCTAAAATCTACAGTTTGTGTCAAAAAATAAAATAAAATACAGGCTCATTTTTCCTAGAAAAAGAATCTTTCACCGGTAAGTCACATGCTCCAGGGCTGGGCAGAGAGTAGCAGCGGGTCTTCACACTGTCCACTAGAAATTACAGCTTTCAGGAGCTACTGTGCAAAGAATTCTAAATAGGTATGCATTTTGCACAAACTTTAGAGAATAATGAAATCTTTACGCTATGTGAATTGGCATCGTCTACAACTTAGTATTTAAAAGAAATTTAATTTTAGTTGAAAATTCTAGGGTTGAAAAAATGGCGTTTTCTGTACCGAGTATTCCCTAACCTGACAGGACTTGGAGGCACAGGTAACAAATCAAGACGCGATCTATGGCTCTGATTTCAAACCAAGGTTTTCGTCTTCAAGTTCATTTTCCTATGAAAGCCAGAAAACAGACTTTCTATGCGCAGTGGACAAGAAAGCCTTTCCCAGGCGTGGCTGAAATGAAAAGCAATCTCCTGGACACTGAAGTAGCTCCTGACAACAGCTGGCTAGTAAGTCTTACCATGTGTACTGCTTCTTCATGGCAAGAAGAAGGCTAAAGGTCCGTATCTCGGAAGGGTCACCCAATCATCCAGAGGTTGTCTACGGTTTTGTCAAATCCGTCTGTTGCCAGAAATGTAATGAATTGAAAGCTTAGATAGATACTGCCCAGCCCTAGCTCTACCTTTATTTTGAAATGCAGCAAAACAGAAGAAAATATTGGTTAAAGTTAAGGCACAGCCCTGGGACCAAAGACCTGCAGCTATGTTATTTAAATTTATATATCTTTATGTATTTTATAGTTTTCTTGACTTTCATAAACAAGCTCTAAGATGACGAGACTATATTACAGGAGAAAAGAAAAATGTACAAGGAGTATGTATACACACCATCCATTCTCTCACCAAGAGTTTCCAAATATGTCAACACCATCCCATCATGAGATGATGTTTTAATAAGAACTGATAATTTACAATTAACATTACAGTATGTACATTACAATAAATACATGGTTGTAAACAGAGAAACAAGACTGTAGTACAGATAAGGTCATTTGGTGAGAAAAAAATGCATGGCACAAAAAATAAATAAAGCATTCAAAAATTATAAAGCTTTCTGGAAAATCCATTTCATTCAAGTTTTTTTCTTTCCTTGTTTGCAATTTGTTCTATCTACACTATTTTCTTGTGAATTTTAATTGATGCAAAAGAAAACACATCTGAAACAGCATTACTGGGCTCCGTAACTTGCGAGCTGAAATGTACTGGTATTATACAAACTTGGACAGTACCCAGGCAGTACCCAGACATTGTATTTTTTTTTTTTTTTTGGCGGAACCGGGGATTGAACTCAGGCCTTTGTGCTTGCCAGGGAAGCACTTATTCCACTGAGCCATCTCCCCGGCCCAACATTGCATTTCTTATGGCATGGTAGGAAATGGAGAGCCACTTGGGTAAGGATATTAGTCTCCTTAAAGCAGTGTGCATTTCTGACGTACATTTTGGCCAGAGAGAACAAGAGGCAGGGCAGAAGGGGAACAGGAGAGAAGTGGGAGGGGAAAGAGGACAGCGCAGTAGTCCCCAGTTCTTGGATGCTGTGTCTTCTCTACTTTGGTTGTCCATCAGTGCATATCCTCATGGCATGGTGACATTCAAACCCATCAAACCAGAAAAGTCTGTCTGAGCGCAGTTATAAACTGCACCTTCGCATCAAGGTCCACTCACAACATAGTGCTGCCTTCGTTATGAAAGTTCTGGGCACTCTGTGGGGGCAATACCACAGGCAGGGCCAGGAAGGGGTGAGAATAATTCAAAAAGAGGAATAAACCCTCAAGGCTGCTTTTTTTCTTCTATGTTTCCCTCAGGGACAGCTACAATGTTCTTGGGAATTCACTTCGTGAAACAAAGGTTTTTAGTTTACACTGTTGGGTTTCTACAAGGGGAAAAAAAAGAGTAGAAGCCCACCCTAGTAATTAGTTAATTTCCATTCTGCCCTATGTAAAAAAACAGAAAGCAACTTTTTCTACCTAAGGTGCTAAGCATCATTTGAACTGGAGGAGGTTAAGCTAGGACTACCTTCTGCTTCCGGCATGATCCTGACTGAAGGCTTAGCTACCCATACCCAGTGGGCTCCTTGAGAAGTTCCAAGTACAGATTTGTTCAGGGTTGTGATTCTTCTTCAATGTTTTACCTCTTCAATGCAGTCAGTAACCTTTCTGTCCCTAACTCACTTCTTAGCTATTAATGGAAAGGCAATTATATGGGTTCCAAATTATTCAGAGAGGGCAAATCCTTTATTAAGGAATCGATTTGGAAAGAAAGTTCACATTTAACAGCCCATGATACTCACTGCTGTTGGCAGATAAACACTGGTGATTAATCTCTAAAATTGCAATACAGTTCTTGGTGCTAGAATCAGCTAGGATATTTCACTGATTTCTAATTTGGTATTTAGGCTGAATATTTTTACTAATCTACTATTTTAGACTTTACCAACCTACTGGTGTTAGAGTGCTTACATCAACTGCTGTACTTTATGCGGTCCCAGGGATTGAACTCAGGGCCCTGCGCTTGCCAGGCAGGCACTTATTGTACTGAGCTATCTCCCTAATCCTCTGGGTGTTTAAATAAACAGTTCCCTCCTTCAAACCATGACCTGGGTCCAGAGTGATAAAGCAATTCCTGCAGGTTGCGCAGCTGTCTATTAAGAAGGAGTAGCTGCTATACTGCTACACTTGGGGATATTCTTCATATTGTTCCTTACCCCACGGCGAAACAACAGGAAAACAATATTGTACTGGTGTTTGCTAATATACTCTGTGAATATTCTTAGCACTGCCTGGTTCTCTGTTAACTTTGGTTTGTAACCTCAGAGTAAAAGCTAGTCATGACAAACAATCTCAGGGTAGAAATAGGTTCTAACCCTAATTTCACTACCAGCTTCTTGTCATCAAGTAGGATGGCAGAGATATATCTCATAAAATTTCATTTAGCAAACATGGACAGAGATTCAAACACACACTAAATAAAATAGCACAAGAGGACCACGTGTTCCCTATTCTACCTGGCTGTGAAAGATGAACATGAAATGTGTGAGTTCCTATGAGGAGGTGTACTCGTGGGATGCCGCAGACATAGTAAGACTGAGCAGGAGACAATTAGGTAGGAAAATACCTAAGAAGGACCAAGTGCTGGAGCTGCTGGGTATTTGTACAACCTTCCACTTGCTTCAGGTAACACCAGCTGATAGCTCCGTGCGGCCTAAGACACTGGACATAACACGCATTGATGTACTGCAGGACAAACAGTCACTCTGCACACTGTGAAGAAAAATGTCAGCGGAGAGCAGTTCTGCTTGTTGGGAAGGGTGAAATAAAAAAGCAAAGTAAATAAAGACTTATAAAAAGGGTTTCCAGCAACATAAAGTTGTTGTTCTGTTTTAAAATATGGAAGTTATTGGTATATAAAACAATGACCACTACAAATCAGTTAATTGCTATGAACCATAAGGTGCAAGTAAATCCGTACATTAGATTTATCCAGTGTAGCACAGATTTGCACTGAAAACTTGCAAGTTACTCCTTAGAAAAAAATAACCAGTGGCAGATGAAATTCTGAACATAGTTTTTTTTAAATATAATACCTCAATACATTTAATAAAAGTAAGCTCTACAAAAAATCTTTTACATTATCATACAAAATGTAGAGGTGCGTGCAGCTCACTGCACTACACTGTTCAGTCATGTATCAGGAAGACTTGAAATTAGAAAATTATGCAATTTCTGTGGCTCTCCTCTCCACTGGGCACAGATCCGGGCTGAATTCTGCTCCTGACGTGCCTGCTACTTTACCCACGAAGTCCACCTCTTCCACGTAATGCTTTCTTCAGAAAACGCTGCCAGAACCTCTGATGCCAATCCACATCTGGGCTGCCTGATGAGTCAGGCCCCCTTGAAAACATTTTGGAGTTGATTTTCTCTGCTGCGTCAGCTTGAGCAAGCTGAGGTGACATTACAATGCTGTTCGTGAAGACGGCCCCCTTGCTCCGACGGCGTGGAGGTGAAGAGTCTGGATACGGTATTCCTGAGCGCCAGACTGAGTAGTCAAGGTCAGTTTTGTTCAACAAACGTCCTGGCAGATGACAGTGAGGTGTGACCATGGTTGTGGCATGTGACATGCACTTTGGAAACAATGTTTTCTACTTTAAAAAAAAAAAAAAAAAAAAAAAAAAAAGGCGTGACAGTCTTTGCACTGTTACGTGTCTGGCGAGCACTCGTCTGTGACACAGACTTCGGGCTGGCTTTCCCCACCCCCTACGGCCTCCTCCTCGACCTGCTCATCGAGGGGAATTTCAGTGGACTCTGAGTCCTGGGTGCACAGGGTCTTGGAGTCACTGCAGCTAGTGTCTTCCTCCACTTGGCTTCCACTGTCCTTCTCGGTGTCTGACTCCCCGTCTTCCTCTAAAGTTAGTTCGAACTGGAATTTCTCAGTCTGGCCCTGCGGGCCCTCCTCCGGGTCGTCAGGCGCAGGAGAGGGGCTCTGAGGGATTGTGCTTTGGTACCATTCCCGGTTGTCCTCCAGCGTGTCCAGAATGTCCTGGGCATCAGGGTGTACAAGGTCTGCCCACGTCTCCCAGAGAGGATGGACAATGTAGTCAATGAAGCCCACCTAGTGTAAAAAGAAATCCAGTGAGTCTCAGTCTCTTGACACCATGCTGTCACAACTCTTCCATTTATTAAAAAAATATAAAATATACGAAGTGTATATGTTGAGGTATGCCTTTATAACTTTTTGCTTCATGGTGTCATGAAGCTTATATAAAGCCTATTTATATAACACCTGCCTCACAAGCACAAGGTTCTGAGTTTGATTCCAAGTACCAAAAAAAGTTAAAACATAGTTACAATAGGCTATTTTAAGCTGTTAACAACTCTGATCACATCAAGAAGTCTATAGTTTTAATCTTCCATCTGACTGTTTTTTATCTCATCATTTAAATCTTCAGGGACCAGGGTTTGATCCCAGGGCCTGTCCTACCGGCCCCGGCCCCAGGGCGTGCTGACATCTCCAGTGAGACTGGGCGTGGAGGTGCACCCCTGTAATCCCAGCTCTTGGGGGGCTGTCCATAGGTGGCTCACTCTAGTACAGTCTAGTAGTGAGACCCTGTGAGAAGAGTGTGATGGGAATGATGCACGGGCAAGGGGAACTAGGCCACGGCCCACGGGTGGCACACTGAACCGGTAGCTACTGACCTTAGTGGAATAAAATACTACTGGAGACAACAGACACATCAGGGCTGCTACCAGCTGGGGAAGGTCAGCTTAAGGATTTACACAGTAGGGCACAGAGCCTGGACCTTACTTTACAACATTTAGTTCTCAGGAGAATCTGGATACTGAAGTCAAGATGGTCCTCTACACCCTACGAATATGGTCAGGACGATCGAGACAACATAGGCATGTAAGACTCTGAGTCATCAGAGTGGACTCAAAGCATGAAGGCAAAAGTGACCGAATCGAAATGAAGCAATTTTGCCAACCGAACCCTGTGAGCTGGGAAGGCTGCACAGATAAACGCTCCCTGCTCCTAGCTGCGGCCCTGTTCTCTTTGGAAGCGGTGCGGGCCGAGTGGTGGATTACCTGGGATTTCTCCACAGATGCATTGTGCTTGTCACACATGGGGCTGATCTCCATGCCACGCTCCCGCTCGCGGTCTCCCTGGCGGAAGAACTCCTCCATGATGCGGTCCGTCCACTGGCGGTACAGCTGCAGGGGCTTCGTGGGGTTGCTCAGATCTGCGCAGTGCACCATATTCTGAAGGACCTGAAACAGATGGAGGCGTCTGCTGTTCAGCACCTGCTCTTTTTTTTTAAGCTAGAAATTCACATCGGAGGACTGGGACACTTAAAAATACATGTAGTGTAAGATTTATCCCAAGTAGCTAGCCATGATGCGTCTGTGTGTGGTTCACACTTGTATTAATAGATTCAAATTATTCTACTTCTACTGCATCTCAGTATCATAAGAGCAACTGTTTACCTACATGGTTGATTAGATGTAGGCCTACTTAAGTGGCTGGTTTTCTGGAACTTTTTAAAAATGTATATGCAAATGAAAAGACTAACGGCATTTTAACTTGTCAATTCATAGGAATAAGAATGTGGGTAAAAATCCTGCCTACTTACTAACATGGGAGAAAAGACAAATACCTCTGATTAAAGCTGAACACCTAGACCAGCGCACGTACACACACCAGTACAGGATGAGTTAGCAATTTACCTGGATCCTATCAGAATAATTATCAAGAAGGAGAACTCCAGAACTCGTCACTTTCTTAGTTTCAACCATCGTTTTCAAATCAGCTAGTAGATTCATGTGTTTTGACATATCTGTTGCAAGTACCTTAAAAGACAAATAATATTGTATTAAGTAAAGCCCAGAAGAAAAAGCCAGAATCTGAACATGGAAATACTTTTTGCAGAATCTGGGGATTGGAAGAAATTACTATGATTTCCCACGACTGCATGGAAATTACTCCTCCTGAGGCAGTGTTTCCCACCGAGGTTTCTGGAAGCCCAGAAAAGCATGTTTGACATGCAGCAACTTCAGGTCCTGACCACCTTTCATGGTGAGAAAAGGGCCAATACCTGGGTGGTGAGGCTGATATTTCATTCATTCTTTAGGGACTACAATGTGGTGAATGGACTCTAACAAGCTGATTCAGAGCTGTCCACAAATGACTTAAACCACATTCAATTTAAATTTTTACTTATGCTGGGTAGAAAATTCCTGCATTCATTATGTACAAAACTTGATGATAATTTCTTCATAAACAGAGATTTGTCATGGGATCTGTTACCTCTAAAGTCACAAACACTTAGCTGGGAATGGTGGTGCACACCTGTAATCCCAGCACTCAGGAGGCTGAGGCAGGGGGATTACTGGAGGCCAGCCTGGGCTACAAAGTGAGTAGAAGGCCAGCCTGAACTACATAGTGAGATCCTGTCTCAAAAAGGCAAAAAAGAAAAAAAAAGAGCCATGAACATCTAATTGGATAAAAAAAAAAAAAGGTGGAAAAACTCATCCAAGTTGCAGCTCATGTGCTGTGCTTTTTGCTTATTCATCTTTCTCTACCTCCCACCAGTCAGGAGGAACTCACAGTAAAACTTGCATCATTATACTTCAATCCAAACTGCTAGAAGTAGAAAACTAATTATAAAACGTCACCAGCTCTGCAGGGCAGATTCTAAAACTGAAAGGGCATTAATAGGCCTGGAAATGCAAACCTTCCTTTTACTTGATACTCTTTTGATTGCATTTTCTTAAAGCACCTTACACCAAGGTAATTTTTTGCCCTTTGGTTTTCATTAGTTACTTACAATGTCAATGACCATTTTCCTTAAAGATTGTCTTTGCTTTTTGGTCAAATTCTGGAAAATATCACAATTTTCTTCCTGAAGCAATTTAAAGCCCACAGCCAAGTGATGGTTCTCTAGGACAGAGGAGTCATTGTACATCAAGGCAAGTTCAGAGTCTGAAAGAAAAGGACACGGCAGCTCACGAAACCGCTCAGTTAGAAGTACATTATGTTCTTTAAATTGTGCAATACTTTGGGCATAGGATGCAATTTCCCTTGGCCTTCTCTGACGCCTCTACCAGTATCAACAACATCCGGGACAGATTGCAGTAAGAGCAGAAAAGACGCTGAACGCTTAGGAGTGGACGCCAACACCTCTGAGTGGGCCACATCACTCTGTGGGCCGCATCTCCTTTGGTGGTGAAAGACAAACCACATGGGTTTTACTCCCTTAAGATCTGCAATTAACTCTCTGTCTCAGTAAACTATGGTGCTGTTCTTTACATGTGCAGAAGATAACATCTTCTGTCCTGATAAATCTGGATTATCTACCCTGCAATTTATGTAACCCAAGGCTCATGGGACGCACAGCTGTCTACACTCAGAATGGGCATGAGAATAGGAAATGTGTGAACAATAACAGGTTGCTTTTTGCTGCCCCAGTTTCTTCCACTGCCTAGTACTGAACATCTCAGCTTCGCTCATCCTTCCCATTTCTTCACCCAAGTAGCCCGGCACTTCCTCATCACAGGTAAACTGCACTTCCCACCTGCTCGCCCATGGCTTGGCACAGAGCTGCCGCACCTGCTGTCTGCGGGCCCCGGGTGGAGACCACACCATGCCCTCACACTGCCAGGTCCTGTGCATCAGGCAGAAGGAGATGCTGCCTCTTCCTGCCAGCAGCAGATGCAGTTAGAAAGCAGCCACTCAAAAGCCCTGACTCGTGCTTCCTTCTTTCCTCTTGTCACTGGAAGGGCTAACAGCACACACGCTTGGTCTTGTCACTGATTCACAGAACACACATCTGGAAGAAGTGTGCAGTATCACTCCCATCTGGAGAGGGGCACAGGACAGACTAGGACCCTCTCTCTGCTGGGAGGGGCTATGACGGTCTTGGAATGCTACAGGTAGAAACTGGCACTGCTAAACCTTTGCTCTCAACCTATAGGAACAGGGATGCCTGGAGGAGTAGATTTCTGCTCTGTCTTGTTTTGTTTCCAGATAAAGCGACAATGTTCATTTGTTAAAAGGCAGTATCTGGTTCAGTCTTTTAAATGGTCTACAAAATATAAAAGCTTCTAAGGAGGGTTAAAATATGTTAAGAATAAAAAAAAAATGAAACTAAGATCTTGCCACAAGTATTCTTTTCATAGTAGAATCATATTAAGTAAATCTATAAAAGAAGGCATGTTTTCTTTCTCTCTTTTTTAATGTATTTAGGACAGGGTCTACAGGGCCTCACTATGTAGGTCAGACTCATAGTGATTCTCTTGTTTTCAGCCTCCCCAGCGCTGGGATTACAGGTGCACACTACCACGCCCAGTCTCAGCATGACCCGGGGATGGGGATGGCACGGCACGCCGAGGATCGAACCCCCGCCACTGCACTTGGAAGGTATGTTTTCTAATTGTAGAAATAATGCTCAATTCATCCATTAGTGTCTTTGAAAGAAATAAATATGCATGAAGATAAAGGGTGTGATCAGAAGAACTGAATTGGCCTTAGAAGTTCTAACTGGCTTTTATGCCCCATAAAGAAAGACACCTGAGGGCTGGGTACAGTGTAGCTGAGCAGCACTGTGCCTGCCCAGCGAGTGCGAGGGCATGAGTTCGAGTCCCAGTACAAAAAAAAAAGAAAGAGAAAGATACCATAAATAACAGTTACTGAGCCTGTAGAACACACGAAAACTGCTGCTTCAAGCAGGTGAAGGGGCTGCAGGAGGGCAGCTACAGCAGAGAGGTCTACAAAACGGTCGACCCACGACACTCGCTAAGCCTGCTGGGAATGCAGTTAACTCTTCAGGAAGATCCAGATTGAACAGAAAGGCTGGGCAGTGATTCCTGATTGGACTGGTGGTTTCCATGACCCCTTGAGTTTCTGTCACAAGAACGTGGGACCGCCAGTGGGTATTTAAGTGAACAAATATTCACACTGAAGAGCTTGGATCTCAGGGTAGTCATTTACTGTTCTACTTGTCTTTAAAACTACAGGCATAGAGTCACATTTAAAAGAGATGGCCATATTCCGTAGCTTCTCAGACAGTTTCCACAAACAGGACTTTGAAGTGGCATTCTGGGAAGTTCACGAATAATCACCCTTTGGTCCAATGTTTAGCAAACAGAGGCAGAGGAGCTCACTTAGGTGCTGTTTGTGTTGAAACCCTTTCTTTAGGTGCACGCTATCTCCTCCCTGAAGCACAAAACAACTGCTCATTTGCAGAATAAGTTAAATTCTTATTCAGCACCATTTACCTTATTGGTCCTAGCCCTGTGCCAATCTCTCAACAGTTCTTCCTCAAACCTCACCAACTTATTTAGAAACTTAGGCTCCTTGATGGGTAATGTTGATTGGACTGAAAAGCCACCAAGAAATTCGCAAAGCACAATTTGGGGGTGTCTGTGGAGGTGTCTCTAGAGATGACTGGCACACGGAACAATGAGTAGGCTGCTGGCTGAGCCGAAAGAAGGCTCTAAGTCCAAGGGTGGTTGTTTTGATACAAACATTGCATGGAAGGCTAATCTGGTTCCAGAGAAAGTACTTATCCTTCTGAGGACAAAATGGTGCCCTTCCCATTATGGAAGTGGTCTCAATGTAATGAACTTGCCACCAGGCAGCTGGCTGGTCACCCCAAGTAGTGGTGCAACATGGGGGCTCGATGTTGGTCTTTGCTGCTGGCAAACTGGGCACTCATCAGCAGCCACAGCTAGGGCAGCCTTGTCCAGAAGCCTGCACTGCCCAGCCCAGGTGTAGCCTCCATCCCTGACACCATGGCCACTTTGATGAGCCCACTGTGCAGTGACAGTGAGGCTAGGGAAGGAGGCTATGGGATATCTCTAGAACAGGTCGTCCATCCCAGCCATGGGCTGAGGCCACCCCTGGATGAGCATTATATACAAATATATCACCCCCTTCTTTTTCCTACTCAGAGATATTCATCCACATGCTCTAACCATATTTTTTCCAAGTCACTAACATTCAGCCAAACCACTGGCTAGGACCCGCGATGACTGTATACTCATACATCTGGACCTGCTTTCTTTTAAGAAAAGTGTGTTGCACAAAGTGTTCCCACTGGGAAGGTTTCCCTTCATCGCTGGCTTTTAAGGGTGTTCCAGAGGGGGGTGATGGCTCTGCAGTTGTCCATATCTCAGTGGGGATGGTGTACTGTCCAGAACAATTTATAAACCAGGCCACCTGAATAGTGGCTACACAGAATCTCTGTAAGACCGCAGGTACAGGCAGGAGCAAGAAAGCAGTACAGGAGCAGCGGGGACCATCAGCACTTGGGCCACTCCATGTGCATTCCGCGTGCCCTCAGTGTCTACTGGGCAATACCCCATACACATCACTCCCATTTTACATCAGAGTGTTGTCATGAATGCTCACCCTTGTGGCTGGGTGAGTCAGTAACATGCTCATAATGGGCAGCATGTTGTGTAGGCAACCAGGATCACAAACATCAGGGTCTACTAAGGCCTAGTGGCAGACCAACTGCTATCTCAAAAGAAAAGTGGTTATCTTTGGATCATGGTAGGCATTCCTCCAAAACCCCAAAGGCGTGTGCCCTGAGTCACCTGTGAGGTTGTAGCACAGGCTGCCTACCTATCTGCTCCCGACACTGAGCAGGACTGGCTCTGCGGACTCATACTGGCCTGTTACACAGCGGCTTGGCTCTGCTGTGGGGCCTTCTTTTCAGGTCGCTTGGTAAATGGGCCAGAGGACACACCTGGAGGAGGAAGATGTCCCTAAAACCCAGGCCTACTAGTCAGTGCGCCTCTTTCTTGGTTACAGAGGGGAACAGATGCACTGCTTAAGCCTTCATTTTAGAAGAAAGGTATCAACAGGCCTCACACCACTGGAATCTTAGAATTTTGCTAAGGAAGAAAGAAAGTCTCTCGAGGGTTGGCCAGCTAGCTCAGTGGACTAAAGCACCTGCTTAGGGCAGCGGCCCTGCACCCTGGGTGTGCTGAGATAGGGATTGAGACTGGGTGTGGTGGCGCTTGTAATCCCAGCACTTGGGAGGCTGTAAATAGGAGAATCACTATGAGTCCAATCTGTGTAGTGAGACCCTGTAGACTCTGTACCAAATACATAAAAACAAAAGAAAGTCAATTTTAGCTGGATTTCCTTCCTATTCTATTCTCTCACCTTAACAACATATACCCTAGGCGCTGGGAGTTCATTTTGCGTTGTAATTCAGCCACCCCCAGGATGAAATTCTGCTTCTGATTTTCAGAAATTTTAACCCTGCTGAAAAATGAGACTTTCTCTGAGCATACCTGGAGGCACGTAGGCCACTTCTACTGTGCTCCATCTTGAAATCCCAATCCCTGGGCCCCTGCTTTTATTTGCTCCTTGGTCCAGTACCATTGGGCAGGCCAACCCACGTCATCAGAGTCCTGAATTTTCTAGAAATACTGAAGCCTTCACAAATATCATCAGTTCTATCCTGGGGGTTTATAAGTGGTGAAGAGTATTCAAAGCAGATAGTTTGCATCTCTCTAAAAATAGTTCATGCTATGGATACAGGTATTCTCTCTTCAGCAATGGGAATAATAGCGTCTTCAGATCTCTGGAGATCACAAAGCTAATTGCAGGAATCCCAGAGCAAGTGTAGAAACTCAGCCTTGATTCTGCGCCTCGACAGCCAGCCTTAGCACCGAAGGCTGTGAGTCGAAGCGCCAGCACAGTAGCAGGAAGACGTAGATTCATATGCACACCTACGTATTTCAGGGATTGGCTCAGGTGATTATAGAGAACCAGGAAAACCAGGCTTGTACATTTTTACCAATAGAATGCCCTTTCCTCACACTCTTGCCAGAACTGGATTTTTTAATCGGGGCTTTTAATACAGTTTTACATTTGACAGGTAAAAGTTTGAATTTGTTTTGCACAAATCTTTGTGAAGTATCACATTATTTTCTCATTATTTAACTGTAGTCTTTAGTGGTAACTGGTCTGGAATAAAGTTATCTTAATGCATATAAATTATAGTCCAGTCAACAAGAGTACCGGGCTGAAAGTCTGTGAAAGAGAACGGGAGGGAGTGGGAGCGGCAGGTGTAAGCCCCAGTCCAAGCCTGAGGCTCGGGACAACACAGCACTCCTGCCAGAGAGGGTGCCAAGGTCAAAGAGAGACTGCAGATCTGCCTCTCTCCTGAGCACTCAGCGGCTCACGTGGGACCCCTCTCAGTCTCATTCAAGCACCAGTTTCTCTTGAAAACATCATCAGAGACCAGCCCAGAATCAGGTTTTACCAAGTCTCTGGGCAGTTCATTGCTCAGTCAAGCCGATATGCAACATGAACTATCGCGTCCTCTTTGACTGTCAGCCTCTGGAGAGCTGACCTTTCTTGCTTGAGTATCACTCCAGCTCTTCATACACAGGGCAAATATTAGTTACCCGATAAACACTTGAGGACTGAATTGCAATTTATATGTATTAAAATAACTGTTTTAGACTGCTTCTTTCTCTACAGGCTACTCTTAACAATGGGAAAGCAATGTGATTCTTCGGAAAGATTCCTGCGAAATAAGTTGGAATTTTTTTTTTTTTTTTTTTACCAACAAACTTAAAATTGTTTTTGAAAGAGATGGCAAGAGTGTAGGAAAGGGTATTATTCTGTTGGCAAAAATGTGTAAGCATTCCAGCAGGTTAAGAAGCAGTGTGTACGCATCAATTCCTAAAATTAAAAAAAAAAATTAACTCTAAGATCATCACACAAGCTCAAAGCAACACAACAGAAAAAATGAATAACAATACCCATGCAGAGAGATAGAGCTAATTGAAGTAAGCTGGCCCAGTGAGGTTACTGAGCTGACAGCATCATAAGAAAATCCCTTTTTGAGGCTCTGAGTTTGTATCTGAGGGAGGCTGGACAGAACCAGAGACCGTGCTCGGCAGAACCGACAGCTCTGAGGACAGAGCTTCGAATGGCTTTCTACTCTCTTTATTTTCCATTGTTTCTATTTTAGAAGAAAAAAATGATTACTTTTATAAAAGCTTAATTATTAAAACATTTTAAGCTTTGTTTTTATAAAAGAACAAGTACTTTAGGCTAAGAGAAATATAGGGCCACGTCACAAATTTGCCACCCTAGAGCATGTAAATAAACGTATGTTCTAGAAACCACTGCTCGACAAGACATATTTTTTAGGACTAAATTAAACACACGTTCATTCTATCTGTTTTCTGAAGTAAAATCAGTGTTTGAGGGAAAATGAGTTAGAAATCACACAGACATGGCTTTGAAGTCGACACTCAATCTCTCCTTTTTGGGTTGTAGCTGGAAAATAAGACCAGTCCCCTGCAAACCGTGAGAAGGACCATTAACGTGCTGGAAGAGTCAGGCCTCTGATAGCTCTGCAAGGAATCTTCTGCGAACTGTCACTGGACAGACACACAGTAGGGACTGACTGGAGATACACTTATAGCAGCCCTCCATCTAAAAGGGTACAACAAGGGGAAAAGAGGGTACTCCGGCAGAGGAATAGGCTGCTTAAAAGGCATGGCAGGGGGTACAGAATGACTGGGTCTTTATGCGATGGTAGGCATTTCCACAGGGTGGAGTGGAGCCAATCCCGAGAGCAAGAACTACACTCTCACTGGGCTCACAGCTTCACGAGGCTTAGAAAATGACCGCATGCTACACAAGGTCTCTACACTGCGACAGAAGAAAGCAAAGTTCTTCAACTGACTTCTCAGCAAAACATTTTCCTACAGCGTGAGGAGAGGAAGTTGTGACCGTTAATTCCATTCCAGCTGCCTCTGTGAAAAGGTCCCTTGCCTGGCTCCTGTGGTCCACTCGCCCTCTCCGGCCCTACCTGCATTCTTTTCCTCTGCAGCACCGGCTTTCCTCTTGTGCCCCATGTTCACTTGTTGAGCTTGGTTTTTTCTAGCACAATAGAAACACTCACAAGCCAGGGCTCTGTCCTGTTCTCTCTGAATTCCTAGTGCTCAGATGATCAGGATGTGACACTGAGACTCTGAGCAAGTTCTTGTTAAATACATGAAATGTGCACAGATCGGGCTCATAGTGATCTTCCTGTTTTCAGCTTCCCAAGTGCTGGGATTACAGGTGTATACCACCACATCCAGTCTCAGTCACAATCTCAGCACCCCGGGGGGCGGGGTGGCTGGCTGGCACGGCACACTGGGATTGAATCCTTGTCCCTGCATCTGCCTAAGCAGGCACTTTAATCTGCTGAGCTATCTTGCTGGCCCCTTATTAGGCTGAGGAGCTAGGTTTATACAGAAAAATAGAACTCTATATAACTCCATTGTATAACTATAAAAATACACCTTTTTTAATTTAATTTAATTTTTTTTTGTGTGTGTGTGGAACTGGGGATTGAACTCAGGCCCTTGTGCTTGCCAGGGAAGCACTTATTCTACTGAGCCATCTTCCCAGCCTAAAAACACATTTTTAAATGAGATTAGCAAAGTTAAAAACAATGTATGCTGGTAGTTAGATCCAGCTTTACCTTAAAAGGATATAAAACCTTTGCTTGTGGAAAATCATTAATACGCTCTGAATACATGACTAATGAACTCTCTCTTCCAAAAACGTGGGTATTTCTACTATAAGCAAAAATCATTCTCGGTCCAGTAGAATTTAATGCTATATATGACTGGTAGTTTTGTCAGTTTTTTCTTTCAGAAAACACAGTAAAGCTATGAAGTTAAATGTTTATGGTTAAACCCCTTCTGATATGTTACATTTAAAATTTTAAGATTCTGTCTATACATACAGGTTTATTTGTATGTGTTGTCTTTAACAAGACAGGCAGCCTTCCACCTAGAATTTCCATGTCTCTGCCCTGTTCACCTTCCTTCATACCCCTAATTTATGAAAACTTAACTGGCTCTGCCCGGTTCAAAGGTTTGTCTGATTTCAGAACCTCCAGGACACAATGAGAATAAGTGTCACCAATATTAAATCATTTGGCACCCAAAACTAACACACAAGAAATGATTAGTGAAACCTGTGGTTAAAAGTAAGAAACACTAGGGAGACTACACGATATTTACACGTGTGTGTCTGGTTTATCTCACTTATGAGTATATGTTCAAGTGGCATCCACTTCAGTATAAAGGCTTCGAGTTTATCATTCCTAATAGCTGAATAATACTCCATTGTGTAAAAATACCCCATCTTTTTCAACCATTCCTCAGGTGATGGGCATCTTGGTTGTTTCCAAGACTTGGCTATCACAATTTCTGACATTGCCAGTCAAGCGGAAGACCCAATACTATTATGGGCTACTGGCCTCTTTTAGAATATTTTGCTGAGTTGACACATCTGTAATATTCAAATAACGGAACTTAACAAAAAAGGGGGTACAGATGAATGTCCATTTTGTATCTGTGTATTCAAAGTGGTTAGGATAGATGTATAGTTGCATTCTCTTAATGAATAGAGGGATTTGTTCTAGTGGTGTTCGTAAATAGGATATCATGTCCGCATCTCGTATAGCAATTAACCACTAGGAAGAATGTATGCAATGTGTTAATTATTGAAACTGTCCTACCAATTTGGTTTGAAACTGCCTCATTGCTATTTGTTTCTCAATAAAATTATGGGGAAAAAAAAGTAAGACACAAGTTCTGGCCAAATAGCTCAGTAGATTAAAGCGCCTGCAAGCAGGTGCAAGGGCCAGGGTTTCATCCCTGGGCCTGCTATGCTGGCCCTGCCCCCAGGGCACACTGAGACAGCAATTGAGACTGGGTGTGGTGGCATGCGCCTATAATCCCAGCTCTTGGGAGGCCATGAACAGGTGGATCACTATGAGTCCGATCTAGTAGTGAGACCCTGAACACCCTGAAGGTCCTTCCCTAAAAAAAAAAAAAAAAAAAAAAAAAAAGAAAGAAAGAAAGAGAAAGAAACAAACTGTCCTGTCACTGTAAGTAAATACAGAATTATCACAAGGCTATTTATCACAATTTGAGAAATTCTTTCATTGTATACTGTGAAGATAAAACTTACTTGTCTTACCAGCTGTTAGGAACTTTTGAGGTCTGCAAAACAAATAAACAAATCCCACAAATGCTCCCTCACATGATCTCTAGCTAAAATCTAGCTAGAGCAATAATTCTAACAGTAATTCCTGAGGCTCCCACCAACCCTATGATTTTCTCGGACACGTTCATAGACTAAGTGCCGATGCTCATTCCATCACCCAAGGATAACAGTGTCCTCACACCCCACCACCAAAAGCATTGCAGAATCCATCCAGAGATACACTACAAAAACATCAGCCTTCCTGTGTCCCTGTGGCCCCAGAGGAAGATTACCCCATCACTAGGTAGCAAAGAACTTCCACACACAGAGCAAATTATCCTCCACCAAGGCAAGTTAGCAGCGCAATGCCGTCTCTGGCCACTGTCCTTGTGTGTAAACCAAAGGACACTCTTCAAATGTCTCTTTTAGCAGTATCAGTACCTCTGAATGGCTGTAAGTCTTTATAGGCGCATATCTAAAGTACATAATTACAGTCCTGGTGGGGAGCTGGGACGTGTTTGTGATACATCTTACATCGTTTTTCATCCCTCTGCTAGCCCCCCACTGCCCTCCCTTCCATCTTTACTAACTCTTAAATTTTAGAAGGTTTCGAATTTATCTGTGGACTAGAGCTGTGTGGGCTTAAACGAGAGGATCCACAGGTGCCCTGACACTCACCGAAGCTCTCCAGGTGACAGCCGAAGCCCACCTGCACTTGGAGGCTTTATAAGGAAGAATATAGCTAGTCCTTGCTATCCTTTAAAAATTTATCACACTGCTCAAAAACAGTGCCTTCCCATTAGTTGTTTCAAAGTGTTCTCCATAGTTAAAGTCAGTGCTACAATGAAGAAGCGCACAGGACAATACAGTGACAGCGAGCCTTTGAGAGCCCTCAACGATCACAAATAGCCAGCCACGGCACGCATGCCACAGCTTCCCTACCACTGGCATAGTATGCAGCAGAATGCAAGGAACACACACCAGTGTGAATGCTCAGGGCGTTTGACTAAAAGAAAAACAACGTCTTCCTTAATATAAAACTTCAAACGTTTGTATGTGCTTGTTAAAAGTCTATAATATGAACATACCACAACACGCATAAGCATCCAAATCCTAAATAAGGCCAGGCCGCAGAAAGTTCCAGCACACACTGTACCACCGAACTATATGACTTGCCTGCTGTTGTTAGAAAGGAGACAGTCAACTTGAGGCACTGACACAATGCAAGCCAGGAAGTGGCATCCATGGTGCAGTAATACTATTCCTGTGTTTTGGAAATCCTGAAAGTGCCCACCATGAGTCTTATAGGGCAGCTGGAGCATGAAATATCCTGTCTGACCTGCAAAAGGAAATTCCTAAACCACATTTCTAAAGTGCACTCAAATAACCACACATCTCAGGAAACATTTGACTCTTCTGTGTTTCTGCTATCGGGGTGGGTCCCTAACTTTTATTGTTCTCATAGGGTAGAATGAAAGTAGTGAAAGATATAAAAATAGATTGAAATAATCCTAGAGATCTCTCCAAGCAAGGTTATATTTAAGTTCTCTTTTCGAATCTGGCTGTGGCAGAACGTGAAATACATGGTAAATGAACAGCTGTGACTAGAACTGGATTGCTGTAGAGCATGAGAAAAATTTCTACAGATACAAGCAGTGAAGAAGAAAAAAAAAAACAGAAAAAGAAGAGCAGTCTTAACATGAAAAGAACATTTTCTATAACTGAATTTTTCACATATAAAAGGGAATTTATAATAATAATCTACCATAAAGGGAGGGGATGAAGTCACCACACACTTTGGTCAGCTCTCTATTAACTTCAAATACCAGACAGAACTTCTGCGACCCCAAAGCGCTCCACAAAGGCTGAGGCCAAGCACCTCGTACGCATTCTCTGCAGAAGTTTGCTCTGTGTCACAGATGACCATGCTGAAGTCTCCACCATTCCTGACATTTCCGAATTCACTGGTGAGTTTTAGGTGAGAGATCACGTTAAAAAAAAAAAAAAAAAAAAAGATCAAAATATTTGATGAAAAGAGAAGCCCTTCTAACTCTCATTAAGAAATTTAAGAAGGAGAAACAGGCTGGGCATGGTGCTGCGGGGGGAGAAGAGCAATGGCTTGGTGCAGGAGGGTGAACGCCCCTTCCCATGGGGCCTGGCCTGCATGCTGGTATAAGCATTCGTGTTTTCATTGCAAACTTTAAGGGTAGGGGCCAGCCAGATAGCTCAGCGAACTAGAGCGCCTGCTTAGGCAGAACACGGTGGCCAGGGTTCCGTGCCGGCCCCGCCCCCAGGATGCACTGAGGTGGTGACTGAGACTGGGCGTGGTGGCGCATGCCTGTAGTCCCAGCACTTAGGAGGCTGAACACAGGAGGATCACTATGGGTCTGATCTATGTGGTAAGACCTTGTAGACCCTGTTGACTCGGTCCTAAAAACATTAAAAAAACCAAACCCTTAAGGGTAATAAACCTAAATCTTTCTATATAC
>NW_004524577.1:34639409-34642340 GCF_000260255.1 Octodon degus | reverse complement strand
TTGTAATCCATGTTTTTCAAATATCATGTGCCTTATAGGATCTAGTGATAATTTGCAAAGAAACATTCCACTAAAAGATATCATTAAAACATTTCTACATCTTTAAAGAACACGTCTCTGAGGGAACCCAAGTTTACAAATACTTTGTGTCACTCACAAATGGAGATAGAAAATATTTGTTTTATGAAACTAAATGAATCTTACTTACTTGTATTGATCAGAAATTGATTGGACACACCAGGGTGATCTACATCGTGTATTGCACTGGCAAAAATTGCTGCAAGGATCTCCAGGTCTGTAAACACAGCCTGGAAAAATTAAGAATTCATTACTGTCCTATGGTGACGTGAGCGGAAAATACACAAACACTTGAGAAATAACTTTTTCGAACTCAGACAAAATGAGTCCTTCCAATATATCAAGGTGTATTAAAGTCTTACACACTGATACACTTACCAACCTTTAGGTACAACCTTGGAATAAAACTTTTATCTATGATGGTATAATCAAAACATCTTCACTTTCTCTTTTTTAATGTATTTGGTTGTTGCAGGGTCTCACTGCACAGCTTGGACTCATAGTGATCCTCCTGCTGTCAGCCTCCCCAGCGCTGGGATTATAGGCATGGGCCACCATGCCCAGGATTCTGGCCAGCTTAGCCTGCCCTGGGGGTGGGGCTGGAGCGGCATGTGGTGGTGGGGATGGAACCACGGTGGTCCTTGTGCTTGCCTAAGCAGGCACTTTAGTATGCTGAGCTATCCTGACAGCTGCATTTTTTCTTTTCTTTTTCTTTTTCTTTTCTTTCTTTCTTTTTTTTTTTTTTTTTTTTTTTTTTTTTTTTTTTTTTTTTTTTTTTTGCAGTACCGGGGATTGAATTCAGGACCCTGCGCTTGCCAGGCAAGTGCTTACTCTACTGAACTATCTCCCCAGCCCTTGCATTTTTTTTTTCTTTTTAAAACACAAGAAGTCCCTGAAAGTATTTTTAGAAGAAAATATTTTATGTATTTAATAATATTCTGAAGATACACCTAAAATTAGAAAACAAAGAATAATGTTTCTCTGTCTCTAAATCAGAGATTCTCGGCCTTGGCAATAGGGACATTTTGGGGCCAGGTGACAGTAGCTAGCAGACTGTGCTGCACATTTTAGGGCTGCTAGCACAGCTCCGGGCTTCTACCCACAACATGCCAGCAGCATTTGCAGCCTGAAGCATGAGAGCTGTGACAGCCAGAAATGTCTCCAGTCATTGCTAACAGTCTCTACTCATCAGTGGAAGAACAAAAAAGGGCAGGGGGGCGACAAGTCGAGTTCAGCGGAGAACCACTGACTCAAGTGAGATTTTAACACAATTTTATAATAGTTTAGAAAACAAATCCGAGCTATATAAAAGAAATCTAATCCCTCAGATGATTAAGGAAATCAAATCGCTTTAGTAAACACTTCATGGAACCTATAATTTTGGAAAAGTTAAAGTATTTTCTTCTCTTATGGCTGTGTCTAGAGGTCTCCTAAAGCCTCATGCAGTCGTGGGTCTGTGTCAGAGGTGACCGACTCTGGAGAGTGTGGTGCTGGCCCTGAAGGTGGGTGCCTAGTGCAACACTCCACTGAAGGTTGGGCCACGTCCTGGCTGGGATTAGGGGTGCTAGCAGGGGAGCCCAGCCTGCACGCTGGTGTAAGACAAAGAAAGCGTCTGAGCTCCTATCTTCCTGCTTTCACTGCTTTCTGCCGTCATGATCTGTTGTCCCTGTGCTGTGTACCGCCCTGCTTGGAGCCAGCTGAGTGTGGGCTGTGACTCTTCACACTGAGCTACACAACCTCTCCTCCGCCAGCTTTGGGCGTTTTGCAACAGCGATGAGAAAACTAGCGAAGGCACCTTCTAATGAACTTTATGGGAAATACTCATGTTGTGCATATACTTCATATAGTCAGGTTAATAAGCAGATGCTTTGAGCTAAAAATACAAAAGTCACCAGATTCTTATTTCAAGAGAATAAACTGATCAATCGTCTAAAAGCCAGATGTTGGGCCGAGCATGGTGATGCACCCCTGTAATCCCAGCACTCTGGAGGCTGAAGTAGGAGGATTGTTTGCAGGTCGAGTCCAGCCTGGGCTACAAAGTGAGCTCAAGGCCAGCCTGAGCTGCATGCGAGACCTTGTCTCAAAAAGACAAAAAACAGGGGCCGGTGAGCTAGCTCAGTGGTCTAAAGCGCCTACTTAAGCAAGCTTAGGCAAAAGCGCAGGGACCCCGGTTCGATCCCTGGCACCACACGCCACACTAGCCCCGCCCCCAGGGTGGGCTGAGCTGGCCACACATACAAAAAAGACAAAAAGTAAAATAATAATAATAATAATAATAATAATAATAATAATAATAGCTGAATGTGCTCTATGAAACATCCATTAGATCATTTCAAAGAAGCAATATTATAAATAGATAAATCCTTACATATCTGGCCAACCTTCCCAGGCAAAATTCATCTCTCAACTGTTTGTTAACCTCAACATTTTTCTCTGTTAATCAATACACTTCCCGTGAAGCCCGCTGCTCTTTGCATCACACATCCTTCTGTTTGTAAAAGTTTAAGAGACCTTTAAAAGTGAACAAGTGACCCTAAAGTTCCAGAAGAGACTCACCTCCAAAGCAGGTGTGGACAACAGGACGTGCGTAGACTGGACGACGTCAGCGGCATGGATGTTGTTGTGATAGGCCACGTCAGCGTGGTAATGGTCTTCCAGAGTCATGAGATATGTAATTAAAGTGTCTACTGGAATCTTAAAGGTTTTTAATAAATCCCGCTCCTGCAGGAAAAGCAATCCTGTTAACATGTTTGTTGTTATAAAAACAAACGAAGAGGTTCTATAGAGCAGGTGAAACAAACAAACAAATCCACACAGCAGCATCCTCTACATATAATCGAGAAACAGAAAGAG
>NW_004524577.1:34599493-34639259 GCF_000260255.1 Octodon degus | reverse complement strand
AAAAAAAAAAAGAAGAAGAAAAGAAAAGAAAAGAAAGAAACTGGGATCCACCATACTTGCACTGTCCTCCTGGAGACTAAGGGTGCTATATCGAACCTGGTGGAGTTGGAAAGGACTCCAGAGTTCCTGGCATCCCCGGCCAAGCAGGTGCCACAGAGGAGTTGCAAGGGCCAGCCCCAGGTCACCCCAGCTGGACCTTGACACTTGAGCTGGGGATGGCTTCCTGCTCCACCTGAAGGAAGCAGCCTGGCCTCAAATTCTCATTTAAGTCTTCCTTAAGCTGGGACACAGCTCCACAAGAATGACAAATGGATACAGAAAACAGCAGAATGCAGGAAAAAAAAAAATAAAAACAGGCTAAAGAAATTATAGTCTGAGGCTATCTCTGGCACTACCCATGCAAGTTCAGGTCATGAAGAAGATTTTTAAGTGGCTGTTTTAGCAGATTGCTTTAATACACCCATAGGTATCTCACTTTTGGAAAAAAGATAGCAAGCTTCCACCTTTCTGTATCTTTTTTTTGTCCCTTGATAAAGGAGCAAATAAGAACTTTTTTTGAAGTATAAAAATAAGCAAGAAAGAGTAAGCGGCAAGGAAGACAAAACCCACACATACACCACAGTGCAGAGAGCAAGTCCCTGAACTAAAGGAACCCCCGCGTCACCTGAAAGATGGTGTGCATGATGACAGTCAGGGGCCGGTTCCCGGACAGCTCCGCTATCCTGAAGACATGAAGGCCCCACTTGTTCACATCTTCTAGCTCCTGCGGCGGGAGAAGATGCCACACAGTCAGGGTGGGGAAGAACTGGGACGAAAAGCACAGCCTCCCAGCCACTGACTCGGTGCGAAGACACTTAGATTATTCCAAACAGTGATTCATTTTCGATGTAACACAGACACTGTTAAGTGAGGCAAACTTTAGGCAAATTAACTTCAATGTACAGACACTGAGTATTACTATGTCAGGATTTGGACAACATAATAGATTCTCTTGTACTCTGAACATTGATTTCAAACCACTTCTTTAGTGGATAAAATTTACACACATAAACTCTGTTGTCCTTTTAAAACTCAGAAGAGATGGGAGACTTCTAGATCAAAAAACAGGGACATTGCAAAAAAAAGAAAAAGTAGTTGCAGAAAGCATACACCAAGCATCTATGAAATCTACATATTAATAAAACCCAAATAACCTACAAAGCCTTATAAAGCATATTTCCATTTTCCAAAAAAAGAAAAGAAAAAGTTCACATATATTAATAAATTTTCCATCCGTATAAAAGTGAAGGAAAAGGCATTATTTCACACTTAAAATAAACACTCACTGAAATCACCTACCTTGGCCAGGACATCTTCTTGTTCTGTTTTGACCCCGAACCTTGGGATACTTGAGTTAGTGAGGCTCGAGCTATGCATCAACTTCTTGACTCCGCTGATCTGAGACATGGGCCTTTTCTTTTTCTCCTTTTCCTTCTGAGTCGGAGAAGGAATTTCCACTTCATGTTGCTTATCTTAAGAAATTTAGAAAATGTTCTACATTTATTATAAATTCCACTTGTTTTTATAAGCCTCCTAGGCATAATTACAGGTTTAAATGATCACTACGTATTCCAGTCATACTTTAACTCATAGAGTGTTTACAATGCAATGTAGACTTATTTTGAGATCTTCAAAACAAGAAAACAAGCAAAAAAACAAACAAAACACTAATTCATTAATATAAAGTGTCCAAGTGGTGACCTTTTGATACAAGATCCCAACAAAACCTTTGCAACACCCACGCCAACAGGTCTGCAGAGAACAGAACACCACCTCTACTCCCACTTGAAATCCAGTTAGTGCCGTGAAAACTGCTCTTGCCATAGTAAAGGACTTCAGTTTCAACACATGCTTTAAAATGCTAGAGACCTCATATGCAAATGTAATGAAAACAGAGATGTAGGCGCCTAACAGCTAACTGAAAGGTAGCTGGGATTGAGGGTGGCAGTGTATTAAGGTCATACTGTAGGACATGAAACAGCAGTTCTGAATGATTTGATGATTTCTGTTGCTTTTTAGTTCTCTATGCTGGTGGGATGGGACCTATGACATAACTAGGGCTGATGGGGACCACAGAACATGCCAAACAGTATTCAGTGGGTGACTTTTCACATATATTACTTGCTGTTTTCTACAGTAAAGGACAAAAGATGTCTCAATATGTTCACCCGCCACTGTGAGGGCTGTGAGCTATCCTGATTCCTCTGTGTACATCATGCAGGTGCAGTAATTTCTACTTAATGATGTGCTAGAGAAATTGTGGGATGAATGTAAATCCAAACAAACAAGATACTCAAATTCCTGACTTACATTTAGCACACTTTATTTTTTCAAATGAGACAAAGGGGTTGTCCCCGGAACACCATTCTCTTAGCTAGTGCTTTTCGCCAGCAGTTGTGCTGTCTCTGCCCACCTCTTGGTTAGGGTTGGTGTCTATTAGGCTTTCAAGTTATCAAGGACAGATACCAAATATATATCGTGGCATATGAAAAGAATCCATTGAATGTATGCCTATATAAAAATATATTTTACAGTTTATTACTATATAAAAAATAGCTGGCTGGAGACACAGCTCAGAGGAAAAGCACCTCTTAGTATATATGACACTGTGGGTTTAATATCTGGCATTGCTAAATGAATATATAATGAAAATATACTGTCATCTCATGCTATTAAAGTTTTAGACATGTACAGTCTCAAGTTATTAATATGGAGAGTAAAACAAATGGAATGGGAAAAACTCATGTGGTTTCCAAAATGAGCTAGCTAGCATTCCAGTTGGCCTCCAAAAACAAACAAGTAAACAATTTTAAAGAAAATCCAAATTTTTGTGTTGTTGTTATTCTCACCTAAGAACGTATTTGAAATATACTCTGATACTTGATTTCCAGACCGACTCATTTCAGAGAGATGGGTGAGCTCCCGATTAAGCATCCTTTTAAACTGAAAAGCAAAAGGGCATAATGAACTCAGAGAAGAGCAAATGGTAAGTAAAGTAGCATAAACCTACTCTGAGGTACTGGAAGAGACACGACAATTTAGAGCAGAATTTTTCTGCAAAACAAACAAACATCCCACCAAAATCTCTACTGTCCATGACAATAACCATTAGGCACATATACATATTAAGCACTTAAAATCTGGTTAGTGAAAATGAGAAAATGAATTTTGAATTTCATTAGTTTCATTTGCCTTCAACTTGAATAGACACAAGCACCTTGTGGCTGCCATAAACAACACAGATTTTGACACTGTATGACATCAGTAGTGAAAAGAATAAAAAGTTAAGAGGTATTATTACCATTTACAGAACAAAATCCAACTTATTAAGCACAAAAGTATTGGTACAAAACTCAACATGTTACACTGCTATCAATTTATAATTACCAGAACTTAAAATATATTATCGGTCAAGGTTGCAAACTAGTCTTTCATTCAGAGGAAAAAGGAAAGCGTTATCTGAATACTTTTTAAAGACTGTGAAGAAACAAACTATTTGAGCAAATACTGTAGGTATAATATTTCCTTTTAAAAGCTTTTTTTTTTTTTTCAATGAAGAAGTATGAGATTCATTGGCCTTCAGCCTTCACACAAGTTTCCAGGTCCCAAACCACAACACAGCAAACAACTCTGCTTTCAAAATTCAAGTTGCTTACTTCACAGTTTATTTTATTGCAGCCATGGTGCCTACTTTATCCAAAGATGCTCGGGTATTAATACATCCCACCAGCACGTGCCATTCCTATTGTTGAAAGTTCCCAAGATTTCATATTCCCCTCCCCATAAGGTACTAATTCTTAATATGTCTTATTTCAATTCTGAGATTTTTTGGTACTGAAAATTGAACTGAGGACCTCACACTTGCCAGGCAAAACACTGTGCCACTGAGCTATATCCCTGGCTCTAACAAGTCCTTTAACAATGCTCTACACACACAGTAACAAACTTTTCAACAGGTAAATGTTACTAGACACTTTACCTAAAAATTCAAGCCCATTTTACTCTACTCTTTAGTGGCCTTTAAGTATCTGAGTTTCATTCTAAATCCCCGTGTAACTTTGGAAAAGTGAGTTTATTGCGAGTTTTCAAAAACACAAAGGTGGCGGAACTCAAAAGCAGTTTAACAAATCTCTTCCACAGTTGGTATTACAGAGCATCTAAGTTAGGTATAGAAATTTAACTATAATCACAAAACAGTAAGGGCAACAGAACCCCCAAACAATAGTCTGCTGGATATAGAGAATGCATATGAACATTTGCTTGCGGGCAAAAATGAAGAACTGAGGGCTGGCCAAAGAGCTCAGTGGATTAAAGCACCTGCAAGCAGGTGCAGGGGGTTCAATCCCAAGCCTACCGAAGTCCGATCTAGTAGTGAGACCTTGAACACCCTGTAGACCCTTCCCTAAAATACAGAAGAAAAAAAAAATGAAGAACTGACCCCTGTGAGTCCAAGTCCTAGTTTTTTCTTTACGGCTCTAGGGATCTTAATCTCAAGTTTTATTTTCCTTATTTATATTTTATTACATCTTGTTAATTATAAACATATACATACAACAGAAACCCAGAAAGCTATGCAAAGAAAAAAGCCATGTAAATCTCTGCTGCTCAAAGATACCCACGAATGGTTTAACTATATTTGTTCTATTATTTTTCTATCTTTGTATGTATACTGATATCATATGATATAAAAAATAGGAGTTTCTGCTTGTTTTTATTGAACATTACATACTATTATTTACTGGAAAAAGTAAAATTTAATGAGTAAGAATATTCATAAAAATATATACAAGTGTTCAAAGTGTTTTCTTTTAATTTATTTATTTATTTATTTATTTTGTGGTACCGGGGATTGAACTCAGGACCCTGCACTTGCCAGGCAAGTGCTTATTCAACTGAGCTATCTCCTCAGCCCCCAAGTATTTTCTGATCATCTTCACAAGTTACATTTTCTGAATCAAGGTCTGGCTGTTTTCCAATTAGATGAAAGCATCTCATGTTCAACCTGGGATGTACATGTGCTTGGTCCTATCTGAGTCTTTCTCCCAGCACCCTTTTCTGCACTCTGTTCCCGACCTCTGGACCCATCATAACAGTGACTGACTTGTATCACCTGGACACAGGTGAAGCACAAGGAACTGAGGGCAGTATTCATAAGGAAAACTGTGGCTGTATTTCAAAAACATTCTATCATTTATAATCTCTCACAGGTGAAAAAATCCTTGCCTTACAATTTACCCTTGGAAGGGCTGGCCAATAACTCAGTGGATTAATTGGGGTTTCAATCCCTGGGCCTGCCATTCTGGCCCTGCCCCCCAGGGTGTGCTGAGACAATAATTGAGACTGGGCATGGTGGCACACGCTAATCCCAGCTCTTGGGACGCTGTAAACAGGTGGATTACTACAAATCTGACCTAGTAGTGTGACCCTGAATACCCTGTAGACCCTTCCCTAAAATACAGAAAAAAAAAAATTCACCCTTGGAAAAATCTATTCATTAGAGAAAACACATTCAAAGGACAGTGTGTGTTAGCCATTTTAATCATGTGCTCATTAAAGTACCTCTCTGACCTTTCACTTTCCATGTGATGAAATAAAGTCACTATTAAGAACTACTTGGCCATGACAAAGCCTTTTACATAAAACATTATGGAACAGTTACTGCTTTCAGACTCACGGCAGGCAGTTGGGTGGGTGACCGTGGCCCACAGTGCACTTCTTTCAGTGCAACTCAACAATATGACAAAAGCCTTCTGAGAACAACTGGAAAAATTACACAGAAAACACCAGTTTTCAGCACCACCTAAACTGTACACAACCTGGCGTGAAAAACATTTTATGCCCAAGTGGAAAGATTTTTCATGCTACCTGTAGATGTTGATTTTTTTTTGAAGACTACGAAAAAAAAAGTCTAAGTTTTTTTGGAAGTTTGCCTATATAATTCATCAAAATATGTAACAAAGACAAAAAACAATGACAGTGAAAGGAGTCTACTGTGAGGACCAACAAAACAACAGATTGCATATTCCACTGAGCACTCCTGCATCAGATGTAGTTTTACCACACAACTACGCTCCTCTTCATTCAAAACTCCAAACTAGGAATTAGCGAAATCCTTGATAACATACCTGTCCTTCTACCAAGGCTTGTACAATGCTCCGAGAGTTGATTTAACTTTAATATATAATTATAAGATACAACATTTAGAATAAGTCACTCTCTTCCCAAGGATGGGAAGATGCTGGATTTCCTAAAGTCAATTTTCTGCAAGTCAATTAACTTATAGCATAAAGGTATTTTCCAAAAGGAAGCAAAAATGTCTACCATTTTGACACCGATAGCACATTTTCAATCTAGGGAAGCCAAATTAATAATGACAGTAATGACCATGAGGCCTTCTGCATTACCAATTTACGTTCAGAATTGGTTTTAGAGTTTCTCAGCACATCATTAGGCCGCTGTACTAATAAACAAGAGCCTAAGCCATCTTTAGATATCAGTGGAATTTCTCAGATTTTTAGAAAAGTATGTCGCACTCATTAAGATAACTAATAAAATTACCAGGGTGGGAGCAAAGGAGAATGCAAAAGCCAGTACACGCTTCCCAGAACACCACTGCCCGGGGTATGCGCACTAACAGACTGAGAAAAGGCAAAACACAGAACTGCTTTTCAATAAAAACGCTTGGAATGCAGAACATTTTTAAAAAGCGACCACAATATTTTCTGCTTATGAAATACTCAGGTTTTAGCCTAACTAGTTTGAAAACAACATAGGATACCATGGTCACTAAGAAAAAAAGAGGCTGACTTGGAAGGGGAGGTGTTCCAGCCCTTTGTTCTCACCAGGCAGGAGAATACGTGCAGCACTTGAGGCGAAGCGAGAAAACGCAGCTGAATCTGCACGCTGCAATTTGGAATTCCAGCTAATTTATGTTCTGCATTTCAGATTGTGAAGGAAGCTGAGTATTTAATAAAATACTCTGAAATGCAATCCTCTGTAATTTTGTATCATGTCAGCATGTATTACACAGTCTCCTAGTATATACAGCAGATCAAACGTTAAGAAAATGCTTGTTTCTCCACAATTCTCTGCTAATAATCCTTTAATGTCTCCGCTGCCGTGCACTATGGGTCTAGAAGGCAGCAATATTAAAGGCTATTTAAAAGAGCACTGTATTTGTTTCATAAAAGAGAAGACCAAATATATCTATTTTGGCCCTTTTTAAAAGTTTTAATTATAAGTATTGAAACAAACACAAAACTATCCAGCAAAAATTTTCCTCAAAAAGATAAATCCTAAAATTTTACATTAAGAGACTCAGAGGTATTGTTCTTAATTCAAACATTAACACAAAGCTGTACAAAACTGCATCAAATATGAGCTGGCTAAAGCTAAATGGATAATTCGGGAGTGATTATAAGTGCTTCTTACTTACTTAAAAATGTTTGGTCAAGAAATTATTAGTATTCAACAGATTCAAAAAATCTACACATTTAGAAACATTTTAGAAATCTAACCAGTCAAAAATTGAAAAGGAGATGAAAAACATCGCGATTTGGACAACCAAAACTGAAGCATATTTGAATTTCTTCAAATTAAAATAAAACTCAATAGGAAAGGGAAAATTTGCCTTCTTAAAGAAAAAGAGACATTTCAATCTGAAAGTCCTCAAAGTAATGGAAAACGAGTCTTTGAAAGTGTGTGGGGACAGGCTCAAATATCCAAGGCTAAGGCTCTCTTCTGAAATGATGCCCGCTCTGCCTGAAGGCTTTCTCCCTCTCGCCTTCACCATGGAAACAGACCACAGGGCTAGGCTCACCTCAGTCCTCAGCCAGGCAAAAATTCTCTACCACGGGCACAATTCTATTAAACACAGTGAATTCCTTTCTTGAAATTAATGAAGCAGTATCATATAAACATTCAGTTTTACAAGCAGATAATCAAGTTTTCATTTTAACAAAATATTGGTTAGATCATCAAGTAATATTAATTTTTAATTCCATCTATAGCTCTTCAATGGTTAATTTTTTTTTTTTTTTCCGGAATCGGGGATTGAACTCAGGCTGAGCCATCTCCCCGGCCCTCGGTTAAAAATTGTTCGTCAGGTTATAGTACAGATGTTTAGAAAGAGCCACAAATTAACTGTATAATGCTACATACTGGCCAGAATCCATATGGAAGAAAAAGCAATCTAGTCCAATAATGTATTTGCAATGAATTTAATTAACTTGACATTTAAAAGCACAACCCAGAATTACACCATATAGCAGACAGAAGGACTGCTACACATCAAAATTCTATTTCAATATGCAAACTTCATCTGATTAAAAACTTACACACTAAAAAGCCCATATGTTTCTTTTCTGGGTCATGTCTAAGGGAAGAGCATACCATCACTTAAAAGGCTTAGATACTGTTCTAATCTGCTAAAATCATCAGTTATGTAATCAGAGTAATCAAGAGTTTTCAAAAGGCACAATCAATCTTACCTTTATGTAGCCCCAAGACACAGACAATAAATAGTTTGCTTCAGGCATTTTTGACTATTTCTATGAGTCTGTCAGTAAGACCTAAAATGTGTGTCTTCAAAACACTGATACTTCAACAATCTCCACAAGCCATGCTGCGTGGGATTTTAAAGATATCTGGTAATTAGGTGCATATAGGAGCGTCTCGCATTAAGTCCCATCCGGCCGCCTTCCCATTGAACACATGCCATTTGTAAAACTCCAGAATGGAACAAAATGTAACAACTGCTCTGGATAAGGAACATTCATACAATAAAGGAATAGCTAAAGGTCTAAGGGTCTGCATCTTTCTCTCGCCCAGGTCCAGGGCGGAATGAATAATGTATGTCAAGATGCTTAGCTGCAAGAAAGACTAGTTCTGTCAAAAGCTACCAAATAAGGAACTGCAGGGAAGCAGGGAAGAACGACACGATACCCCTCCCAAAGAACCTCAACTGTGCACCAATCCTATCCCATCCCTGCTCTGAGAGGGCGGGGGACGTGGACTCGGCGGAGCAGATGGTTCTGTGATTGGCTGGCGAGGGCAAGCCTCTGGAGGCTTTCCTCCTAGCCCAAGAATACCATTTAATAATGCTCTCCCTGCAGCTCTGGGGCTGCGCTGCGAAAGATGAATGAGGCTTCCCTACCCCAGACGGGGATAACGACCACTGTTCATTCACAACCTACTCTTAAGGAAGAATGCCAGTCCTTGTGGAGCCATTGAGTATTTTCCGACTTCTCTTTCCTTCCACATAAAAGTGGTTCTGAAAATGACAATCACGCATTTTAGTTGCTTCCCTTTTTAAATTCAACACAAGTGGTTTTCTTGGTGACGTAACTGTAACTATGGTCTTTCCCCTGCCCACCATTTTTTTAAAGCACAGTGATTATAAAACAGGACCAACATGCAGAACGCAGATGGAAACGATGCCACACCCCTTCACCTGCGTGCCAGGGCTGCTCTCTGGTGCTTTGGTTTTGCTGCTACCTATGGCCGAGCTCTACGACTCCCAAAGTCTAAGTGTGGATGTCACTGATTAAAACCCTGACTGGGGAGAAGAGGGATCTGAAACCCAATGTGCTGTGTACGGATAAAGAGCGTGGGGTTTCGTGCGCAGATTTTTGCATCTGTAATTGGATCACAAGAGAGCGTTCCTGATGGCTATCCCAGTTGAATGACCTGGGAATACAGAATTGAGCTTGTGTATGACACACCTTGAACGGGATGGTCTGATCGGAAATCTCAATTCCGTTCTGTTTGGTTTGGGATTTTGCTACTTTAACTTCTACTTACTGAGAGGTACTATGGGTAGAAAAATCTAATTTTTATCCTATTTTATATAACATGTTGACAACTCTATCTCACCTGCAACTCACTTTGCTCACTATGCTCCTGGGATGACTCCGCAGGGTTCCCGCCATTTAAATATTTCTGCAGCATGACCATTTATGTTAATCTACACTCATCATCTACATCCATAGAATACAGCAGACCCCTTATCTGCAGCTTTGCTTTCCACAGTTTTGAATTTTCAACAGTCAGCTGAAAATTCCAGAAATAAGCATAAATTTCAGATAACTTTAATTATAGTACAGTGTTGCAATCCTGCTATAGTTTTTGGGATCTTACTATGTTCTATTATATAAATTAAACCTTATTAAAAGCATGTATATATCACAAAAATGCCCCATATGTAGGGTTCACTACTATGCACTGAATCATGGGCAGTCAGTGTGGCTATGAAATGTGTCCCCTGTGGACACAGGAAGTCACTGTATTTGCTGCCTTTCTGTCACCACAGGTCCTCAGCTGCTAAAGCTCTACTTGCCAGTTGGTCACTCCTACCAGGTTCATTTACTAAGTTCCCCTTAGTCCTCTGTAAAATAATTTGAAACCCTCATGTCCGACTAAAACTTGCCCTGAAGCACAGTCCTTTGGCCTGGTCTTTCATTCTTCTTACTGTCTCTGAGGCATTGGGCTTTGTCTAGTCACTCACAACCACTCATCCCGTTCAAGGTGTGGCACACACAACTCCCAAGATGCTGGACCACTTTGATGTTTCTCTTCCCTTCTCTGTCCTTGTCTCCTTTGCCTGTTTTTATTAATTGCTTAATTTTGTATCTCCACAAAGACTCGGTCCCAAAGCCTACAGTCTTAAATGAGTACTTCTGACTTAAAACTTTAGTACAATTATTTTCAAATGTAAGATACACACCCCTTTTTCAAATGCTCTGGCAGTAACAAAAAAAAACTTTCTCAAAACTGTGAGGTATTTTTCTATTTAAAGTAGTTCTTCTCATAACTATTTCTATGCATTCTGTGGGCCTATGTTTCTTCCAATTGCCCTTAAAGTCTGAGACACTTCCCTACCATTCAGGAAGATCACATTCTGTCAGATGTGTAGAAGAAATCATCCTTACCAGCCCCTTCCACAGCCCTGGCATGCTCGTTTCTATGTTACCTTTCTTCCTCCCCCACCCACTTTTTGACTAACTCCCTTCCAATACAAAAGCTATTTCTCCCATTCCCGTCACCTCCACCCACAGATTCCGAAAGAGGGGAATAGAGAATACCTTTGATGTCACCTCTCCTAATCCCCTATTTCTACTTAGAGTGAGACCTGGAAATAAAAATGATTTTCCAAGTTCACCCAGGTACCATAAACACAGACTCCAATTTCAAGTCCTTTTAGGTGACCCCAAACTTACGGCACCTCGTATGCAAAGATGCCCCCTTCAGGGCCACCATACCCTGCAGCTGTGCCAACTGGCCTTCGTGACCAAAGTCATCAGCAGCCGCAGACCTTGACCCTTGCTCTTTCTGAGCACAGCACGGGGGTCCCCAAGCCAGCCCAGAGGAAGATCTGAGATTGCCATGCTAGTAGGAGTCCATGGGGACACCATGGCAAGTAGAGCGAGAGTGGGGCCTACCTATGGCTGAGCTCTACAACTTCCAAAGTCTAAGTGTGGACATCATTGATTAAAACCCTGACTGGGGAGAAGAGGGATCTAAAACCCAATGTGCTGTGTACGGATAAAGAGCGTGGGGTCTCGTGCACAGATTTTCAAATCAGTAATTGGATCAGAAGAGAACGTCCTCATGGCTATACCAGTTGAATGACTTGGGAATACAGAATTGAGCTTGTGTATGACACACCTTGAACGGGAGGGTCTGATCAGAAATCTCAATTCTTTTCTGTTTGGTTTGGGATTCTACTACTCTAATTTTTACTTACCAAAGAGGTATCTGAGTAGAGAAATCTAATTTTTATCCTATTTTACACAAAATGTTGACAATTCTATCTCATCTGCAACTCAGTGTGCTCACTATGCTCCTGGGATGACTTTACAGACCATGAGGAACCCCAGATGAGAACGTGTGACTGGGCCCAGTTAACCCACAAGACCTATATAGCTAATAAAAATGAACTGCTCATTCTGGGCATTAAAGTTTGAAGTGATCTGTTATGCAGCAATTAACAGAAATTATTAGGAGGATTAATGAGGTAATATACACAAAGCACTTTAGATAAATGCCTCACAATAAATGATTAACAGACATCAGGTGATAATGGTAGTGCTTATTTTAATGATTCCATTCTACCAGCTTCTTTCAAACTCTCAAGTTTGTTTATTTTTTTTAATATATCACGCTTCCCTTCAGTTATGGCATGTCTTAGACCCAAAGCTCTGTAACTGCTTCTCAACCTGTATGCTGTCTCCGGCTTTCGCCCGCCCACCAGTCCCACACTGGACTCTAATGCCAGCTCAACTTTCCTAAAATCCAGTGACCTTGTGCCTTCTAAGGTAGTGGGTGACAAGCAGGCAGCACAGCCGCGCCATGTCACCAACACCCCTCGTGGGCTCCGGACCGCTAACTCTAGCTTCCAACTGCAATTCTGTTTCCATGTGCTCTTCTACAGCTCTGCCTGCTTTCTGCGAGGGGTGGACGCCACCCTCCTTCGAGATCCAGCAAATTCCACTCCTCTATCTTCACTAGTTGCATACTTGAAAGAGCATCTTTGTCTACTCTGCCTACCTCAAATGGATCTTTCAAGGTCAGACTTTAATCAGAGCCTATCTCAAGACCAGATTATTCCAGCCCTTCTCCAAATTCTAGTACGTATTAAGCTCCTACTACACACAAAAGAGCGCCCTCAGTGCTGGGGACTACCGTCAACTAACTCAAGGGTTTTCACCTGCAGCTTACATCCATTTCACCTGCTGAGGTGTTCCGTGCAAAGGAGAAGGAGGGCGTGAAGAAGCTACAAAGTGTTAGGGACATAGGTTTCTACAGGGTAAGATGGTGAGGGAGGGCCTTTCTGAGAAAATCATGGGTAGCGAGGGAGCTGGTGAGAGGAAGCCAGCCAGGGAGCAGTACAAGGGGGCAGGTGAGGGAGACGTGGGGAGCAGCGCACCCTGCATCCCAGGCAGGAGCAAGGGGTGGGCACAGCCTGCAGATCTGGCCAGAGTGCCACACCCTGTCATTTAAGGATAAGTACGCATCACCTGATAATAATTCCCCCAAACAGATGTAATTACTACGTACCACAGACATGTACTAATACAAAAACAAAAAGCACACTGCCCAGCCTAACACAGGCACTACATAAATAGTCGCTATTATGAAAAGAAGTAATGACTGTAAATCCAAATCACATTCCCGTATCCCCAGGCTCGGTAGACCCCAGGACACACGACCCTCCCTCCTTACGTTAGCCACTATCAGCTGTTCGATTCTTTCAAAGTTCAAGCTAAATTACTCTTTCCATTTTGTAAGAAGTGTTCTACTGGCCTAGGAGATAGCTCAGTAGAATAAGCACTTGCCTGGCAAGCGCAAGGGCCTGAGTTCAATCCCCAGTTCCGCCAAAAAATAAAAAGAAGTGTTCTACTATCTTGAATGAAATTCCTAGGTATAATTTCTACATAGATTCTTTAATAAATATATATATATATATATGTATGTATATATATGACTAAGCATTTCCTACAAATTTAAAAGCATTAATAGTTTATTAGTAACATAAAGGAGAAATAAGTATATATTAAATAACAAAATGCTAGTACATGGCTACATTAAAAAGTCAAAAGGCTTAGATCACACTACCACTGACTAACTGTAATTTAAACTTTAAATTTAAGCAAGTAATTTAAACTTTCCATTTATACATCGAGGAAATGAGAATAATAATAGTATTCACCTTATATACATATACACAAAGCACTCAGAAAATGGCAAATGCTATGTGTTTACCGTGGTGTTTCTAATATAGAGTGCTGCATGAAAGTTACAGTACTGTGGAAATAAATACGGGAGCATTATATTAGAATAAGCTTTTCCTCTGAAATTAGGCGGATGAGTCAATCTTCAGCTATAACAAAATGAATTCTTCCCTTCTTTTGCACCTTTGCTGAATTGATAGAGAAGTTGCTCCGGGTCAAAACTATGTGGGTCTACTCAGTGCAACTATAGGATTAACAACTATAGTGTGTGTGTGTGTGTGTGTGTGTGTGCGTGCACGCACGTGTGGTTCACCTAAAACAGCTGCTCAGACTTTTCCAAAGTTTGGTGGGACCACTCTGCAGTGAAGGGCCACACGGTGTATTCCAGGACGTTCACTTCCCTGGCCTGTGCCTAACAGCGGGGGTGCACTCCCCAGTCACTATATCCCAAATTTCCCCCGTGCTCCCCATATGGGCTTTCACCCTCAGCAAGATCACCACAGAACACTGAAAACAAATATATGTAAGAATAAGTCTTAAAAGTTTGCGCATACACAGATGGTCACCCTCGCTGTAACATACACTGTCCCTTCTCCCTGAGGAATGCGACAGGGCCTTCGTTTTACAGACTTCTCTTCAGCAATGCCTGTGTCAAGCATCTCATAGGTGCTAAATTTGAAATGACTGAACTGTAAATCGCTAATCCTCTGCAAAAGAAAATTAGTGGGCAGTATCAAGGAAAAAATACCAAGGAATGTTTCAGATTTCTAGCAAATAAATCTTTTCATCCCCAAACCAAATCACAGCTGATTCACTTCTCCAACTGAAAGACACAAATCAGAATCTCTCCCATTGCGAAGGCAGGAGCAATCTGCGGAGTCCAGCAAATCCAGAGGGGAAATTTCAGTGGGGCCAGCATGATGCAATTCTTACTGTCATACTTGATGTCTGTCAATTTTAGTGAAGTAACTGAAGTTACAGAATTTATTAGACTATGCCCTAAGACCTTTATTTGCTTCATTTCTGGTATTTGCAATATCCTACTAGGCAGTATCTGTACTTTTAGGTAAAAAGATGAATTTTGGGGGGTGGGTGGGGAGGAAGACTGGGGATTGAACACAGGGTACTTGCACTGAGTTATAGGTCCAGTCTTTTTATTATTTTTTAAATTTCGAGATGGGATCTTACTAGATTGTTCAAGCTGGGCTTAAACTTTGTATCCTTCTTGCCTCTGTCTCCCAGAATGCTGGGATGGCAAGCACAAATCCCTACCCAACTCTGCATTCTTAACCACTGACAACTTACCCCAAAGATGACAAGACTGAGAGGCACACACAGACGCTGCCCCATCTCTGTTCTTCACTCTCTGATAGCTTGTCATCTAATTAGGCTGACGGAAACACGAGGACAATCGGCGTGGATTTAGGGGTAGCAGACTCTACGGTATTTGGATTAAAAAACTATAGATACCATCACTACGATCAGATTTCTGGACAGGGCAGATCCTATCAATGGGGAAGTCAGGGACCAGGTCCCCAGCGGTAGGCAGCCCTACCTGTTGGGAGTCATGCTTGCACGTGGTGTGCACCACAAGAAAGTCACTGATGGTCTACCACACAGACAAGAGAAAACACCATGCTCGAGAGGAACTGAGGGCCACAGAGCCCTGACAACACAGCCTGAGGTGGAGCAGCCAGCTGGGGCTCAAAGATCCTAGTTGTCGTGTGCAGCTCTCAAATGCCCAAATGACTTCACGTATATATACTGAATGAGAGAATGGAAACAGCAAAAATAATTTTCCTTAGCATTCAGTTTACTTTTTGTCTTTTCCTAATAGTCCTCCTGAGACTCTCTGTATGCATTCATCTTCTAGTTCTCTTTTTCTTAGTTCTTACTAGATATCTCAAGCAATCAATAATCTGTCCAACTATTTTAGGACATTTTAGGATACTTAAAATTCTGCTGATGGAATCAAATCCGTGACACATTCATACATGCTGTTCATTGTTGACTTTGTCAAAGCAGAGAAGACACATGTTTGCATAGAGAATTTTTTCTTTCTACATTTTAGGGGAGGGCCTACAGGGTGCTCAGGGTCTTACTACTAAATCGGACTCATAGTGATCTGCCTGTTTATAGCCTCCCAAGTGCTGGGATTACAGGTGTGTGCCACCACTCCCAGTCTCAAATGCTGTCTCAATTACCCCAGGGGCAGGGAGGCCCAGGGATCAAACCCCTGGCCCCTGCGCCTGCGTACAGGTGCTTTAATCCACTGAGCTATTTGGCCGGCCCTACATAGAGAATTAAAAGCTAAAACATGAGGAAACTGAGGCCCACAGTGGACAAGTGCCGAGCTCAAGGTCATGAAGCCAGTGGAGTAGCAGAGCCCAGGCTTGAACGCTGACCATCTGGCTTCAGAGTACTTCCAATTGCCAAAAATCAGGATTGCACAAGCCAGAAGCACAATGGCCAGTACTCCATGTTCTCTCCCACATGTGGAAACTAAAAGCTGTTGACCTGAAAGTAGAATAGTGATCACCCCGACTGGGAAGGGTGCTGGCTGAGGCAGAATGACCAGCTCACAACGTACGCAGACATGGAGGTAGTGCACTGAAGCCCACTGCTCTCTGATCTTAGTATGTGTTAATAAAAAACAGCATTCCAGGTTTTGTTCTATGTTAAGCCTAGTTCATGAAAAACTCTATAAACATAATCGGTTCTAAACTGTACATTTCACTATTGTGCTTGAAATATGTAAGAAATATGACTTAAAAATAAATATATTACCTCGTGTACTTCCCCGGTCTAAGCGTGGTTGCCTTCTTAGTAGTGTTTTCTATAGGACTTAAATCACTCAAAAATATTTATCCAGTAATCCATTAATAAATATTTTATCCAATACCACTTTTCTACCTAGAATGACAGTTGTGGTTGTTATCAGTCAAGAAGCAGAGCTTTATGAAGTAGGCGCTCATACATCCACTACTCTGCATTTTAACACTTGCATATCTGATTGCTAACCACTCCTGGAATAATTCTGAGGAAAGAGTACACTACATCCAGACACTACTACAACCTCAGACACTACTACAACCTCAGACACTACATCCAATAGCTACAGAAAGCCTGCAGCACTAGAAACGCTCACTCTGTCTCTTTCCAAATACCTTACAATACACGAGAGGCAGCAAATAATCTAGAATTCACATACAACCCATTAAGATTTATATGATTAATGTCATAACTTTAGATCTATTTTCACATTACAAAAATTTCACTTCCTTTGCTTAATGCTAATACCAGAAAAGAAAAAAAATCACCTCAAAGCAAGTAAGCCCCCTGCATCTATTTGAGTTTACTGCCCTCTAGTGATAAAGAATCTACATCTGATTTAAAACTGCTCTGTTCTTTTAGATTTTAAAGAGAATATAAAATAGTAAAAAAAAAATAATAATTAGAAATGATATAGAATTTCACTAAGCAAATAACAAATTTGACAATGTCTGTTGTATTGCATAATGTTGTCTTCAAATCAGTTGTTCGGATTACCAGATATAAGCATGCAAAATTAGCTTTAAAAAAAGAAAGAAATTAAAAAGGAGAAGAGATAAAATTAAGCATTAAGTGATCACATCTCAGAAAATAAAAATGTCTCTTGCAGTGTCATGGAGATTTGAGATTAAGACCAATCCTAGGTGGATGTGTAAAAATCATGTAATCATGTGAAAAACCTAAAACTCATTCTCTAAAAATGGTTTATTTCAAATAGGAAACACCTGCAACATTTATTGAGAAAATCTAGTATAGTAAAAGGAACTTTATTTTTCTGAGCAGTCCCTGGAGGATGAGATGACAGAAGATGGATCTGCTAGTTGCGGTCACGCTTCTCTTCTGCATGGCCCCTACCGGAGGTCAGCACAGCACTCTAACTGCTGCCACGGCTTGAGTCCACACACACGCAGACTTCTCTACGCGTTCCCTCAGTCTCGCCAGGCCACCGCCATCACGTAATCTCCTAGAACCTTTGTTACGCTGCAGAGTTATCAAGTCAGTCATTGGACACACACGCTTCACAGAAACAAAGCCTCCACATAAATCATCTCGTATGAAATCCTGTTATACATGGAAGAAATTATGATCCCCAGTTCATAAGAGCGGAGCTGAGTTAACATCGATATTCCATGCTTATGAGGACCACGATAATCACTGTGAAGTTTTCATTGTGTATGCAGTGGTATGCTTTGTGAAACAACTTAGGACACTTGTCTTCTGCAGTAATGGGAACAAGTTCATATAGGCTTACTGCTAGAAATCCATACTTTATACGGATTTTAGATGCAGAGTTTTGGTATGTGTATCTTAGGGTTATTTTATGTGAAACTCTGAACTGTAATTCAAAAAAGAAACAATAGGGCTAGGGAGATAGCTCAGTGGTCTAAGCACCTACTTGGCAAGCACAAACACGTGGGTTCAATCCCCAGTACCGCATGCCTGCCAGCCCCGGGGTTGTACCGGCCACTGAAACCAGGCATGGCGGTGCACGCCTGAAATCCCAGCACTGGGAAGGCTGAGACAGGAGGATCACTATGCACCTGATTTGCACAGCGACAACCTGTACCAAATACGTACATACATAATTAAAAACAAAAGAGAAAAAGAAAAATATTCCTTCCAACAAATGTTTGAGCAATTAAGACATTTATTCACAAAATAATGAATCCCAACCTTTATCTTGGGCCATACTAATATCTGCTAGACACTTTGCAAACAGTTTCAAAAGACTGTAAAGGTGGAAACTCTTTTCAACTCCTTGTCCAAGGCCAGCAAAACCCCACAACTCAAGTCAGTTGACCATGCAACGCAAAAGGAAACTACAGACCAATACCCCTGATGCAAATGGATGCAAAACTCCTCGCCAAAAACTAGAAAATCAAAGGAAGACATTCTGCACACATACAACACACCATGGTCGAGTAAGATTTACCACAAGAAATACAGGACCAGCTCACATAAATCAATGAACATGAAAGATAGTTCACATAAAGAAAATGAAGGCCAAAACCCATACACCCATCTCAATAGATACAGAAACAGCATTCAATAAAATTCCACATCCCTTCATAATAAAAAAAAGCTCTCAATAAATTAGGCTTAGAAATGACTTATTGTACTTCAATATCATAAAGACCATAGTGACAACCCTACAATCAATATCACACTGAATGGGAAAAAAATTTAAGATTTTCCTCTAAGATTTGGACCAGTACAGGGATACCCAGCTGTACCAGTTTTACCCAACAAACTGCATAAAGGCTCAGCCAGAGTGCTACGTGAGCAAGAGAAAGAAATAAAAGGCATCCAACTTTGCATGGAGGAGGACATAAGGTCCCCGTTTGAATATGACATAATGTTATATATAGGAACCCTGGAAGGCCCCACCAATGAAAATCTGTTAGAACTAATAAATCCAGCAGAGTTTGAGGATACACAAATCACTTATAAATGGTAATCCCAGGCTGCGGTTAATTTTTCCTCATTGAACAGACAAGAAATTTTAGTGTACAAGTCTAGGCCAAGTGTTGTGCCGGCTACTCAAGACAAAAAATTACACTGAAGTGAGCATATCGCTTTTTGCACAGATCTGAATAGTCTCAGCAGGTATATTCATTTTGCCATAGTTTAATAGGTTTTATTTTTCTAGTCCTTGCCTGTCAGACTGCTTCCTTTATAAGCGGCATAAAGTTGCCCCCATAGAGTCAGTATATGACTCACTTCCTCCTATTAGGGTGCGTTTTAGTCTAAGGCAGCACTTCCCAGAATGCACTGCAGAGTAGCCCTCCGGCGCAACACAGCTTCCACTGTCAAATAAACCTCTGACATAGTGCTAACCTTTGGGCATTGTGTACATTAGCATCGTTAAGGTTTTGCCAGGAACTGTAATATATAAGCCTTATTTTATTTTGTTTACCATAACATTTCCCAAATTTATTTTACCACTGAACTCTTGACATTATTAAGAAATAAAAACCAAGTGCTAGAGTTTCACAGAAAATTCTTGTAGAAAGTAAAGGGCTTTAAATAGTACCAGACAGAAGGGTGTTTTTAGGGTGGCTATTTAATTTTCCATTCATCAGGTATTTATTAAACAGCTCTATGTGCCAGCATGGGGCACGGAGTAAGACTGACAGTTCCCTGCTTCTCCATCGGTTGGACTTCTGAGGCCAAAAGACAATAAAGAAACAGACAAAAAGAGTGATAAACACTGGGAATTAAAGAAGTGGCAAGTAACAGTGAGCTGTAAAATTAAGTACTTATGAAAGCTGCCCTGAGTGGGCCATATCTGAGAAGAGACCCAAATAACCAGAAAGAACCCACTGCTGCGGCACTGTTGGCAATTGTTAAACTGCAGAAGCCACTAAGTGTCCATCACTGATGGATAAAGAAAATGTACAACATGCACATCATGGAATACTACTGTACCATACAAAAGAATGGAATCTGCAGCAACATGCACGCAACTGTAGAGTTTTAATGAAATCAAGCAGGCACAGAGAGACAAGCACTACAAAGTTTAATTCATCTGGGATATAAAGAGATGAAGGTCTCATGGACATTAGAGTACAATGTTGGTGACCAGAGCCTAGGGAGACTAAAAAGGGGGGAGAAACGGAAAGGTAGGTCAAGTGACCCTAAGTCAGAGTTGGACAGAAATAGGCAGTCCTGCTGTGCAGTGGGGTAGCTGCAGATAACACTGAGTTAACAACAGCCTCTAGGGAACCAGGGCTACAGCTCAGCAGCCTAAGTGCCTGGCTGGCAAGCACAAGGTCCTAAGTTCAATACCTGATACCAAAACAAAAACAAAAGCCCCTCCATTAGGTGCATGAATCTACTCCCCAAGATAACTGTAAACTACATATACTAATAAAATTAAAAAGGGCTTAAGAATTAAGGGATTGTTTAATTCAGAAAGCTGAAAGTGTCCTGAATGTGTCCACCATTAAAAAATGATAGTAACAGAGACAGAAATGTCTAACCTGATTTATACATTATATGATGTATACATGTATGGAAACAACATACCATACCATACTCTTGTGTATTATTTTATGTTTTTACATAGAAGTTAAAATTAAAAAGAAGGGAAAACATGAGGCTGAACACTTTGAGAAAGGGCTGAAGGAACACAACCAGTCCTGGAGAAGACGAGGCCAAGAATGAGACTAGAGATAGGTGAGGACAGGATTGCGGCCTCCTCAGCCTCCTGGAGTGTGTGAGGATGCGCTGGAGTGTTCTGAGCGGGAGCGCCATGATTGGGTGTACATTTGAAACAGGACGTGATGTACAGGCTTGGAAAGCTGTTTCTTTAGAGGACTGTCAAGTGACAAAAGGAGGTAGAAGAGCTGACAAGACATCATCATGCCGGAAGCGAAGCAATAGGGGGACTCAACTATGGAACTGCTGGCCCAATGGATGTCAGCTGTGGATGGATGTTGGTGCCACATGCTGAGATGGGGAGACGGGAGGCATGCTTTGAAGGAAGGCAAGAAGAGAAGAGTCCTCAGGCAAATGCAGGAGCATTTAAATACGTGAAGGGGACCGGCCAGATAGCTCAGCGGACTAAAGAGCCTGCTTAGGCAGGAGCAGGGGCCAGGGTTCAATGCCCAGTGTGCCTTGCTGGCCCCACCCCTAGGGCGCACTGAGATAGCCACTGAGGCTGGGAGTGGTGGCGTGCACCTGTAATTCCAGCGCTTGGGAGGCTGAAAACAGGAGGATCACTCCAAGTCTGATTTATGTAATGAGACCCTGTAAACCCTGTAGACCTTGTACTAAATACATATGCAAAGAGATGGTGTATGCATATGATCTTAAACTGTGAAAGGACCTCTGACTTATTTCCCTTGAGTTCTTCTAAGTTCTGGATAAAGAATGCTGTTAGAAAAATGTGTTCTGACTACGTGGTCATTTTCAAATACTCCAAAGACATTATCTTAGGATAGACCACTCCCACTAAAAATTTCCAACACATTTTAGGATACTTTAGAAGAAAGGGCAAGTGCAATCTAGTTTTTAAATCCCTTCTTCGTAGAGATTAGAAATATGAAATGCAAAGCAGGGGCCGCAAAGATAGCTCAGTGGTCTAAGCACCTGCCTAGGCAAGTGCAAGGACCTGGGTTTGATCCCCAGTACCGCATGCTGTGCCAGCCTTGCCCCAGGCATGCGGAGCTGGTCACCTGGCCACCAAGACTGGGTGTGGTCATGCATGCCTGTAATCTCAGCTTAGGGAGGCTGAAACCAGGAGGATCACTGTGCGTCCAAGCTATGTAGTAAGACTCTGTACCAAATACATAAAACTGAAAATTTGAAGAAACAAAAAAGAAGAAAGAAAAGCAACTGTTCAATGAAGACCACATAATACAACCAAAACTATAATCCAGCACACAGAGTGGCAATATTTTTATGAGAGACTTCTGTCATATTTAAACATTTTAGAAATAAAAGCTAACTGAAGGCAGAACACAACAATACTGTAAAAATGAGACCTTTTCCTTTTGCAACAGTGACTCAATAGCAGAGTCTAAGAATGAGAGGACAGACAACGGCACAGAGCTTCAATGCCTTCAGTTCTTTCATGAGATTGAAAGTCTTAGCCCTGCCTCCTGGAGCACTGGATTGAGTAGCATGTTACGCAAGGACTCCAATCCACACAGAGACTCAAACTAAGAAGGGAGACCCAGCGGAGTGGATGAATCACATGCCAGAAGTTTACCATACTATGTATACGATCAGCAGAAACACTGAAGCTTGTTATAATGAACACCCCTTTTTGTTTTGTGACAAGGTTTCACTATGTAGTCCAGGCCAGCCTCGAACTCACAGTGGTCTTCCATCTGCAGCCTCTTGAGTCCTAGGATTACAGGAGTGTGCCATCATGCCCGGCAGGAAAACAATTTAATGATTCCTGCAGTGACAGCTACCCAGTGGTCTGACATCACCCGTGGTTCACGTAAGGCAGTAGTGGTGCTAAGGCAGGCATGCTGCAGCTGGCTGTCCATTACTACTGAAAGCTCTAACAGGTTCCCCAGAGCTGGTCTAAAACTATTAAAAGCACTGATAGCAGAGGAGAATGCTTCTGGAGATCTCAAGCACAATACGCCATTTTTTTCTCTCTCTCTTTTTTTTTTTTTTTTTTTGTCTTTTTTTTTTTTTTTTTTTTGTCTATAGGGTGGTTCAGGGTCTCACTACCAGATTGGACTTGTAGTTATCCACCTATTCACAGCCTCCCAAGAGCTGGGATTACAGGCTTGTGCCACCATGTCCAGTCTCAATGGCTGTCTCAGCTCACCCTGAGGCAGGATTGAACCTCGCCCTCTGTACCTGCTTGCAGGCACATTAATCCACTGAGCTATTCTTTTTTTTTTTTTTTTTTGCTCCGAATGCCTTCAGGGCAGGTTTGGCTGGCTTGAGTTGTGGGGATCAAACCACAGCAACCTGAGCCTGACTGCTTTGTTGAAGCAGCCACTTAAAGAACTGAGCTAAGGGGCGGGTCCCCCCTCCCCCCAGTACTGGGGATCGAACTCAGCACCTCATGCTTGCCAGGGAAGTGCTTATGCCCCTGAGCTATTTCTCCAGTCCCTGAGCCAATTGTTTCTGAAGGCACTGACCCAACAAGCCCAGATGACTACTACAACTCTCCATAAGTAACCGTTTGCCCATCCTGGATTTCTTCCACTGTTGTGTTTGTTCCACATCAGGTGAACGTAGATTAGTACACTGAGCTAATATCGTTTGTCAAAAGACACTCTTTTAAAACCCTTTCAAATTGATTTGAGTCTATAGCTGTAATAGCCTGAAAGTGCCCGATCTCATCAACAAGTGATTAGATTCTCGATGCGGCAAATAGAAGCACAGCTCAGGAATTGTGTCATGTTAGTTGTAACGAGCAGAGGAGTAGTTAAGATCTTCAACTATTTATAAAATGAAAACACTACATGCCTACAGTGATCCACAATTGAATATAAACAATGATAGCTTGGGCTGTCAGCTTCCCCTACAGCTCAGCAAGCAAGTATATAAGTTTAAACACACGAACTTCCATTTAGGATGCAAAGAGAACATGGCAAGCACACAGCTTTGATAACCTCCAGAACACTAGTCCTGATAATTCACAGCACTATCTTTCCCCAAAACTCACAGCAAAAAGTAACCAACGCTAAAATTTATTGTCTGCCGTATGCTGAGTACTCTGCGGATATCTCATTTATTCAATGAGTCCAGTTATTACACATTGTCATTTTGCAGATGAGCCTTACGGCCTGAGCTATTAACGCCCTGCGGGCAACACCCTAGTAAAAGCCGCCTCTTACCATGTATCCAATCTTGATGGTTGCGGGTCTACAGGGCATTTCTAGGTAAACCCATAGTAATTTCATAACTAAAAATTTAACTGTGATATTGTCTAACAATCCACAATCCAAAGTCACTTCTGATGACTTTTCCACCATTATCTTGTCATTTGAGTTTAGAATTTCATATTCTCCCATTATTGCAGGCCTCCCCCACCAAATACTCTTTATCCAATCTCCCTTGCCCATGCAACTGTTTTCCTTTCTATTCCTTTTTATTCAATTTCAGGTCTCTGTCCCTTCAGAGCCTAACTTTCCCATGGATTCTTCTTGCTGTAACTATTTCCCCTCGATGCAATCCACACTGCAACAGCACCTCCAGATTCAACCTTCTAGTAGCACGGCATTGATGTTTTCCTTATAATCAAGAGCAAAGGCTCTTCAGAATTGATAAGATCATTGCACGTGGCTTCCAGTGGCAATGAAGGCAGTCTGCATTGTAGCCCAGTCTACATTTATCACACTTTCCTCTGGTCCTATAATTGGATTCTCTGTTCCAGAAAGGCTCACACTTGCAGAATCCCAAAAACCTTCCATTCTCCAGAACATAAACCTCAATTGGCAAGAGGCCCCACCCTGCCCAGCCTCCTCCAGAACCCGGAATCCACACTGTCACTTCCTGGCAACCTGTATGACTCCTCAACATTCAAGCATAATTTTTTTTCTTTCATTTATTTTTTTTCTTTTACTAGTACTTGTCTGCATTACATGACAGTGTTCATCTGGAGATCTAGTACATGCAAGCAACATATCTGATTTCTTTAGACCCCTCCTCTTCCCTCTTGCCATCTCTGTCTCCTTCCCATCTGCAAAAGATATGTGTCTGATGTTTCCCAGTCGTTTCAGTACGGGGTGCTGAGTGCACTCTGAATTTCTCTCCGGGACATGAACACCATGAAGTACCACACTGTCCATGGCAGCACACAAAAGTTTTGCGTGTTGAGCTACACTTCTTAGTGGTATGTCTGTTCTGTGTATCCATCTATCTATGTGTCTACTTATATACTCATATAGAAAAATCTCAGTTCACTTTGAAGAAAGTCAGAACAGCAGAATGTCCTTCAATAAACAGGCTGAAACACAAATCCTTCCTGAAGGCTTAAATATTGGACCGTGTCTGTCCACAGTCAAAAGTACAACCAAAACCAAAAGCTCCTGATGACTTATTTCCCATATGAAAGTGGGGTCTGATCTAGAGAATGATGGGGATCGAGTGCCTATAACAAAGACACAAATTAAACATAGTGTTCAAAAATGATATTCACAATAAAGACTGGAATTAGAATTCTGTGTCTCATTTGACATTCACAAGATAAAGCTGTGGCAAATTAATGCGGGACTCGTTTGTTCTGAATAACATGAGCTCTCCTGCTCCTTGAGCCCTCATCTGTAAAACAAGGTGAACACGATGGTCTCACACATCTCCAAGGACTTTGGGAATTTAAAAAATAAGTTACTAAGTGAAACCAAGTCTGGCTGCTTTCTAGTATGCCGGAGAGTGAGTGGAAAAAGCGACCTGCGCAGTGACGCATTTCAACCCTTATAATAACTACACCAGTAGGCTTTCTACTCTCGTTGACTGTGTCTACTGGAAAGCTCATTATGGTTCTGGCTGTAGATCCCAGGTCATCTCATCCACTCTGCTTTCAGCTCGCTTGCAATTCCTGATGTGTGAAAGGACTAAAGAGTCTACGTTCCCTCTTCTTTCTACTTGCACTTGGAAGAGACTCTTACTATCTTGACACAAATGGATGTTTCACAGAACCAGAACAAGGATGTGGAGGGCTGGGAAAAAGCAAAGCCTAAGGACCAAGTTTTAGCCAGTGGTATGAAGATCTACACGGGACCCTCAAGTCCTAACACATCTGTATTGTAGCTGCCTTGATATATTTATTCTTTCAGAGTAATCCTAATTAAGAAGTCATTGAGAGTGACAGTAAAAATACGCTATCATAGGGTGCTAGGTAACCCAGCTAAAGTGTGGTAAACAAGCTCAGTGAGCACCATACTGGCAAGCTAGGAAGGTCCCATAAATCATGGTGACTAGGTATTAGGATTTCAAAGGCGCGCTCCGTAAGCTTTCTCCTAGACCTGTTGATTCAAGCCCCCACTGCATTGGGTTACCTATATGGCAGCATATAATGCTGACCTTTAAGTTTAAAAATAGTTCTAGTCCTCATCCCTGCTAAAGATAGGCTGCAGTGCCTACCACGTGTGCGTAGTACACTACATCCTTGACATAAGCTTTCATTTAATTTTCATGACAGCCCTGTGAGGTAGATTATGTGAGTCATGATTTACAGATAAAATAGAACTCAGCGAAACCGAAGTAATTTTATTATCCCACGTCAGAACTCGTGTGTGGTAGATTTGTTTTCAGAAGAGGAGTTGTAAAGCTTATCCAAATTTAGGATATTTAGAGCAGAATGGAAAAAGTTCACCTTTTCCACTGTCTGTTGTGTTCCATTTTACACTTTTAGCACTAAAAATAAGTTACAATACGCCAGGGGAAACTAGCCTGCGCTTATTTGGACACTAACTGCTTTCATCTGGGCAACCTGCATCTGTGGTCCTATTCCCCACCCCCAGGCAAGAGGCTCCCCAGGAATAATTAGCATTTGACTTCTGCAACCTATCCCTGCTGCTACTGGTTGGGACTCAAAGGGGCTGCAGGTAAGAGAGTAGATTCCAGCTATAGGTGCTAAGTGAGACTGGCGCTCTGGGAAGCACACTAGCCCCCTAAATCTCCTCTCCACAGGTGCCTCTGCCCCTCCCCCAGTACAGCAGACCATGGTCCCCTCACATACTCATACTCCCTGGCTGACTGGTCCAGTTTCTTTTTTCCTTCAGTGCTGCCCCAAGGGTCCCTGACAGAGGGATCTCACCATGCAAATTCTGAGGTAGAAGGACGGTTGGAACTTCAGGTGGCCAGTTTTGCCCAGCCAAGGGGAGCGCCGACACTAGGGTGTAGAACATGCATTCCACCTTCTCCCACCCGTCCCCTTCCTCACCACTGCCTACAATGTTCTTTCTCTCCTCCTTTTCTCCAGTCTTCCTCCCTCACCCTGTTCATGAGTCCATCTTCCCTTCCCACTCTGCCCCCAAGACAGCTGTCTAGTCTAGCCCTCAAATCAGAAAGGATTAACAGACATAACAAGGCACTGAGAATTAAAAAGTATACTAGATTTTTTGAAGCTATAAAATTAAGATAATAAACCAAGGGACAGGAAGTCAGCTCAGGCTTCAGAAGATGTCAAAGACTGAGCTCTCGAGAAGCCAGAACCAAGAAAACAACAGAACAAAATACCAAGATCATTAAAACCACACCACTGAGGGACAGGAGTGACCTGCCTGGCTCCAAATCCCAGGTAGGACTTGCGCAGATTGTCAGGGGCACCTAGCAGGTAGCAAGGCATCTTTGTTTCGTCAGCATGGTAAAGAGATGTGTCCTGTGAGGCAATCAGACACATCCATGAAGAGGCACAGAGGCAGAGCGCAGGTGCAGGTAGAGCCCCGCCTGGCAACACCAAGGCTGGGTCCTCCACTCCACAGACACAAGAGCTGTGCCCCTTCAGTTTGGGTTGGGTCAACTTGGGCTCCTATGCTCCCACTTCCCCCGTAGCGCCTGGGCATGAGGACAGGTGTCTCTGTCTGATTCTTCTGACAAACATCACGAGAACCCACTAAGCTGGTGACATTCCCACGAGGACGAGAGACTTCAGGGCTACATCACAGGATGGGCTATTTTAAAAATTCTAAACATGCTTATACCTTCCTTGAACATACTCTGTACCATCTCTGTTTGCTTGTGCCCTTCCCATCACTGAGTTTTCTGCCAGGACGGCAGCTCATACCTTCTTCGGTCATGCGGCCTCCTTCTCCCACAGACTCCATTATTCTCTATTGACATCAGCGCCCTGAGAACCATCTCCCACCAGAATGGACTCCCTGAGCGCTTCTCCACCACTGTGCTCTGCTGGAGCTGCGGCCAGCCGGGCTCTGCTCCCATCCAACACGAGTAAAGGGAGAGAAAGACAGACCACAGGGTTCACCGTCAGCGGTCAGATTCCGCTGAAACTACTCTCGCTATTTTGGAATCCAGCACTCAGTAGGTAATTTGTTACAACACGGCTTTATCGTCCAAATATAATCCGAAAACCAATACTTATTCTTCTATTTTTTTCTACTCTGTTCCAATGCTACATGGAAAAAAATCATCATTTTTACACCTATAAGAATCAAGTCTATCTGAGCCTTGGAGTTTGATCTTTCAAAATGGGAAAAGTTCTTTTGCCATTTGATGTAATTGTTTCCAAGACTAAATTAGAAATTTAGGGTTTGAAGTATGAGAAAACCTATGAAATCATGCCTTACAGTAGAAGGTAGGATACCTACTGGAGTTTGCTGATCAGTTGTAGTCAGATTGTTTATATGTACCAAATAATGCAAAAGGAGTTAAGTTTTCCAGTGAATTTAACTTTGCAAATACATTTCTTTCATCTAGTCCGATTCAGTCTGTAATAATATAAGCTCAGTCTGTTTTGCCTTTTCTTCTGTGTAGGCTTTCGTTGCTTTACTTTAGAAATTAGAAATTATTCTAGGGCAGTTGGCAGCAAACCTACGGCACACGCGCTGCGGCCTGCTATTTGGTATCACTGAAAGTTCCAAAAGGTACACCATCTCTGCACAGGGTATCACTTTTCCTTATTCTTCTATAATTAATTCTAGGGGAAAAAAATGAAGATTTTTGACTCAAACGTTATCTTCCAGGAGGAAATAAAACAAACTTATTGGTTTCATTCTTATCACAGCACATTGCTGAGACCTGAACAGCTGGAAAAAAAAAAAAAAAAAAAAGGATAGGTCCTTAGTTTAAAAAAATACAACACAAACTAGTCAGCAAATATTCACTGAACACCTTATCTATGAAAGACAATGAGAAAAACTCTCAAAGTTTTCCAAAACTTGTCTTAATTTTTTTTTTTTTTTTTTCGGAACCGGGAATTGAACTCAGGCCCTTGCGCTTGCCAGGGGAGCGCTTATTCCACTGAGCCATCTCCCTGACCCCTTAATTTTTTAATATTGCTTTAACCAAAGCAGTTTTTTAACTGCTGGCAGTCTTTAATCTCTTTTCTCAAATGGAGCTTTTCCACAAATAATGAAATGACACCTCTATCTCTTTAAATCACCTATCTTTTTGTCCAAAACTAGAAAAGCCCTTTCAAATTGGGAGTCTGTTTTTTTCCCAAGTTTTTGCTATGAGGTCCACTGTTAAAATGGTACTTCATTTTAAATATCCTGAAACACCTAAAAAAAAATCAGCAAGTAAGACAGAATCTTTCTTACTCAAAAAAGTATTTCTTTTCTAAAACAGAATTGACATAAATGCATAAAAAACTCACCTTACTAGAAATGTTACTTTCTTTGTCATTCTGTATAATTCTGTATAATTTATAGTTCTTTAAAAAAGATACATGATCTTGTGTGTTTCTTTTTCCCCCTCTCTTTGATTTCCTACTGTACTGAACCTTCTTTAATGAGTTTGGATTGTAATGATCAGATAAAATTCAGAAGAGAAAAATAAAACACTTGGATAAATCCTCCCAAAACACTTCAAAGAGTATTTCTTTAAATATATACTTATTCATAGTTGTCTAAAACAGAAACATAGCAACAAAAACATGACTGCACAGAGAGAGCGGCCGTGAAATCGGCCCGTTATCTTCTGAAATGGGGAAGGCACACATTGGCCTGAACTGATTCCAACATGGCAGCTGCCTCTTGGCCTGGCTGCTATGCACTCACGGCCGTCATTCCTGTCCTTTCTACTCTCCAGAGCTGTTTACGACAGGCGGAGGTGTTTCCTATTATGGTGTCTATGTCTGCACGGCACACAACCTGCCAGGAACAAGAGCCAGAGGCTGCCACCATGGGGATTATGGTGCAGCAGGCCTGAGACGCTACCGAGAACACAAGCACACGCTGGGCGAAGCTCCACGGGGCTCGCTTGGGGCCACAAGCCAGAGGCATGCCCCGCCTTCCCAGGCCAGCAGAGCGCATTCAGAGAGGCCATTTTCAAACTAATCCAATGGTACTACTAACATAAGTATAAACGAGGAGAGTTTAAGACTCTATGGCTTTTATGTTTTTGCCTGTGGACTACAGACTCTTAATTTTAAATGAGGCTAATCTAGCATATGTTGTGATAAAATTTCTGGAAGATGAATATCCAAGCAGAACTCAGATTCTTAAGGGAGAAATACTCAGGACTCCTATCAATGAAGAAGCAGCACTTTCTTTAAAAGGAGGACTTATAATGCTCCAACTCTCTCCATCCAAGGCAAGAAATGGAATTTATACTAACCAGCCTCACATTCCTATGTACCAACTTATGAGACTGCCTACAAAATGTTACCTCGACACTCACTGGCTCTGGCCTAAGAGCAGTGTAGACAGCCTCCTCTGAAGACTAAGACAGAAGCAAACTGCTATTCTAAGAAGGCCATACACAGAATTCTTTGAAAGTCAAAAGAGGAAGATGCGCTGTATCTAAGAAAAGGGAAGGCTAGGGGAAGACAGGACAAAATCAGCTTTCAAGAGGAGGGAGCATTCCACATGGGCATCAAAAAATTCCCTGTTTTAGCATAGTATTAAATTTTCTTTTTTGGTGGTCCCAGATCTCAAACTCAGGACCTTGCACTTGCCAGGCAAGCACTTATTCCACTGAGCTATCTTCCTGGTCCAGTATTAGATTTTTAAAAAACTTGTGAAGAACATTCGGGCACTCCCACGCTCACCACAGCCAGCGGCCCCTACTGTTCACACTTTCTAATACTCAAGCACATTATCACGTTCTTGAGCCAATATTGATACTGTTACATAAAGTCCATACTATATTTACGTCTCCTTAGCTTCTATCTAATGAATGTTCTTCTTCTGCTCCAGAATCCAGTCCAGGTGTCATATTATATACACTTGTCATTTCTCCTTAAGTTTCTCCTGGTTTAGAGTTTCCTGGTTTTTTTTTATTTTTATTTTTATTTTTATTTTTATTTTGTTTTGTTTAAATAGCAGGGATTGAACTGGAACCTTGTGCATGGCAGTCAGGTGCTTAGGCCACTGAGCTGTCTCCCAGACCCTTTCCTTGGTTTTGATAATCTTGACAGTTTTGAGAGGCTCTGGTCAAGTATATAATAAAGTAACTCTCAACTGAAATTTACCTGACATTTTCCTCATCAGCTTGGAGTTACATGTTTTTGGTAAGAAAAAAGTCTCAAGGTGCCATTTTAATCAGATCATATATAGTACATACTACTAACACAACTTATCCCTGTAGAAGTTGATCTTTTTATTTTTGCTCTTTAATTTTTTTGGTGTTAAGGACCAAGCCCAGGACCTACTATTTGCTAGGCAGGAATTCTACCACCGAGTTCAATCCCCAGCCCCAGAACTGATTCTGACGACCTGTTGAGATGGTATTTGTCAGGTTTCTCTCACAGATAGTCACATAAAAAGCCAAGCCAGTTTGATGGGCTACATTGTAAAATTATACAAACCAACAGAAGATAAACTCTAAAAATAGAAACAGAGAATAAAAACCATACAAAGCCAACTGGCTGTGTAAAAGCCACTGAGGGTAGCTGTGTACAGGAAATAGCACAAGAGGCCTTCCTGGGTAGCTGACCTCCTTAAGCCACCTTTAGAAGCTCTGCAGGACAGGATTCAGAAGCACAACCAACTCCCCTCTCTTATCTTGCCACAAAATATGAAAAAAAAGGCTAATGATATTCTTTTATCTACGACGTATGAGTACCTACTGTGTTTCAGTTTTCCTAATTATCTCCTTTTCACTCAAGGATACCAGCTATTTACCAGACAGCGTTGCCCTGATGACAAGACCTAACTAAAAAATAGAATTCAGCTGTAATTAATAGCTAGCCGTTACCAAGGTGATGGACAACATCCTGCAGGGGAACAGAACTCTCTATTCTCTTCCTTGGCTGCTCCATAACCGCAGGGAAGGCAAGGATGGACTGATCCCGGATGGCATGCTTTAGAGTTAGGTCTCATTTCGGGGGGAAGTACAGACTACAGGAAAACACGGAAGCACGGAAGGGAAAGTGGTCCGATTTACATCCAGCAGAAGGCACAAATGGATTTAACAAAAGTAGTCCTGCTAAAGGCAGCTGCGCTACATCTAACAGGATATTCTACCCGAGCAATGGCTGCCTAACAAACCGAAGGTTTCTGCTAAGGAGACTTGCCCCAGTTCTCCTTTGTGAGACACTTGAATTGATGGTAGAGGGAGACATCTCCAAAGTTGTTTAAACCAAACGTATCTAACAAGAAAATGGGAATACTGTGTTGATGCTGAAGTAGAGGACTGTGTCCAAAGTACATCCAGTGTCCCCGGGGCACAAGCAAAATGCTTTCTGGTGGTGCTCCATACATGAGTGCTTCTTCATTTGGTCATAAAGTAAATTCGGTCTGTTTTAGAAAGGAACCTCACACCCATGATTGATTTATCCTGCAAATCACTTTTAAAGTAAGGTATTCAGGTGGATATTTACATTTTAAAATAGAATACTTTAAAATCTTTAACATATACTAGCAGAAATGACAAAGTTTGAGTTAACACTAACTTAGACTATAATTTCTTACAGAAGAGAAATTAGAACTATTATGTTCTTTTAAAAATTTTTTTTTATTTTTGTATTGTAAGGAAGGGTCTATAAGGTGTTCAGGGTCTCACTACTAGATTGGTCTCATAGTGATCCACCTGTTTACAGTCTCCCAAGAGCTGGGAATACAGGCTTGCGCCACCATGCCCAGTCTCAATTGCTGTCTCAGTGTACCCTGGGGGCAGGGCCAGCATGGCAGGCCCGGGGATTGAACCCCCAGCCCCTGTGCTTGCTTGCAGGCATTTTAATCCGCTGAGCTCTTTGGCTGGCCCTAGAACTATTCGCTCAGACGGGTAAGCATGTATAAATCATGCAACACCCAGTATGTGTTCGGTACCAAACATGTTCGCATGCATATAGCAAACACTCCCAAAGCTACTCAGAGAAGTAAAGCTCGCTGAGCTTCAGAGAAGGCACACTGCCCAAAACACCAGCTAGGAAGAGAACAGGGTGGAATATGAAACACAAGTTCAGCTGACAAAAAAAAAAAAAATCTATTTTCCTTCCATTCTGCAGAGCTGCCATAAAAACCACGGACAATATTCTCTAAGACTGTATTACGACCACAGCTGGTAATCCAATTTAATTTCCTAACAAACACAGAAGAATTGCTTGTTGCTGAAGCAAATATAAAGGGCTACGGTGAATGAAAGAAAATGCCTTTTTCGATGCCTTTCAAATTAATATGAATACTAAGATAAAGGGCTGCCCATTTTTCTGTTTGCCGTAAAGATCTTAGACCAACTGTGACAACTACTGGAAGTGTCAGGTGTGTGTGTGTGTGTGTGCGTGTGTGTAATTGTTTTGTTTTGTTTTGAGATAGGGTCTTGCAGGCCGGTCTTGAGCTCACTTTGTAACCCAGGCTGGTCTCGAACTCACAATGATCCTCCTGCCTCAACCTCTGTAGTGCTGGGATTGCAGGCATGGCCACCAACCCAGCGAGTTGTTATATATAACAAGCCCCTGCAGTGTAAAGTTTTAAAAACAAGTTACGTGCTGCTCTGGCTGAACAAGAAAAATATCAAACTATATTTTTTATTGAGCAACTGAGCACCGTGACATGAGTCTTAGTTCATATCTCTTACGTATTTGTACCCTACGTCACAGCTACCATCTACATGAATGTTCCAGAAATCTTCCTGAATTGAACCAAAGCACTAGCTCACTATGTGTATCCTTTTTTCTTTTTTTTTTCAATACCGAGAATTGAACTCAGGACCCTGCGCTTGCCAGGCAGGCTCTTCTTCTACTGAGCTATCTCCCCAGCTAGCTCGCTATGTGTTTGAGGAAAAAGAGACTTGTTTATCCTCTTGTAACATTGATAAAAGTTATTTTATCACAGCTAAACCTCAAATTTTGAAATTTTTTTAAAAAGCCAGCTCAAAATGCTGTTAAATAGAACTTGCAATTTTCCCATAGATCAACATACAAGCAATTTTTCTGGTAATAATTGACTTACTAATCATAAAAATGAGAGGTTTTAGATAATTAAATGTTAGGGACAGTGCTATTTCAGTTTCCTGACACTGAACAGTGGCACAGGAAGTTAGCTGATGGCAATAGAAATGGTGTTGCTTACACTTTACTATCTTGCTCACTTAAAGTAAGACCTTACTGCTCAGTGAAACAATTCATTTTTTTATGTATTTTGTACAAGGTCTCGCTGCACAACTTGGACTCATAGTGATGCTCCTGTGAAACAAAATTTTTATTGAAAACATTTCCCTAATATTCAAAGCAAAAAAAAAAGCATTTTGTCTTTATTAACAAGATGAAAGAAAAGATACCAACTTAAAATATAAGTTAAGTAGTTTCTATACTTACAAAAGACATGTTCTTTTAAAACTTAAAAGCTTTGCTTTGGGTGCATTAAGTCTTAATAACTCTTTTTCTAAATGTCAAATATATTTTAAAGCAATTTACTGTTTTCACTGTATAAACTGTTACTTCCACGCTTCTTAGCGAAGTTCAACCTTTACTGCTATTTTAAATCATCTCACACCTCTGCAGTGGTACAGTGCTGTCATATTAGGCCACTTCCACCAGTGTCCCATGTGCCTTCCACCTGGAAAACAATTGATGAGCATCACCTGAAGCGCTTCCTACAACGTGTGCTGACAGTCACAGAGCAGCAGGGGGAGCAGCCAGAAAGGTCCGGAGCAAAAGCAACCCAGAAAAGCACCTTTCATTGACAGGCAACAGAAAATTGCCAAAGATACTGGTTCAAAACAAAATGCAGGACCAGGGATATAGCTCAGCAGCTCAGCGCCTGCCTGGGAAGCCTAAGGTCCTGAGTTTGATTCCCTGTACCAAAAAAAATAAAAAGAAAAGAAAAGAAAAGCAAGAGAGAAATTCTACAAAGAAGTCCCGATCACATTTGCAAAGGTGGTCTAAATATTTCTAAAATAGCCTACAGAAGAACCGTAAGTACCTCAGAAGGAGTCGCACTTCTAACTTCAGGACAGACTTTTAGCTTGAAAGCCAAGAGTTCCCAGGAATGCCAGCTTCAGAACTGCTCCCCAAATTAGAGTAGAAACAAAATATATCTTTTTCATGATGTTAGGTTTTAGGTAGTACTCAAAATGACTTTGTTTTCTCCTCCAAACTTCACTGCACTTACAAAGACCTGGTGAAATGTACAAAAGGATTAAATTATAGGGTTCTAGGGCCTAAAGTCTTTGAAAGACCTGATGTCTGGACTGTGGTCGTGCCCCCCAGCTTCATCTCCCACCCTCGTACACTTTCCACAGCAGAAAGAAACTACTACTATGAAACTACTCTGCACCCAGAAGTACTTTACTAAAAGTGTACTTAGCCTTTCAAGACCTACACATAAGGATAGAAAAGTGCCCACCAGCACATGATGCTATGCATATTCCAAAGGTTAATAAGGGCTGTCTTTTCAGTTTTATGGCAAAATTTTTCAAAATATATTTAGTTTTTCTACCTGGAATTCTAAATTGAAGAAAATTTAAGAAAACACTACACTTCTAACTAAAATTTCAAAGTGTTCTAGCAGTTACCTAAGAATTATACTTCAAGAAACTTAAAATGTCTATCATAAATTAATGTATTTACTACAGGGCCTACAAGGTCCAACTACACGGATTGGACTCTAGTGAGCCTCCTGTTTTCAGCCTCCCAAGCTCTGGAATGACAGGCAAGCACCACCAGGCCCAGTCTCAGTTGCCATCTCAGCACACCCTGGAGTTGGGGCTGGCATGGCTATCATAAATTATATCTGAATAGTAAAAACAAATTTAAAAACCCATTTTAGCACAAGAGACAATCAATAAAGTTTCACCGAAAGCCTAGGTCACCAAGGTATAGTGCCTATCTTTGTCACATACCATTTTAGCTGATCACTTTATACACCATTTTGAACTTTCACATTAAACTTACGCCCATATTTTGCCAAGGAGACCAAAACTAAAGAAGTTTAAGCCATTTTTTTAAAAAAAAAAAAAACATAACAAAGTCAGGAACAAGTGGAATAAAACCATGATTGGACTTTCAGGTCTGCACATCTCAGCTCTTAAGATCCCAATGAAACTGCTCTCAGTTGTACCAATGAGGTTCCAAAGGAAATCTGTACAAATCTCAAGCTTATGAGGGTAAATGCTGTAGATTTAATCACTCAAATTAAATGCCATCTGGAATCTCTTGTCCTAGATGGTACAAGCATCCGACATGTATTTCAGCTAACCCTGCCTTATCCAAAATTTAAATAAGTTGTCCGGCCTCAGCACCACCAGCGAACCACTAGGTACACCACAATACCAATACGGAAACTGCAGCGGGCTGTTTCTAGCCTCATTTTTAACTACTGTTTTAGATTTTTATTATTAAGATGTTTACAATCTGTTACTTCTTAATATTTTTTTAATCTGTTAGGAGTAAAATTAAAAGAAAAAAAAAAACACAAAAAAGAAACGAGAACAGAAAAAGTGTCTTAATTTTTCAAAAGCCCAAACGCAATAAACTGAAAACACTGACAGAATGAGTGTCAATAACAGTAATATCTAGAGAACAATGTTTCTGATTTATTCATTCATACTGTGGAGACATCAACAACTGGACTGGATCAGGAATCCAGCGGTGTGTTCCTAGGCCAGACGGAAGGCCACCGGCAGAGACCTCCTCTCAGCTGTTCCAACTCATCTCTTAGCTCTTGACCCTTGCTTCTAGCAGAAGGGAAACTTGATGACCTTTATCAAGAGCTTTGCTTTCTAGGCTAATCCTTTTTCATGGACACAAGGCCACGTGAGTATCATGCGAATTTAAAGGTGAATGGGGCTGGCCAAATAGCTCAGCGGATTAAAGTGCCTGCAAGCAGGCATAGGGGCCCAGGGGTTCAATTCCTGGGCCTGCTGTGCGGGCCCCAGCACTGGGGTACGTTGAGATAGCAATTGAGACTGGGCGTGGTGGCGCACGTCTGTAATTCCAGGCTCTTGGGAAGCTGTAAACAGGTGGATCACTATGAGTCTGATCTAGTAGTGAGACCCTGAACACCTTGTAGACCCTTCTCTAAAATGCAATAAATAAATAAATAAAAATAGACAATAAAGGCGAATGAATTTAAGAAGAAATGAATGGCCTAGACACGAAGTTTAAGCAGCAGCTTCAGCTGTGTTAGGCTTCATTTTCAAAAGTGTCAATAATCTCCCAACCACAAGGCAGAAACCCAGCTAGCATGACCACATTCTGAAAAAGCTTTCTCACCCTACCTATTTCACTTCAACCAAATAAACCCAGTTCCCCTACTAGCCCTGTAAACTGACTCAAATTTGAATTTAGAAGCCTACATACACAATGAAGATTTAAAAGAAAAAAATAATATTTCTCTCTTATTTGGTGCTGTGAAAGAGATACATCTTAAGGCGTTACTATGACTTGAAGTGTTTCTAATTCCAAAGTATAGATAAACTACTTCACAGGTGAAGTCATTGAACAGTACCCAGTTACAGTGCACGTCAATTTTCACACTGAGCACAGGGACTTAGGGCAAGTAGCTATAGCAGTTGAAGATCATTGTGCTGAAGAAGTATTGTCAAATCATCTTGGAAACATTAACCAATGTGTGTGTTTTTTTAGATGCCTGCAGATTCCGCTCTGCCTTTGATGACAAAAAAATCAACCAGGCCACTGAGAACTTGGGCCCACCACAGAGCAGCTTCCCTGAGTCCTTAGGACACCGAGGATAGCAGCCTATGTCGACTGCTACTATAAATCAAATTATGAAAAATGACTAACATTTTATAAAAATGAAACTTTGAGTCAAGCATAGTCCTCAATAGAGGAAGAGCCTAATAAAAAAGTAATCACTCCTCATTCTAATGAAGAACCATGCCAAATTTAGAAATGAACTAAAAGGACAAAATAAACTCCAAGTATCTCACATATGTCAAAGGATGGGTCAAAGTGCAAATGGACAGGTTAGTCACCTGCAGGCAGGATGCAAGGGAGCTCCTTTTATTTACTTGAGGCCAAGTTTTCATTTAAACAATGCTATCTATGTAAGCAATGTTAACAGAAATGATAAGCCAGTGCTAACGATTTTTTGTAAAAACTGCAGGAGGTAAAAAAAAAAAAGTGAGAAAGGTATTTAAGAAAGCTTTCAGGCATTGAAGAAAGGCATCACTCAGTGATAGACCTGTACACATGCACAGTGAAATGGCATAACCTTCTTGACCTTGCCAATGGGTGGCCCCAAACAAGTGCCTTTTAGAGGCAACTATTATTGTCACACATAACGGCCCCTACCCCTGAATCCTTCAGCCATCTGCCTCTGACATGATCATACTCCCTTTCCTGTCCCTTCAGGCAGCCATTAAAAACATACAAAATTCCGATTATTCCCTTGCACAAGCAAAGACACAAAGGACAGGAACTGCAAAGAAAATAGAGCAAAAGTAAGACAGTACCTCGCCTCCAGGCTATTTCAAGGCTGTCTCCGACTGCAGTCACTGGTCACCCCCAGATCCCATCATTGCCAAGAGAAGCACCTTAGCACACACGCCCAGCAGAAGCCTACGGTACCTAAATGACCTCAGGCTCTGGGCTTCTCTTCCAGCTCTGAAGCCAACAGAGACAATGATCAACATGCACCTTCCAACTTCATTCATGTTCCCACGGACCCGTAATACACAAAGGCTCGGTTCTTGCAAGCCAGCCAGAGAACTAGAGAAACTGAGCGAAGGTTCCAAGTTCAGCAAACTCTTTGGAGTCTGAAGGCAGTAGGTGGTGGCCTCCGCGAGATCTCATTGACGCGCTGCAACTCTTATTTCCGACCAGGAATCCCAAGAATACCTATAAATACGCACCGCCAACTGACCCTACCGGATTTCTGCTGCAGAGGCAAAGTGTCACTTAACAGCCCCGTGTCTTGGCGCCTCTCAATCAAACTATGTCAAAGTTGCTTTTGCAAAATGTGTGATTTATCTACAGTGAATGGAAGAGGGAAGGAAGGCACAGACCTAGGAACCTCCCTCCAAGGCAGCGAACCAGCTACTACGCAGTAAAGGTGACCCAGATCGCTGGGTATTTCCCCAGTGTGGGATGGGGACAGGACAGTCAGGGCTTACCTTGTTCGAGGCCATCTCACTGACCGAGTGCCTGGTCTGCAGGGTCTCTAGCTGGTCCAGACACCAGTCCAGCTCCTCCAGGGTCTCGCTGGCCAGTTTCTGGTAGGCCTCCTCTGCGAAGAGACAGGGAAAGGGGGGCTCAGTTCTCAAGCGCTTCGCGGGCCCGCCGGCGAGTTCAAGGGGGGCCATGGTGCCGTACCCCGCCATGCTCAGGCTCGGGCGCCCGGTGCCCGCACATGAGGGCTGCTCCTTCATAGTGCCCGGCCCGGCGGTGTGCCGGGGACCTGGGCTGCGCCCGCGGGGCGACCGGCGGCGGGGCTGCGCGGCGG
>NW_004524577.1:34593054-34598978 GCF_000260255.1 Octodon degus | reverse complement strand
CCCGCCGCCGGGGTCGCGCCCACCCGCAATCGGGCTCCGGCTCCGGCGCCCCGTGCGCAGGCGCGGGCAGAGCTAGCACACCTGCCCCGCGGACCCCGCGCCCCGCGCCCCTCGCTGGTCTGGGCAGAGACCCAGGGCCCCTAGGGGGTGCTTGCAGACGAGCTGCTTAGGACCCTCGCATTCTGGGCTACAGCTGACGGATTAGGGTTCCGTTCTGGGGGGCTCTGATTGACTTAGGGGCAGAATGTGGGAATTCCACTAGGAGCAGATTCCTTCCATACCCGGCCTAGACCCTAAGTACCAGACTTAGACATCTGGGGGCGGACAGAACCAAACAAATCGAACACTGTGTTTTGGCGTCCAGGAGGCTTTTGCATTAGGCGATATGACATGATGCATGTTCATGTCGAGTGGCCTAAGAGCTACCGTAAAGGAGCAGCAACGTGACTGAGCCATGCGTAAGGGGTAAGGAGAGTTTACACCTCACCTGCATATGTGCTTCCTTGTGGAACTGCGTAAGACTAGGATAACTTTATGATGCCAAGAGCAAAAGTGTTCAAGGGGCTTTCAACCCACCGTGCACAAATAATCAACAAATGCAGGGAAACGAACAAACCATATCCAGCCAAAGGCTCAGGGAAGCTGCTTCAACTTTTAAAAGCTGACCAAAGGGATCGTGAACACTTTCCCTCCTCTGAACAATTCCGGAGAACTTAAAACCATTAGCACAGGAACAAGCAAACCATTCATAGGTGGAAGAATCATAACTGCCAACAACCCATCTTATAAAGCTTTGTTGACATCAATTAGACATTGAAAAGCTTACAAGAAGAGGTGAGGTCTCTTTTCTGATCTTCCAATCTGTAGGATTGTTGCAAAAGAAATTCTCTTGAAATTTAGACTATAAATTATCGATAGCCTAACAAGAGTCTCATGGACTGAACTTCAGGATTCTGGGATTTTTCAAATAAGTTTTAAAATATAATTTGTAAGTTACGGTCACTTTCAAAGTATTTGTTATATGTGTCGTCATGCCTTGTGATCAAGTATTATTGGACAATTTGCCTTCCACTTGTGGCTCTTTTGTTCTGTTTTTGTTCCCCTGAAATCTTTATAAATACATAGTTTAGGTGTACAGAAAACTGCTGACCTACCTAGGTGAGTTAAAACTCCTAGCAGAAGGAACAATGTTAAAGAAAAGCTTAACTTATTTTATGGTCCAGTGGTCCATATTTAGCATACCCAGCAGGTTAGCGGCATTGCCCTGTGAGTAATTGTCAACTGTCCACTTTTCAATCATCAGGGAGCCAGGAGTCTCCCCTCTTCACCTCTAACACTTGGCGCTCCAACTCCCCCTTCCTGAGGCCCAAGCAAGGCCATGGCCTGTAGCTCCCTCCCTCTTCACTAACTTCCTTAACCTTTTCTGAAATCTGAGGTACAAATTCAGACCCCAGATCTGGCAAGGTAGGCTCCACATATTATATTTCAGTCTTCATTTTTTTAATACAGAAAAGTAATTCAGGAAAGCTTCAAGGTGGTGCTTCAAAGCCTCATGCACTTGGGTAAAGATGTGCTCTTAAGAAGGTAGTACAGTAACAAGAGGGGCAATTTACTTCAGATCTATTTTCCATCCAAATCATGGGTTGCCATGGTGAATATTAAAATTTGGATATGACCTGAAGGAAAGAAATAAAATGATCTGGAACATATACACTATCAGTAATTAAGTAAAGAATTATTAGCAGCAAAATAATGAACTGCTTTACAAAACTGGTACCCAAATAATTATTATCACTATTAGCACAGAGCTCAGACTATTACTTTTTTTTCCAAATTCCTGGGTTAATAGGCCAAACTGTTAGCTGCAGTTTTTCAGTATCATGATTAAGCCTTCAGTTTTAGAAATTTTAACACCGAGTGTTCTAGGACATCGAGTAACTGACCTTTTCATCCCTACCAAAAAAAAAAAAAAAAAAGCCTCAGTGTGGAGTTGCCAGCTATTCTACAGGAAATTGAGTCACTACCCCAAACAACACACCTAAATGTCATCTGCAACTAGCAGGACAGAATCATGAACCAGTTTAATTTTGGCTTTTACCAAGAACACAAACTGCATTCATTAATAAAATACTTTCCCCCTACAGAGAGCAGCATGCCCTACAGCTCTGCTTTACAATATAGGAAAACTCTTCTACTTAGCTGGCCAAAATCTTTTTGTGGCAATGAACTGAAGAGAGAAAAACAACAAGGCAAAACCTGTTGGCCACATGCCATCTGGTGTAGGTGAGGGCAGCGGGACAGTAGTTAATACCTCAAGCCTTTGGAAGCCCCCCTTCAGTGGCACTGGCTTTCTTCAAGGTGCCCTTGAACTGTGTGGCACCCCTGTGTCTGCTTAAAGTCCCCTGTGACAGCAGAGCCCTCAGTGCTTTGGGGCCAGCCCAGGGCTCCCACCACGGTGGTGCATGCGAGGGTTCCTGACCCAGGGCCTGAAACCTTGCCAGGGCTTCCAGGAAAGGATGCTGAAGCTCCAGCTTCCCCTTCATAAAGGAAAAGAACCTCAGCTCAGGGCCATAGATTTGGCTGGACTCTGAGGTTGTTTTCTTGTGAAAGTTCTGCCCATGACTCCCAAACACTATTTACCAGGATACTGTCCTGTGAAGCAAAAGGATCATGCTGTGACACATTACTAGGTGCGGGTTCATCTGCCTTGCTGACAGTTGGGGGTGGGAAGGTTGTGTGCACTTGCTGTAATGCCTAGACAGACCTATTGCTGCAAATGAGGAAAACAAGAACAAAAAAAAAATGTGATTCGGATACCACTTGCTTCCCTTAATTAGAAACTAATAAAAACATCACTACCAATTCAAATTGCTTTATTTATTTATTTATTTATTTATATGTATTTAGCACAGGGTCTACAGGGTCTCACTACACTGATTGGACTCATAGTGATCCTCCTGTTTTCAGCCTCCCAAGTGCTGGGATTACAGGTGCGTGCCATCACACCTACTCTCAATCACCCTCTCAGTGTGCCCCAGGGGCAGGGGCAGGGGCAGCATGGCAGGCCCGGTGATCGAACCCCCAGCCCCTGCGTCTGCCTAACCAGGTGCTTTAATCCACTGAGCTATCTAGTAGGCCCTCAGATTGTTTTAAAGTTTTAAAAATGTCATTTTAAACAGATCCTAAGAGCAAATGCTTAAGTATATGCCTTCCTAGGCAGTTCTGGTTTCTCCTCTGGATTGCCACCCAAATCCCCTTTGTTCCTCAGGAAGGAGATAGCGTCTCAAGCAGGTAGAACTGGAGCAAATGAGTTCCGCTTCACCACGCGCTGCTCCGAGCGAGGCGCTGCCTGACCTGGCTGCGCAGGGATTTGGGCAGGTTAGCTTTCACTTTTGCTGACATGCTTTTTCCTCTCTATACGTTTTATCTGATGGGAGATACATGAAGGCCCTGGGTCCTCTTTCAGCGTGTACATGTGACAGGTTTCAGCAAAGCTTGCCAGTGGCAAGCAGCTGTCATTTCCAAGTGTATTTCTGGCACCAAGTCCTTGTTTTGAAGTATTTTAAAATATATAAACTTTCATTTGGTACTTCAAAAATTTGTCCAGAGAGAAGATGTGTCTAATTTTGTGAGTATTTTATTTCCTTTCATCTTTCTACCATCTACGATTTTTCCAGTGCTGCCGAAGGCTCTAGTAAAAATATTTTAAATTAAGTAAGCACAGGATTGAGTATCACTGACTTCTAGTCCGATCAGCAACTCCACTTTTTTTTTTTTTTTTTTTTTTTTTTAGCACTGCCTCTGCGTCATCCACTGAGTTTGTACAAACAAGATGACTCCAGGAGTGTGTCCCTTTTCTAAGAAAAGCCTAGAGTCCAGCAATGAGGACAATTTCAGCACAGCCCACAGGAGGAAGCACTCAGGAAGAAGTAAGCATTGGGCTGTGGGACGGTGGAAGGGGGCTGCATAGCTGACATGATACAGAGGCAGAAGGGGGGACAGAGGCAAGTGATGAGGGTAGGCAGACTTTAGAGAAAACGGCGGGGGTAAACATTTAGGCCTGTGATCAACAAGGTGTGTATGTCTATGTGTAAAGAAACTACCAGGAGTAGAGCTTGGCTTAGGGGAAAAGAGGCTGGAGAAGTCTAAGAAATTACAGAGATCTGGAAAGAAAAGACTCAAATCCATGCAATTAGGAATGAGAAGGGTGAAATCACCACAGACTTTGCAGAAATTAAGAGGATCATCTCTATCTTGAAAACATATATTCTAATAAGATGGAAAATGCAGAAAAAATGGAGAGATTTCTAGATACATATGAATTACCAAAACTGAATCAAAAACATACAAAAATCCTAAAGAAACCAATACCAGTCAATGAAATCAGAGATGTAATCAAACACCTGCCAAAAAAAGAATAGCCCAGACCCCAACAGATTGACTGCTGAATTCCATAAGAAATTTAGAGAAGATCTAAAACCACTACTTCTCAAACTCTTTAATGAAATTGAAAGGGAAGCAATACGCTAAAATTCAATCCTGGCAGCAACTTTTACCCTGTCACCAAAACCAGAGAAGGACCCAACTAAGAAAAAGAACTACAGGCCAATCTCCCTAGTGAACAGAGTTGCAAAACTCCTCACAAGATCCTGGAAAACAGAATGCACTAAATCATTATGACTATTATACACCATGCTGAAGTAGGATTCCTCCCAGGGATACAGAGATGGCTCAACATATATAAATCAATAAATGAAATACACCATATTAACAAAGCCTAAGACAAAAAATCATATAATCATCTCAATAGACACAGAAAAAGCTTTTGACAAAAATCCAGCACCCATTCATGATAAAAATCCTACATAAAATCAGAATAGAAAGTCATTATCTCAATCTGACAAAATCCATCTATGACAAACTAACAACCAACATCATGTTAAATGGACAGAAACTGAAAGCTTTCACTCCAAAATCAGGAACAGGACAAGGATATTCATTGTTTCCCCTGTTATCAACACCATCCTGGAAAATTTAGCCAGAAAAATTAGTAAAGAAAAAGAAAGAAAAAGAATAATGTACAAGATACTCTACATAGAACACCCTCAAACTCCACTAAAAAACTGCTAAATGTAATAAGCAAATTCAGTAGCATAATTAGACATACTCTAAAGACAACATTCAAAAATCAATAGCCTTCCTGTACATGAATAACAAAGATAAGTTATGGAAGCGACAGATTTCACAGTAGCATCTAAAAAAGTGAAATACCTAGGAATCAATGTGACAAAGGATTTGAAGTTATATTATAAAGCAACTGTGAGATAAACAGCATGATATTGGTAAAACAAACAAACAAAAAACTTGAAAATCAATGGGATGGATTAGAAGATGAAGAAACAACTCCAGACACACTCAGCCACCTCATCTTTGACAAAGGTGCCAAACACATTCACTGGATGAAAGATAGTCTCTTTAATAAATGGTACTGGAAAAGCTGGCTCTGCACATGCTGAAGATTAAAACTAGGCCCAGACCTTTCACTAAACTGAGTTCCAAATGGATAAAGATTTAATATTAAAAGAGAAATATAAAATCTGCTGGAAGATAAAACAGACAAAATTCTTGAATACATGGTTATAGGCGAAGACTTTATGATTAAAACCCCTGGTGCACAGGAACTTCACAAAGAATCAACAACTGGGATCTCATCTTTTTAAAAAGTTTTTGCACAGCAAGAGAAACCACTAAGAGAATGAAGAGATAGCTTACAACGTGGGAATAAATGTTTGCCAGCTGCTCCTCACACATTACTATTGAGAAAATATAAAGAAGTCTAAAATATCAGAGCTCCCAAATTCAAAGACCCAACCCAAAAATTGACTTCTAAGATGAATATACACTTCTTAGTTGAAGCAACTATA
>NW_004524577.1:34589074-34592954 GCF_000260255.1 Octodon degus | reverse complement strand
AACACTGAGATTCCATCTCACCCAGGAAAGAATGGCTGTCACCAAGAAGCCAACCAATAACCAGTAATGCAGGGCCTGTGAGGAGAAAGGAACCCTTCTCCACTGTTGGTGGGAGGGAAGAGTAGCACCACCACTGCAGAAATCGTGTAGAGATTCTCCCCCAAATCAGGATTGTAGAAACCATTTAAACCCCTGTGGAGTATCTTCCCAGAATTAACAATATTGTACCCCAGTGATATATGTGCACCCATGTTTATAGCAGCACAGTTTATGATAGCTAGATCTTGGAAACAACTCAAATGCCCATCAATGGGAGAATGGGTAAAAAAAATGTGTGGTCTTTTCATACAATGGGGAACTATTCATCCATAAAAAGGACAAATTGGAGACTTTTATAGGTAATGGTGTTGCAGGCAGCTGAATTAGATAAAAATATTATAGGCAGTCAGTCAGACAAGGCTAGGCCCTTGAAGGTGGTAACACAGAAGACAAGATACCTTACAACTGTGGGAGGGATGGATGCTCCTTCTGTGAGCCAGACCTAAAGACCAAAGATCAAACAAATGCTGACCTCCCTAAAGATTAGCATCCGAGATTGATTGTCACCCTGAGGAAGCCAGGAAGACTCATTATCTGATGGCTACCAGATAAAGTCCTGTTTTACATTCATGCCCCCTTGCTATGCGACTCCCTTTCCCCTTTGGTCCTGGACTTAATCAACTTTACCCGAGCAGTGGTGCATGTAATCTCATTGGTTGACCATAGTTTTGTCCCACCCCACATCCACCTAAGTGAGTTCCCATTTTCTCCACCTTAGCCCTACATGGTTTTACACTATAAAAGTCCCTGGAAGAGACAGCTTCCCAGGGACAGCCTGCTCGGATCGCCCTGCTGTCTCTCTCTCAGACAGGAGCTTTCTTTCCCTCAATAAATATATTCTGCTCATAACCTCTGTTTGTTCCTAAAATTCATTCTTCTGTTTTAGAGAACACGAACTCGTCCAGGTCAGGCCGGGAGATCATTTTTCCCTATGTCATTTGGAGTTTCCCTGTATCACTTGGCAGTCACCCACCCGAGATCAGTTGTTCTCCTTGTATCAATGGATGCAATCTGAGACTATATTCATGTGAAATAAACCAGGCACACACGTGCAAACATCATATTGTCTCTATAGTGTGAGGAGTTGAAAGACTAAGTAAGATCCAAGAAAAAGAAACTGGGACGGATGGCAGAAAGGTGAAAAGAAGAAAGGGAAAAACAAAAACAAAACCAAAACTACACACACACACACACACACACACACACACACACAAGATAGTTAAGATGGTTACTTCATTGAAAAGAAAGGCTCTTCTAATATTGTTTAGATCATTTAATGCCTATATTTTGTTCTCTGAGTAACTGTTAAAGATAACAATATGTAATGCATCAACCATTGCTATGCTTCTATTATCTTCTTTTGAACTATTTTTTTTTTTCCTCTTTGACATAAAAAAAATAACCCAGAGATCTGCAGACACTGACCATAGAAATCTTTTTAGGCATTGGTATGTAGAGGCTTTGGATTACCTTCAAAAGTAGGCGCTGCTGAGTGATTCTCAGGGCTGTGTGCGGTAGGGGATCTAATTTTATTTTCCATGGAAAACTCGAGGGCTATGCAACAACTGGGTTGAACGAGGCAAGGTTGAAGTCAGCAGGACCACCATCTATGACCGAAGTGTTACTAGATAAAATTAAAGTTGTGTGTAGACCATTTGCTTCTCTGATAATTATTCTTATCTCAGGTAATCTCTGTGCACAGACTTTACATACATAGCCTTTCCCACAACATGTCAGGCATGAAGAGGACTACCAGTGTGACTTGAGAGCGCACGGGCTTCCCTGCCAAAAAAATGTGACCTTCTATTCACTGAATTTTTAATTATACTGTAATGAGATGAGGATAAGCCTTAATTCATCCAGAATTTCAGGGAAAGTGTACCTGAAAGAAAGTGTTTCACAAAACTACTTATGGCAGAAGATAAAACTTGGAGAAACGCTGGTTTGGTAAAACCCAACCTGTGGCATCCTTTACATGGCAATGTGGAAAAACAGGCTGATTGCGTTAAAGTGTGTGTGTGTGTGTGTGTGTGTGTGTGTGTGAGAGAGAGAGAGAGAGAGAGAGAGAGAGAGAGAGAGACAGAGACACAGAGAGAGACAGAGACAGAGACAGAGACAGAGACAGAGACAAAGACAGAGAGACAAGAATCCTCTTGGTCTACGAGGGTAACTCCACACTGGACATTTTCCCTTTCTCAATCTTTAACGATATAGGGAAGACACACAGTGCAGAGCTGTCTCGCTTTGTTGTTTTTCACTGAAGGCACTTAGTTTGAAGTCCAGACTGGTCCAAGCAGAAAAGTCTGCCTGAGCTGGCACTTACGAGGAGAAGCAGAGGAGGAGAGAGCTTCTGAAAGTCAGTGTAAGGAGAAGAAAGACTTCCATTCAAGGAACTAAAGCTTGAGCAAGTGTAATGAGCCCTTTATCTGGCCTGGGGGCTCCATGTGACATGTGTGCGCCTGTCAACGGTGCTACTCCTTGAAGGAAACTAGAGAAGAGGCAGAAGTTTCTGGTCCCTATTCCACTACACACAGGCACAAACCCACGGCTATTCACAAATTTTTCTGAAGACTTAATTTTTTTTAATCTGTAGACTGGGAAAAATAACAAGGACTTTGTGAGTTACTTTAAGTGAGGGAATGTAAATTAATCTTGCATTGCATGCCTAATAGATTATTTCCTTCCTTTCCTCTATTTTACCTCTGCCTCCAATTATGTTACATTTCTAACTTAATCCTATCAGTCAAGTACACTTATGAGCAAATACTTTTGGAGAACCTAGGGGCTTAGAACCTTAATGGCTCAGTTGGGCTGTTTTTCAGGGTAATAAGAAAGAAAAAAGACACTCAAGGAAAGTGAGAAAAGTTCAATCTGAAGATATATATTTTTTTCAATCTGAAGATATTTATGTACTTTTTACATCTGCTTTAGGAAAATCTTGCTGCTAAATTCAATAACAAATTGACATGGAGTTAACCATGAACTTCTTTGTGTAATAAACTTAGTTTACTTTTGACATCCATTCAATTTATGGTTAAAATAAAAATTATTTCTCCCAAACAAGGCAAGAAATATAAAGAACTGTGTATTGTGGAGCAACTCATCTCTCACTCAATGCACTCTTAACCAAGTGCCCAGCAGGTGGCAAGTGCTGGAATAAGAGAGATGAACAAGAAGCAAAATACTTCACCACACTCTTCTTTTTGAACAACCATCTACCCGGAGAAAGCACAGCAGCAACTGGCATGTCATGACAGAAGACAGGAAAAAGAATGTTCTGGGACTGTCGTGCTTCAAGGTTGTATATGGTTAGATTTTTGGACTTATATGTAAACATAAGAATTACATAATTCTTTGTGCCTATTGTCAAAATATATTCTAACTTTTAAATGTTTTTTCATCGTATTCTGAAGGGACTTAAAGTTCAACATATCCATACTTGATGAAAAATACCTGTTCCATGTTATGCCTAAGATGTTTGATATTTAGACAGACAGTGAGGTTAAGCTTAACAGCCTAGGTTGTATGGTAATAACAATAAGCTTCTCTACTGGAGGGTTAACAACTTAAGTTTGCAGACCAAAATTAGAGAAAAAGGAGGGCCACAAGGAAAGCCAACATTTTGGCCCTAGCTTTACCAGGTCAATTAAGACTCAGGACATAGGAGAACTTGTACTGTAATGTCACGTAACTCAGTAGTGTCCCAAATTTTTTGATCAAGGAGATTATGGGGCCAAAGAGGAAAGTGATCGATCATGTAGAGTGTGCCTAAGGAGAGTCA
>NW_004524577.1:34587064-34588089 GCF_000260255.1 Octodon degus | reverse complement strand
TGTCCCCAAGCAGTATAAGCACAAGGCAGAGATGGGGAACTGGGTTGGTGCCACCTGACACAGCCTTGAAAAGATCTGGAATAGCTTTCTGAAAGGAGTGTCCGCTCTGACCCTCTAGGAATAAAGTGAAGAGCTGAGTGGAGAATAAGAGATGACATTCAAGCTAGAGAGAAGAGGTGGCTTCGTAAGGTGGAGAACATGGAGATCAAGCCCATTAGAGTTTAGATGGACAATGGACAGAGACACAGTTGGAGAAGCAGACTTAGAAGATATATTATCTTAAGAGCTTATGGCTTTCTCTGAAAGACCTGTTAAAAATCTCCTAAGTGAGACAGTTGTATGATTAAATTTGCTTGTAGAAATATGGCTGCTGATAGGATCAAAGGAAGACTGGGAAATGACAAGGCCAGGAGGGCAGGTTTTGGCCAGAAAAGGCCAAACTCTAGGTAACATCTGCAAAGAGTTGGGGAGGGCCAGGGAGATGGCTCAGTGGAATAAGCGCTTCCCTGGCAAGCTTAAGGGTCTGAGTTCAATCCCCAGTTAAAAAAAAAAAAAAAGTTGGGGAAAGGAGTTGCAAAGAGTAGAAAAATCTCCCAAGAGTAAAGAGATTCAAAGGAGAATGCTGTTAAAAACCAAATATTCATCTCTCCCTAAAATTTATATTGTGAAGAGAAAGGGTAGAGACGTCGATCCTGGGAAATGAACTGGTCAGGAGGCAGGGGCCTCCTGAAGGCAGTCAGTACCCAGCACCCGTACAGAAGAGCCAGCGCTGGCTTGCTGTCCCCCAGCCACATCAGCAGACAGTGTGTGCCTCACGAAAACCTGGCACGCTAGCACCTGACTTCAGACTTTGAGCTTCTAGAATTGTGAAGAATAGGTGTTTGTTTTCCAAGCCATCTAGCTTATGGTGCTTTATTGCTGCAGCTAGAGCTGACTTGGACAAATGTTAAGGCTGTGCCGTTGATATTCATGACAGATATTTATATATATGTATAATAATTATATATACATGGTTATTAAACAAG
>NW_004524577.1:34569834-34586653 GCF_000260255.1 Octodon degus | reverse complement strand
TATATATCTCCACAGTTGGGCAAAGTTAATCTTCATTCCAAACTGGTATTTCAGCAACACAAGACAAAAGAGAGTATTAAAGAATGTCAACAAGGAAGCTTTTGTCGAGAAATTTGCTTCAAGAAAACAATAAAAATGTTATGATCAGGTCTACAAACTTTTATTAGAACTGGGTACTTTCCTCCCTCTGAATATGTTATTTAAATGCTCTTGGAACAACTTTAGAAAACAGTCTTATTCCCGCCTGTGACTCCGTCACACTCCATGGACCTAAGTGTGTAGTGGTGTTTGGGTTTTTATCTTTGCCAATTACTGCAAAAATCCCTCCCGATTCCAACCCAGCCCTAACATGTATTCACTCTCGAATTTCTAACATGGTGTCAAGTGGACTGTGTGCTGGTTTCCAGGTTGCCCACCGTCCACTGCCAGATGATACAGACAGGGTCAGAGAGCTTCTGAACTGACCAGGATCTGTTGCGGATCCTGTGCACCACTGCGAGACCAGAGCTCTCGGAGTCTAATTCAACCAAATACCAAGCACAGAGTTTTTATATTTGAAATTGTGATACTCTGAGAAATTAAGTTATTGGTGAATGGGAAGCCATTCATTCATTCATTCATTCATTCATTCATTCATTCATTCATTCATTCACGTGCTGGGAATCAAACTCAGGTCCTCATGCTTGCCTGGTAGGTGCTATTTTATTGAGCTACAACCCTACCTCTTGGGCTATATTTATTCTCATTCTTGCCTATCTACACTCTTGCCGCAACTTTATTGCCATCCAATACTCAACTAATATGCCTACAAATTATTTACACATTTCTGTAATTGCCACCAACAATCAAATCCTCATCTGTTCATTTTCACTTGCAAGTAACAGCATATTGCCAGGGGCTTCTTGGGCTGGCATTTGCCTGCCATAGTCCTGTTTGTGAAACCAGCAGTGCCTTTCTTAAACTCTCTTTTCAATATGTCATTTCTCTGGTTAAGAACTTCATGCATAAAATCCCTCTTACTTTTTCTTTTTCATCTATCTATCTATCTATCTATCTATCTATCTATCTATCATCTATCTATCTATCTATCTACCATCTATCATCTATCTATCTATCTATCTATCTATCTATCTATCTATCTATCTATCATCTATCTATCTATCTCTCTATCTATCATCTATCTATCTATCTATCTATCTATCATCTATCATCTATCATCTATCATCTATCATCTATCTATCTATCTATCTATCTATCTATCTATCTATCTATCTATCATCTATCTATCTATCTATCATCTATCTATCTGGCACTAAGAATCGAACTCACAACCTTGTGCTTGCCAGGCAGGCACTATGCTGCTCAGCTATATCTCTGGCCCCTAAATCTTTCTTATTGTATTGATATTATAATTCTCGTGTTCACATTACACCTTTTTTAGAAAGCTGGCTTTTTGAATACATTTTCAAGCTATCATTTAGTCACTATCTCACCCACAGCTGTTCTCCTTTTCCAGTTCTTCCTCCTGGAAACAATTTACTGCTGTTTGTCCCTCCAACTCTTTCCTTAGCCATCTTTACATTCACACCTCGCTCTTTCTTTAATGTCTAGGACAGTCCCTGATATTCACAGGTATTCAACAATTATTTGTGAGTGAATAATCAGTAAATATTTTTGTTGTCTAACAAATAGTAGTATTTCTTTCCAGGTAAAATTCAAGCAATAAAACTGTACTTGGTAGAGTGCCGAGGCGCAGTCGTGGTTATTCATCTCTTGGTTCTCCATCTGTTGTTTCCCAACTCTGCTCTTCCCCTTTTCTAGAGACTACAGGAACTAACAGTTCCAGGATTTAGGAAGGATAAGCAGATAGTAGTGTCATGCTGAAGGGAAATATTAATACAGAAAAGAAAACGGTAACTATTCCTTAGAAATGTGAACCTTTAAAAGAGTCCATCAATACTCTGGAATTGGGGAAAGAGTGCAGTACACCAGAGGTGATGTGCCATCCTCCCAAGATCGAAGAGCGGATTCTCCCTGAAAATTGAACAGGAAAGCATGGTGGGCCCTTTGGCCTACTCATTCCATAGTGCTCGTCTTTATTTTCTAACAGAAATCTAACTACTTAAACGTCTATGTTTTCCCAGTATAATGAAGTCTGGGGTTGTCTCTTCCCTTCCCCCACAAGGTGGTTCCATTTCCACAGCTCTGTCCTCTCCGTCCTGTCCTCGAGCACGTCTGCTGCCCCAGGCCTCAGCTCCTTCCCTCTGGTTTTCCCATTTTAAAGGAATTTAAACCCATCTTGTATTAAGATTTTCTCTAATACTTCCATTTTCTGTTTTAAAAATTCTTTCCTGATCTTCAGGATCATATGTTCTATAAATCTTCAATTTCACTGTAAATTTTATTTTCTGATGTTTTTATTTCTATTTATTTATTTATTTATTTACTTACTTATTTACTTATTTTGCACTGGGGATCGAACTCAGGACCTTGAAGTTGTCAGGCAAGTGCTTATGCTGCTGAGCTGTCTCCCTGGCCCAATTTCACCCTAACTGTTATCTGAGACAGTGCTCACTTGAATGTGCTGTACACGTTCTCCTATCCTGACCCTTCCATAAATGAGTAAAAATGCTGAGGATTTGGGTGGTAGATATGTTATCAGGTTCACTGCCCTTCTAAAGACCTGGGGCTCTTTAGGCTTCTTGGAGGTCTAGTGAATCTTTTGATGATATGGTGCAAACTGCGCCAGAAAGCTGGCCTGTGTTCAGATGATCCATATCTCATTCTAAGAGATTCACTGACTTGAAGTCACCAAGAACACCAGATTGAAAATTCTGGATTTCAGAAGAAAATGTAGTTGCTTTAATCAACAGTTCCAGGGTCGTGATTCAAAATCAACATCTCTGCTGCCTTGTTTTTCCTGTTATTTATTTATTGCTTTTACATAAATCTCTCTTTTGCACTTATACCCCTCTTACGATAAGATACCCAAAGGGCTATAACATCAAAGACATTCATTCCACTTAATGCAACTGAAGGCTGAGTTAAGAAAAGCACAGTTTTTGGATAAAATTGGGGCCGAGAAGACATGCTAAAACAGCTTCTCACGCGTAATTTCTTTTGTCCAATTTTTCTTCTCAACATCTGAATTATGAGTAAACTTTATACATGAGAAGCTATACTATCCTACTGCTAAACGTGTACAAGTTACACATGCAATAGAAAAAAACAACTCAAGGCTACATCAAATACAAAGATTATTCTCTTGTATCTCAGCTGGCTCCATACACAGGCTAAAATAAGAGAAATTCATTTAATACCTGTGCAAATCTATGGGGAGGCATTATGCTTTAGATCTAAAATGTGTCCCCAAACTCCATCCCCTCACAGAGGGGGCTTGAGAAGGTGACTGGATTGTGGGGTCTCACAGCTGACTTGCTGCTGGAGTTGGAGCCTGCAGGGTAGAGCTAGGTCCCTGGGATGAAGGGTTCATCTCTTGCCTGATCCTCATCCCAGGCTCCCTCTGCTTCCCACCCCTACCTGGCCAGGAGCTGCTTTTACCCTGCTACATCCCATCCTGTCTCCTGCCTGAGAAACAGCAGACTATGGACTGAAACTGCAAACCCAAATAAACCTTTCCTCCCAGAATCTGCAGGTATGACATGCTGTGTCTCACCAACAAAGAAAGTAACAATGACAGGAGAGTTCTATTTGAATAAGAAAGGTCTTAGACACACTTTGTAAGAATCCATAACCTCCAGGGTTGCTCAGGGAAGAAGCACAATAGACCAGAAATGGACCATACATTGTTCTGTGTGTGCTACCTTACACTAGCACCTACATAATTGAGGCCCATTACATAAGGTGTAATTTACCTCAGAGAGTTGCTTGCATGAGCCAAACTCTAATAAGTTATTAACACATTATTTCTTTCTCAAGGGTTCATGGTCCTAAAACAATTGCTTCTTTTTTATCATCACTGACAACCCCCAAATATTAGCCAATTCTGATCTGAATGTGATTGAACAATCTCACATCTAGAATAACCCTCATAACACGTGATCAAAATGCAAATTCACTGTACATGAAAAAAAAATGTGTACAAGACACCTCATAGGTTAATGTCTACACATCTTATAGTAAGTTTCCATGAGGTACATTTCCCAAAGAATATTTCAATGAACATAACCTCTACAATATTCTACTTACTGATAGAGCTCTTCGGTCAAACAAGGTGTGTTGCCTCTTTGCAGTGATTTCTAATGAACATGAACAAATCAACAGCTAGAACTTGCATAGTAGAGACCTCTTTAATGCCCCTTAGTATTATCAAAACTCATTTGATTTTGCAATGCTTTTTCTCATGTGTCAACTATCATCTCTTGAAGCGTACTTGAAAAACTTTGTCCTTTATCACTATCCATACATTAGGTTATTGCTATTCTGGAGCATGACCACAGTCACAAGGTCTTGGTGCTCCCACATGTCTAAAATTCCCACTAGCGACATTTTATTTTCCTTTCTCCTATTTACTCGAATGCAAGCTGCCCTCACTGACAGGGTGCTCCTTTGAAAGCTTTTGAGAGCTGTTCAGCGGATAATCTTCCTCCCACTGTTCTTCCTTCACTTTTCCTTGTCCCCAGAAATAGCAATTAAAAATCCATATGTATTTCTTGAGCCTCTCTGCAGTACTAGTTGCTATGAAATACAGGAGCATGCAAGGTGGAGGGGCCTTAACCTAAGAAAGACCTGACAGTCACCTGCTGAGAAAAGCAGACACGTGACCAGCTGCTGCCTAGAGACAGTGGAAGGTGGCAGATGAGTCATTTAGCCTGGAGTGCTACTGAAGTGCAGAGCCGTGAAAGGGAGGTCTAGCCTGATGCGAAGTGTTCAGAATTCCAGGAAAAAGGTGACTCTAGGTGCTGGTCTTCAACACAATCTGAGATTGAACAGCTGCGGGAGGAATTGTTAGCTGTCTCTCTTCAGGGGAGGAAACACCTGCAGCCTGAACAGGGTTTCTCATTCGGGCTGGCCAGAGAGTGGAGGAGAGTCCTTCCAGAATGAGAGAAGTAACGCCGATGACCTGCAGGTGTGGCCTTGAGCCACTGAATAGGGTGGGCACTGTAGGACAAATGCGCCAGGAGGCCAAGAGGGCAACACGGAGAGGAGACAAGGAGAGAGATGACGAAGCTGTTCCAGCAGGCCAGATCACAGTGAAAATGGAAATGGATGTATACGTTTCAGTGACTCACCATGACAGCCCTGAGCTGGATGAAGCGTGAGGTTCAAAGGTTTGCTCTGCAGCTCAGCAGCAATGTGGTGCAGTTGAGGAAAGCATTTCATTCCCTCTATGTCAGTTTTCTCTGTTGTAAAAATGAATAAAAATGCATCCCCTAGAGGAGTCAAGGAGGGGGTCCTATAAAAAATTGCCACACCCAGCTGTTGGCATCATTGAGAGCTCTAGAAGGTTCTCTACCACGGCCCTAGAGGGTGGCCCCCAGGCCATTTATTTTAGCAGTTTATTTGAAATTTTAAGACTGACTTGAATCTAAAAAAATCATATATTCATATTTTTATTTCTTTTTTTGGTTTTATTTCATTTCAACCTGAATGATTTTCTTGAAAATTTTGATTTCTCTAGTGTATTGCATGTAAAATACAGGAGCTATCAGAAAAGTCATATCCACCCCATTTTATCTTAAAACACTTTGAATGCTATCCAAAGATCTTGTGCATACTTTTGATACTAATGAAAGTTATTCCCCGTACTGCTCTGCAAATCAACACGATTATCAATGTCCTCAGGGTAATTGCTATTTAGAGCAATTTAACCTGAAGACCTAGTAAGCAAGATGCATAAGACACATCATGTATATTTTTTTGCATTTGAAGATGAACTTTTGGAAACAAACACTCTACTACAGTTATTTCCATTATTATTCTTTTCTCATATTCCCTGCTCCTGTCTTTTTCTTCCCCATCTCTCTTCTCTGCCTCTGTGTACATGTGTCTCTCTGTGTATGTCTGTTTCTGTCTTTGTGCATTTGTGTGTGTGTGTCTGTGTGTGTGTGTGTGTGTGTGTGTGTGTGTATGTGTGGGGGGGTGGGGATCAAGCCTATTTTTCATGAATACAAGATAAATTCTCCACCATTGAAATACACATCCTCGACTATTCTTTCAGGTTTCATTTGAGGATTCCATCTTTATGCTCAAGTACAATGAGGAGCACACAATTGCAAACTATTTTTCTTCTCATTGTCTGAAAATATACAGGGGTGGCCAAATAGCTCAGCGGATTAAAGCACCTGCAAGCAGGTACAGGGGCCAGGGGTTCAATCCCCAGGCCTGGCATTCCGGCTCTGCCCCCAGGGCACACTGAGATGGTGATTGAGACTGGGCGTGGTGGCACACACCTGTAATCCCAGCTCTTAGGAGGCTGTAAACAGGCGGATCACTACAAATCTGATCTCTCTCTCTCTCTCTCTCTCTCTCTCTCTCTCTCTCTTTCATTTTCACTTGCTTCCTTTCCCCATTCTTCCATCACAGTTTTTCTTTTCTTTTGGACAGTTTCTTCCCTATTCCTAATATCTACTCTACACTTTGGATCTTATTTACTCACTGAAATTCTCACAACAGTAAAGCAATACAATGCTTAGACACGTGGGTCTGATTTATTTCACTTATGAGTATGCCTCTGAGATGCTTCTATGTGCCTATAAAAGTCTCAAGTTTATCCTTCTTTATGGTTAAGTAGTATTCCATTATATATTTTTAAGAACTATATTTTTTGTATCTATTCCTCAGCTGCTCAGCATCTTCCAAGACCTAGCTATTACAAATCATGCTGCTATAAACACGGGTGCACATTTATCACTGTGGTATGATATTTTTAACTCTTATTGGATGATACCCAGAAGGAAAATACTTGGGTCGAATGGGACCTCTAATCCTAGATTTGTGAGGAATCTCCACCTTGATTTCCATAATGGTTACACCAGTCTACACTCCCAGCAATAGTGGAGAAGGCTTCCTTTCTCCTCACAGCCCCTCCAGCATCTGTTATTGGTTGATTTCTTTGTAGTAGCCATTCTTTCTAGCATCAGATGGAATTTTAGCAGTGTTTTAACTTGCATATCTCAAATGACAAGTGATTTTGAACATTTTTTCATGTATTTATTTGCTACGCCTATTTCTTCATCTGAGAAGTGTATATTACTCTCAGATACCTTTCATCTTTGAACTTTGGGGCCTAGTTTTTTTTTTTTAATTTAATGTATTTTGTAGAGGATGTACAGGGGTCTCACTACACAGATTAGACTCATAGTGATCCTCCTGCTTTCAGCCTCCCAAGCACTGGGATCACAGGCACATGCCACCATGCCCAGCCTCAATCACTTTCTCAGCACGCCACAAGGGCAGGGCTGGCACAGCACATTGAGGATCGAATCCAGGTCCCTGCGCCTTCCTAAGCAGGCGCTTTAGTCCACTGAGCTATCTGGCTGGCTTTGGAAGGGCTAAATTTTAAAAATTCTTTATATCTTCTAGATATAAGTCCTTTGCCTGAGGGACAGCTGACTACAATATTTTCCAACTCTATAGGTTGTCTTTTCACTCTGTTGGTGGTTTCTTTTGTTGTGTAAAAGCTTTTTAATAAGGTGAGATCCCATTTGTTGATTCTTTGTAATATTTCCCACGTGGTCTGGTTTTGCTTGTGACGTTTCTGCATTAAACTAATTTTTACAATTTTTTCTATTTTACTCACACCTCTATGCTCAGCGCATTCACTATTTCCATTAGAATTGTTATTTGTCTTATATCATTTTTGTTTATAAATCTAACCAATGAAGAAGTTTTTGGATATCTAGGTTTGCATTTGACTTTATATATATATTCCAACTCTATAGGTTGTCATATATATATATATATATATGTATATATATATATATATATATATATATATATTTATGTATATTTTTTCAACCTTTGCTCTTAGGAGCTCAATAATTTTACTTGTCCATTTTAAAAGTGACATGTCTTTCACAGGGCACTGGATCTCCAGACAATTTCTTTCTAGTGTTCTTGGAGATTGTCCAACAACTGACCATTATGGGGAACTTTACAAGGACACTGCCATCATCTGCTAAAGCCCCCAACTTCACTCCTATAGGGACTTGGGGAGGATTAAATGAGATTCTGTGGCTTAAGAAGTTTATTTCTTTGTCAGTGAACCACAGGGTTATGGTTTGCGTCTAGTTGTCACCCCAAACCCTCATACAGAATGGGGTGGGGTTTTAGAGTTTGTGATTAATTCATGATCCAGTGCTGGGATTATAGGTGTGAGTTCTACACCCGCCCTGGGGCAGGGTGCTTGAGTACAACATAAGGGAGGGAGAGAGGCTTGGTAGCTGTCAAAGCCACTGTTCCTCCTTTGGCTCTTGGCTCTCTTTTGCTGCCCTGAATGGCTGTCCCCTGCCATGAGCCACTCTACCTTGGAGCCAGCCAAGTATGGACTGAAACCTCCACTGACAGAGCTAAATAAACTTTACCTTGCTTATTTTGGGGTTTTGGGTATTTTGTCCCAACCACCATAGAAAAGTAACTGAGAAACAGAGCAAACACTATTTTTCATATTATGACTCAGTAGAGGTGCTTACAATGAGAAGGAACATGATGACTGTGTTAATGTTTGTTAATTGTGCTTATGTTTGAAAATATGTGGGCCAGGGAGATGGTTCAGTAGAATAAGTGCTTCCATGGCAAGTGCAAGGGTCTGAGTTCAATCCCCAGTTCCACCAAAAAAAAAAAAAAAAAAAAGAAAAAGAAAAAGAAAATATGTGAAGGCTAATGCTTAGATGTATAAAAATGTATATAAGAATGTCTTAATACCTGTATTGAAAAGGGATGTTGGCAAACTCCTACAATTAGCAATCTGTACATCCTATATAGTAGTCATCAAAAAATGTGTTCATTCTTTAACAAACCATGCTTTTTAGTTTAAGTGAAAGTAACAAAAAATTACTACACACAATATAGTGGCAACCTGTATACAGTTGAACCAGCATATGTACCATCTACAAACCAATATAGATTTGATCCAAATACAAAGACTAGGACTAGAACTTAATATGAAATAATATTTATTGTACTGTATATGGTTCACTCTGATTTCTTGTATTCCGCTTAATCTAAAAAAATGATGCATTAAGTCATCTTTGAAGCCTATCAATGAATTTGAAAACACTGAGATAGGAATCTCTTAGCTTAATAAATGTTAGTTCCATCCCTCTTGCCTCTTGTCCTTCCACTTTACCCTCTACTCTTTGACTGCAAGTGAAAAGTAAATAGATCACAGGTTACTCTAAGTGATGAGCTATCTCATATACACATATTTTGTAAATAATTTCTCCATAGGTGTGTGTTTCCTCAGAACACTACAAGTTTGCCAACTGTATGTGTACAGCAGGAGCCACTAACTGAAATGCCCATAAAAGCTACAGATGTCATGTGAGTAAGGGAATGAATAAATGTCATGGTTGGCAGGGTCTTCATGTACTGAGAGGGGGGTAACTACAGAAGGCAGGGTATATTAGAGTGTATGTATATTAGAGTGCTTTTCACCTCTTGCCAAATCTTCAGCTTTTTTTCTTTTTTGAAACCCCCATATTAGAATTTTTAAAGCAACATTTAGATTTTTAAGATTTGAGCAACTAAATTTTGAAGATCTTAAATATTTTGAAAATAAAATAAGTGTATGAACCTTGCTGGCCAATTTATACCTCTAACATGCACAGTGTCTAGCACTTGTGACAGAATCCCTACTAGGTGGAGCAATTTAGAAGCTCCAAGTAGGGCTGTACAGTTTCCAGGTAGGGAAGGGAAGAAGGGTTTCTGCCAGGCACAGTGGAGCACACCTGTAGTCTAAGCATATGGAAGGCTCAGGTGTGAGGATCAGCTGAGCTTAGGAAATTGACCCCAACCTGGGCAACTCTTCCAAAAAGAAACAAAGCAAAACAAAAAGAACATGTTTCTGCAATCTGATATGCTATCAGAAGGTCACTGAAAGACTCCTTTGGAGTCAGAAGACAGAGATTCCTTTCTTGGATCCCACAGTTTACCCAGGAATGGTCTTAGCCAAATGATCTCAGCTGTCCCTGGACCAACTGGGACGCTATGAGATTTGTTGGGAGGAATGTACTCTGAACAAAAATACTTGGCCTCGATGCCCTGACGGTGACCTATGACCCAGCCAATCACAAGTGCTAGGGCCTGAAAACCACTACCCATACTAACCCTTTCTTTGATGACTGAATAGGAAAAATACATCTTTCCATTTGGCCTTCCTCGGCATTTATTTCCTACAGTACTGGGGTCCTTTCCCTGTTTAAATAATGTTTACATAAACTTATATTTTCAAAGCACCTCTTCAATAATAACAGCAATCAGAATACAATTTCTCCTTATGCAAGACAGTATTCTAGATTGTTAATGCCTAAAACTTTAATCCAAAGCTCAGTTAACTTCCTCACAACCCCTTTAAATTCAACCTTATTCCATCATGTCCTGTGGCTGTCCCCAACTCCTCTACTCACCTAGTCAGACAGTCTCATCTCTGCATATTTGGTTAATATTTTTTAACATGATTTTTATTTTGTGGTCACTTTGATTATTTAGATGTGGAAGTTCCTGCCTTTCAGTGTCTGATTCTTTTATGTGGAAGTTTCTTCAAAGGAATCTCTACATAAGATTCTGATGATGCATGTGCCAAGTAATACAGAGAACAGGCAGGAATATCCAGGGTCGAATGAGTCCTTCCTGACATCACCAAGGGAGGGAAACACTTCAGGGCAAGGGTTGTGGAGTAGGAGGGAATTCACATAATCCCTTGGTTTTGGTTTTACATAGGGTGATCCTTTCTCATAGATAAAGTTGGTTTATTTTGTCTACTTAAATGTTGCCTAGACTCATTGCTAATCAACACAGGTTTGTTGACTTCACCAATGACTGGGGAGTGGGGGCCCTAATATTCTATGAGATGCTAAAATGACAAAGCTTGTTTAAGAAAATCTTTGGTTTCAAGTGGTCCACAGTTCAGAGATACTGATCAAAAACTAACAATTGTAGTGATTTCAAAGGAAATGCACGTATGCCATGGGAAAAACAGGCACAGCAGGCCAGCAACGCTCAGAGGATCCAACCAGGATGCCAGAGAAAGATGCCCATGCTCCCCTCTTCTTGGAAACTTACAATCAGAATTTGAAGACTTGGCCAGCTGGATATTTAGGGAACAGCACGTGAGCCATGGGAAAGCAAGTTCAGTAGCTCAGCCAGGGTGAGACCCAGCTTATAGTGCTAAGGCTCAGATATACTGCACATGCAGTCTTTTCTTCTTCGGCTTGAACTCTCTGCAGTAGAAGCTTCAGTATGAGGGAAAGAAGGATTAGGGTGCTATGCCCATTGTACAAAGAAGGAAAGAAAAGACAGAGATTACACCACCTGGAAGCCAGCAGTAATCAGAAGGCAATCCTTAAAAATGGTGATTAAAGAGGAAGTTATGGGACGTGGATCAGAGAAGGCTCTGCCACATAAGAGTTGAAGTGAATTCAGCACTTCAGAGCTGGGTTCAATTTCACAGTGTGCATTTGCCTCTCGCTGTTCCTACTGCCTATCTCTTACTCCTCCCTAAGAGCCTCTCTTCTCTGTGAGATAATAAACTCTTGGTCATGGTTTTACCTGGAGCAGTAACCACTGCTAGCATCATGCTCTTCCAAGGTAATGTAATGTTTCAATTTCACCAGTGTGATCAGATTCCATTGGTTGAGATGCCCTACTCCAACTCCTTTTTTCAGAAATAAGGCCAGAGGATATTTCCTGATAACCCTGGATGGTGCTACCCACTTCACCAGATAGGGATTGTGCAGGCCCTGAAATTCAGGAGAACAGTTGTGAAGAAAGGCAGTTTTGTTTTTTTTAAATTAATTTTATGGAAAAACAACAATGAGACAGTTTCAAAACAGGTTAGTAGGACAGTTACAATAATTAATATATTGCATATTGTTGTCTTTGTAGTGGTTGTTCATAGTACAAGATGCACACATCTCTGACAAAACTAAACAAAAAAAGGGGATATAAATGAAGGACCATTTTGTATCTGTATATACAAAATAGGATAGATACACAGCTGCTTACTCATAATTCAATGAGAAGAAAGATTTAGACTAATAGTGTTTGGACAAGAAGGCAGTTTTGTTTTTCCAAGCCTAAACTCTGTCACCTCTACCTTCCTTTAAGCCAGTAGGATAAACTGATCAACCTACCTACACTTGTCTGGATTGTGAAGTGGAGAAAGCAGCAAGCACATCTCAGGGTGCTTCTGAAGCTTAATTAGGGCTCCCCATGCAAGGTTGAGCTCGGAAATAATGAGAGTTCAAAAAGTCGCAAAGACGAAGAATTCTGTGAGCAGGCAACTAAAGTGTGTTGGTTCTGAAATTACCTCAGAGCTCGCTTGCTCTTCACTGTGATTCTGTCACCCAACACCACCTGACAGAGGCTTCCACGCCAGCATTTTCTGCTGTTTGTTTTTAAATCCATGTGACCAAGGATCCAGCTCCTGGGAGGTACTCTCAAATTATTTATCTAATTAAATAAGCAAATGTTTTCAGCTCAGACATTCTAAATCTTTGTAGTTCGCCTATGTTGATTTGGTTAGAACAGCTCACATCATAGGGAAGGTCTTTTTTGGTAGAAAAAAATAAATAAATAAATTAGCAGTCTGGAAAAAAAAAAAAAAAAAAAGGTGCTTTGGGTTTAAAAGGCCACCGCAAACAGTCTGACTAGCCTGGCTCATTTTTGTTTTGTTTTGTTTTGTTTCTTCATATTGCCTGATATTAGGGAACTAGGATAAACCTACATTACCACTTATAGGAAGGCAATTTCTCTAATGATAAAGACTGGGAAATACCATTTTGAGGCTTTGAAGTCAGATCAAAAAGTTAATTCTTCAAATCAATCACTGAATTGCTACTGAACATATTACAATGAATTGCTCACTATAGGCTGAATTTCTCCAGGATTAGGACCACGTCAAATTTGTTTGTCCATCTGTGGTGCTGAATGCTGGCTGCTGCATACCAGGTGCTGTCCAACAGGCATTTGTTAAATTGAACTGAACCGAAACAGCACGGCACTTTCTCCTTATTAGGGCTGCCTTTCTGTTATGCGTCTGTATATTTCAATGCATCAGTGCATTGATAAATGGACTGTTGGGAGATGATGAATAGGAACAACCAGCCTCGTACTCAGAGCTATCACGTGATCAGAACAACTTTTGTGCCCCAAGAGAGAAATCACTGGTGGAAGTGACCTAGTTCCCTTTTTCTCTCTCCAGGCATCCTATAAAATCTTTTATTCTCCAGTTACACATAAACACTATCATTTATTGGCTTAGATGTTCATTCCCCTCTATTGTTCATGGGTAATGTGCCCCCATAAATCCCAGCTGCTCTGGAAGTTACCAGGCTTCTGTCTCGTTTTCTGGCATAATCCTGACCAGTACTGCCTTTCTCTCTCGAAAGAGTCTTCTTCATTCGCTTAATATACCGACATCCAACGTATTTGCTGGACATCACTCAGCCACCCGAGTCTGTCCTCCTGGGAAATCTCAGGGTCTCCTCTTGCCTTGGGCCTTACTGCAGGAAGCTTGTCAACTCTGTGTTCACAAAGCCAGAGGCCCCTTCTGATGAGTACAGAAAAAAAAATCTCACTAATTACATTCCTAAAAATACTAACATCTAAAAGCCAGACCCTTCTGAAAATTCTAATCTCATCATTAAGCTTATGCTTCTCAGGGTAAGTGATACCTACTCATGTTTTTTATTTTGTCAAAACCACTTAAGACCCTCTAATGCAATTTGGAATAAATGGCCAGACAAAAATTTTAAAAATAATAATAAAAAGGACAAGAAAAAATGAGGCTGATTGAAAGGAAGGCTTAATGCTCAACTGTTTAATCAATCTTGCATGCCCATATCTGGTAATCAGAGCAATGAATTTGATGATAACAGTACGCAGAATAACAAGGATTGTTAATTTTTTTTTTTTTTTTTTGTATTTAGTACAGAGTCTACAGAGTTTCACTACACAGATCAGACTCACAGTGATTCTCCTGTTTTCAGCCTTGCAAAAGCTGGGATTACAGGCACACGCCACCACAGCCAGTCTCCATTGCAGTCTTAGTGTGCCCCGGGGGTAGGGCCAGCACGGCAGGCTGGGGATTGAATCCGGGTCCCCGCATCTGCCTAAGCAGGCGCTTTAATCCACTGAGCTATCTGGCTGGGCCTTAATTTTCTATTCTTGTTTTGAAATTCTGTGCCATTTTTATTGTTTTATGTTGCTTTGTTTTTGTCTTTGTTATTAGGTATTTTTGTTGTTTTTCTCTTTAAAATAAAAAAAGAAACTAAAATCCGGCAGGTGAAGGTAATCAGAATGCTCACTTCATTCAGTCAGTAGCAATGACCATTTAAAGGGTTCTCTGTACTACTGGGATGTAATTGCACTTGGCTTTAATTTCTTGTAATGACAGAACAAATGAAATTGCTTCAGTCCTTTCAGGACATTTGGCTACATCATGTTTTGGTACTTCCACAAACCCAATTGGAAATTAAGTCAGCTCTGTAATTGCTCCTTCTTCCAGCTAACCAGCATGTCTGCCTCGTGTCTGCAAAACGGTAACCATTGTCTACCGTAATCCAACACACAGCGGTAGCAGTGCAAGAAATTACGTCCTCTGCTCGTCTCTTTTCACATCTCCCTATTTGTAGCTATTAAATTTTGGCATGCCTGCCGGAGCACAATCTTGTTAGAACAAGCACAGTGATTCTCGTGTGAGACTAGGCCTCTACAATAAGGTCATAATGTACCTGTGATTCAAATTTAGATGAGGGGATGAGTTGCTAAGAACATGAAGAGCAGCAACGAGTTTCAAGAACTAAAACTACTTGTCTTTTGTGCTACCAGCTTCTTTTCTCCCCCCGTTCTAGGTGGGCATGCAAACTTTGATGTTGGGAATCTATTGCCATATGCCATTAAAATTAATTAGCCTAGCAGAGGGAAAACAGAAGCTAGCAGAAGTTTCCCACACAGCTACTAAGCTCCTTTGGTTTAAAAAAAAAATCACATTATAAAGTACATTGCAAAGGGAGCACTGTGCATTGACATTAAATGATTGAAAGGCTCACAGGATTACTAATAAGCCTTACTGTGATAAAGACTGTTGGATGTCCTCTACCACAGATGCTTTTCTTTCTTGACTATATTAAAATCAAAATTTTCATCTGAGCGTATGACTCCAAGATGTAGACAACTCTTCTAGACTCCTTTATGGCCCAATGTTGCCACTTAACTAAATTCTAATGAAGGGGTGGTTTGTAATAGAAATGTTATATGGAAGGTTCAGGAAATTTTCTTAGACAATATCTAAGTTGTGCATCTTTTGCCTGCCTGTCTTTCTTCTTTTCTTGTCCCCCAGGGTAGAATGTGAATGTGGGACAGGATATCATGTCTGCATCCTGTACTATGACTAACCATTACGAAGACGACAATATGCAATGTATTAATTATTGAAGCTGTCCTACTAATTGGTTTTGAAACTGTCTCATTGCTATTTATTTCTCAATAAAATTAATAAAAAAAAAGAATGTGAATTTGATAGCTGGAGCTGGAACCCCCACCTTGGATCATAAGTCAAATTTAGTCATAAAATCCACATATCATAGAGCAATAAGAGGGAAGGAACACATGTCCAAGAAGACTTCATGGAGCAGTGTTGGCACATTGGCTCTGGGATGCTTACTTACGGAGTTTAACAGGAGAGAGATATATCTATCTTGTTCAGGCCCCTTCTGTTTTACATAACTGTGCTTACAGCCAAATGCAATCCCAACTAATATAAACACCAATTAAAAACAATTTTCATTTCACTCAGGATTTAGGATCATAGCTTAGTCTTAACAAAGAGAAATATGTGTACAGAAGTCGGGCTGATTTGGAAGTTATTACAGACTGGAAACCACTGGGAGAAACCACGCTGTGGTCTCCAGGCCATGAAGCACATAAGCCACACCGCTGGGAGTTTCTCCTCACTGTATGCCAGTCCTCCCACTCATTTATACACTTGAACATGTGGACGTTTGCAAATTTCTTCCTACTCAATAAATAGTCTCCAAGCATACCACTCTTATTAAATCATTAAAAGCACGAGGGTCTGTTCAATACTATTTCTTTCCGTGATTTGTCCTCTGAAAGCCATTGTTCTCTCCACTTGCAAATCTGATACCTTTAAAACTGAATTCTTGTGAATGTAGGTCATGCTTGAAAGGTTCAGAGAGTGACATACTGTGTTTGTATGGTCAGAGCACAAATATAATCAAATGACCAACATTTTATTTTATTTTTTTATGACCAACATTTTAAAGTAAAACAGTTTATGTGTAAGCTCCATGAAGTTAAATAGATTATCTTATTTACTATCGAATTTCAGCTCTTAGAAGAGTACTTCTTGGGGCTGGTGAGATAGCTCAGCAGACTAAGCACCTGCTTAGGTAAGTGCAGGGACTGGAGTTTGATCCCCAGTACCACATACTGTGCTGCCTCCCCTCCCCCTGGGAGCTCTGAGCTGGTCATTGAGACCCAGTTTGGTGGCACACACCTGTAATCCCAGCACTGGGGAGACTGCAAACGGGAAGATCACTATGAGTCCAAGCTGCATAGTAAGACCCTGTACCAAATATGAAGAAAAAGAAGGAGACAAAGAAGAGGAAGAGAA